>NW_027102390.1:336202-672405 GCF_035609145.1 Eleutherodactylus coqui
TCAAATTGATCGCTGCTTATCACTTCTTTTGTGGTAGGTACAGTTATTCCAGATAGGGGAATGGGTAGGTTAAGTTATTCCAGGGAGGGGAATGCTTATGGGCAAGGCATTATGCTTGATCGGAGGCGGATGAAGTGGCAAAAAAGGCTCGGCCTACACCATGACCATGCCAATCGTCAACCCAAAGTGAATATGAGCCACACAGGTTGGTTGAAATAGCGCAACATGAATGATGGAACCTGGATCCAAGCGTCCCAGGATGCATTGCAGCGAAAACGTTCAACAATGTTCAGCGTGACCAATGTTTCTATCTTGGAAAATGAAATTGCATGCTGTATGGAGTGTTTTTGACATATCTTGTCTCAGGATTTGCTTGCAGTCCTACCATATCCCACAAAATGCAGAAGTACAGTCAATGCAGCTTTTTACCTAAAATGGTAAAAATTGGTCAAAGACTCATGCGGTTTATTACCTGCCCCTGGAATAACATCAATGGCAATTATAAGAATAATGCTGATAATAATACAAATTTTGTATGTATGTTTTCAGCCCTACAAAACCATAACTATAGAAGTTTAAATTTATACGTAAAGCTAGATATTTGTAGAAATATCTATATTGATATATAGCTATCTATTTATATAGCTAGATATATATCTATGCAGTAACATACATTAGATAGATAGATAGATAGATAGATAGATAGATAGATAGATAGATAGATAGATAGATAGACTGTATATAAGCCTGCAAGTCTTGCACTTGAAGCAGCTTTATGATGTCATTAAGGCTCGATGGTGACACGCGCACCCGGAACAAGGACCACAGGTTGTTAGCGGCCATTTTTCCATCAGTCTCCACTGGAGCTAGAAGTGAGCAGACAGATACTCCTATAGACGCTGCTGGAGCCAGATCATTTGTCTCTGTGATGGACAACGTTTGAAATTCGCCCTTAAGCGGGAGACGGCAGCCTACAACAGTCAAATTGATCGCTGCTTATCACTTCTTTTGTGGTAGGTACAGTTATTCCAGATAGGGGAATGGGTAGGTTAAGTTATTCCAGGGAGGGGAATGCTTATGGGCAAGGCATTATGCTTGATCGGAGGCGGATGAAGTGGCAAAAAAGGCTCGGCCTACACCATGACCATGCCAATCGTCAACCCAAAGTGAATATGAGCCACACAGGTTGGTTGAAATAGCGCAACATGAATGATGGAACCTGGATTCAAGCGTCCCAGGATGCATTGCAGCGAAAACGTTCAACAATGTTCAGCGTGACCAATGTTTCTATCTTGGAAAATGAAATTGCATGCTGTATGGAGTGTTTTTGACATATCTTGTCTCAGGATTTGCTTGCAGTCCTACCATATCCCACAAAATGCAGAAGTACAGTCAATGCAGCTTTTTACCTAAAATGGTAAAAATTGGTCAAAGACTCATGCGGTTTATTACCTGCCCCTGGAATAACATCAATGGCAATTATAAGAATAATGCTGATAATAATACAAATTTTGTATGTATGTTTTCAGCCCTACAAAACCATAACTATAGAAGTTTAAATTTATACGTAAAGCTAGATATTTGTAGAAATATCTATATTGATATATAGCTATCTATTTATATAGCTAGATATATATCTATGCAGTAAAATACATTAGATAGATAGATAGATAGATAGATAGATAGATAGATAGATAGATAGATAGATAGATAGACTGTATATAAGCCTGCAAGTCTTGCACTTGAAGCAGCTTTATGATGTCATTAAGGCTCGATGGTGACACGCGCACCCGGAACAAGGACCACAGGTTGGTAGCGGCCATTTTTCCATCAGTCTCCACTGGAGCTAGAAGTGAGCAGACAGATACTCCTATAGACGCTGCTGGAGCCAGATCATTTGTCTCTGTGATGGACAACGTTTGAAATTCGCCCTTAAGCGGGAGACGGCAGCCTACAACAGTCAAATTGATCGCTGCTTATCACTTCTTTTGTGGTAGGTACAGTTATTCCAGATAGGGGAATGGGTAGGTTAAATTATTCCAGGGTGGGGAATGCTTATGGGCAAGGCATTATGCTTGATCGGAGGCGGATGAAGTGGCAAAAAAGGCTCGGCCTACACCATGACCATGCCAATCGTCAACCCAAAGTGAATATGAGCCACACAGGTTGGTTGAAATAGCGCAACATGAATGATGGAACCTGTATCCAAGCGTCCCAGGATGCATTGCAGCGAAAACGTTCAACAATGTTCAGCGTGACCAATGTTTCTATCTTGGAAAATGAAATTGCATGCTGTATGGAGTGTTTTTGACATATCTTGTCTCAGGATTTGCTTGCAGTCCTACCATATCCCACAAAATGCAGAAGTGCAGTCAATGCAGCTTTTTACCTAAAATGGTAAAAATTAGTCAAAGACTCATGCGGTTTATTACCTGCCCCTGGAATAACATCAATGGCAATTATAAGAATAATGCTGATAATAGTACAAATTTTGTATGTATGTTTTCAGCCCTACAAAACCATAACTATAGAAGTTTAAATTTATATGTAAAGCTAGATATTTGTAGAAATATCTATATTGATATATAACTATCTATTTATATAGCTAGATATATATCTATACAGTAAAATACATTAGATAGATAGATAGATAGATAGATAGATAGACTGTATATAAGCCTGCAAGTCTTGCACTTGAAGCAGCTTTATGATGTCATTAAGGCTCGATGGTGACACGCGCACCCGGAACAAGGACCACAGGTTGGTAGCGGCCATTTTTCCATCAGTCTCCACTGGAGCTAGAAGTGAGCAGACAGATACTCCTATAGACGCTGCTGGAGCCAGATCATTTGTCTCTGTGATGGACAACGTTTGAAATTCGCCCTTAAGCGGGAGACGGCAGCCTACAACAGTCAAATTGATCGCTGCTTATCACTTCTTTTGTGGTAGGTACAGTTATTCCAGATAGGGGAATGGGTAGGTTAAATTATTCCAGGGTGGGGAATGCTTATGGGCAAGGCATTATGCTTGATCGGAGGCGGATGAAGTGGCAAAAAAGACTCGGCCTACACCATGACCATGCCAATCGTCAACCCAAAGTGAATATGAGCCACACAGGTTGGTTGAAATAGCGCAACATGAATGATGGAACCTGTATCCAAGCGTCCCAGGATGCATTGCAGCGAAAACGTTCAACAATGTTCAGCGTGACCAATGTTTCTATCTTGGAAAATGAAATTGCATGCTGTATGGAGTGTTTTTGACATATCTTGTCTCAGGATTTGCTTGCAGTCCTACCATATCCCACAAAATGCAGAAGTGCAGTCAATGCAGCTTTTTACCTAAAATGGTAAAAATTGGTCAAAGCCTCATGCGGTTTATTACCTGCCCCTGGAATAACATCAATGGCAATTATAAGAATAATGCTGATAATAGTACAAATTGTGTATGTATGTTTTCAGCCCTACAAAACCATAACTATAGAAGTTTAAATTTATACGTAAAGCTAGATATTTGTAGAAATATCTATATTGATATATAACTATCTATTTATATAGCTAGATATATATCTATGCAGTAACATACATTAAATAGATAGATAGATAGATAGATAGATAGATAGATAGATAGATAGACTGTATATAAGCCTGCAAGTCTTGCACTTGAAGCAGCTTTATGATGTCATTAAGGCTCGATGGTGACACGCGCACCCGGAACAAGGACCACAGGTTGGTAGCGGCCATTTTTCCATCAGTCTCCACTGGAGCTAGAAGTGAGCAGACAGATACTCCTATAGACGCTGCTGGAGCCAGATCATTTGTCTCTGTGATGGACAACGTTTGAAATTCGCCCTTAAGCGGGAGACGGCAGCCTACAACAGTCAAATTGATTGCTGCTTATCACTTCTTTTGTGGTAGGTACAGTTATTCCAGATAGGGGAATGGGTAGGTTAAGTTATTCCAGGGAGGGGAATGCTTATGGGCAAGGCATTATGCTTGATCAGAGGCGGATGAAGTGGCAAAAAAGGCTCGGCCTACACCATGACCATGCCAATCGTCAACCCAAAGTAAATATGAGCCACACAGGTTGGTTGAAATAGCGCAACATGAATGATGGAACCTGTATCCAAGCGTCCCAGGATGCATTGCAGCGAAAACGTTCAACAATGTTCAGCGTGACCAATGTTTCTATCTTGGAAAATGAAATTGCATGCTGTATGGAGTGTTTTTGACATATCTTGTCTCAGGATTTGCTTGCAGTCCTACCATATCCCACAAAATGCAGAAGTGCAGTCAATGCAGCTTTTTACCTAAAATGGTAAAAATTGGTCAAAGCCTCATGCGGTTTATTACCTGCCCCTGGAATAACATCAATGGCAATTATAAGAATAATGCTGATAATAGTACAAATTTTGTATGTATGTTTTCAGCCCTACAAAACCATAACTATAGAAGTTTAAATTTATACGTAAAGCTAGATATTTGTAGAAATATCTATATTGATATATAACTATCTATTTATATAGCTAGATATATATCTATGCAGTAACATACATTAGATAGATAGATAGATAGATAGATAGATAGATAGATAGATAGATAGACTGTATATAAGCCTGCAAGTCTTGCACTTGAAGCAGCTTTATGATGTCATTAAGGCTCGATGGTGACACGCGCACCCGGAACAAGGACCACAGGTTGTTAGCGGCCATTTTTCCATCAGTCTCCACTGGAGCTAGAAGTGAGCAGACAGATACTCCTATAGACGCTGCTGGAGCCAGATCATTTGTCTCTGTGATGGACAACGTTTGAAATTCGCCCTTAAGCGGGAGACGGCAGCCTACAACAGTCAAATTGATCGCTGCTTATCACTTCTTTTGTGGTAGGTACAGTTATTCCAGATAGGGGAATGGGTAGGTTAAGTTATTCCAGGGAGGGGAATGCTTATGGGCAAGGCATTATGCTTGATCGGAGGCGGATGAAGTGGCAAAAAAGGCTCGGCCTACACCATGACCATGCCAATCGTCAACCCAAAGTGAATATGAGCCACACAGGTTGGTTGAAATAGCGCAACATGAATGATGGAACCTGGATTCAAGCGTCCCAGGATGCATTGCAGCGAAAACGTTCAACAATGTTCAGCGTGACCAATGTTTCTATCTTGGAAAATGAAATTGCATGCTGTATGGAGTGTTTTTGACATATCTTGTCTCAGGATTTGCTTGCAGTCCTACCATATCCCACAAAATGCAGAAGTACAGTCAATGCAGCTTTTTACCTAAAATGGTAAAAATTGGTCAAAGACTCATGCGGTTTATTACCTGCCCCTGGAATAACATCAATGGCAATTATAAGAATAATGCTGATAATAATACAAATTTTGTATGTATGTTTTCAGCCCTACAAAACCATAACTATAGAAGTTTAAATTTATACGTAAAGCTAGATATTTGTAGAAATATCTATATTGATATATAGCTATCTATTTATATAGCTAGATATATATCTATGCAGTAAAATACATTAGATAGATAGATAGATAGATAGATAGACTGTATATAAGCCTGCAAGTCTTGCACTTGAAGCAGCTTTATGATGTCATTAAGGCTCGATGGTGACACGCGCACCCGGAACAAGGACCACAGGTTGGTAGCGGCCATTTTTCCATCAGTCTCCACTGGAGCTAGAAGTGAGCAGACAGATACTCCTATAGACGCTGCTGGAGCCAGATCATTTGTCTCTGTGATGGACAACGTTTGAAATTCGCCCTTAAGCGGGAGACGGCAGCCTACAACAGTCAAATTGATCGCTGCTTATCACTTCTTTTGTGGTAGGTACAGTTATTCCAGATAGGGGAATGGGTAGGTTAAATTATTCCAGGGTGGGGAATGCTTATGGGCAAGGCATTATGCTTGATCGGAGGCGGATGAAGTGGCAAAAAAGGCTCGGCCTACACCATGACCATGCCAATCGTCAACCCAAAGTGAATATGAGCCACACAGGTTGGTTGAAATAGCGCAACATGAATGATGGAACCTGTATCCAAGCGTCCCAGGATGCATTGCAGCGAAAACGTTCAACAATGTTCAGCGTGACCAATGTTTCTATCTTGGAAAATGAAATTGCATGCTGTATGGAGTGTTTTTGACATATCTTGTCTCAGGATTTGCTTGCAGTCCTACCATATCCCACAAAATGCAGAAGTGCAGTCAATGCAGCTTTTTACCTAAAATGGTAAAAATTAGTCAAAGACTCATGCGGTTTATTACCTGCCCCTGGAATAACATCAATGGCAATTATAAGAATAATGCTGATAATAGTACAAATTTTGTATGTATGTTTTCAGCCCTACAAAACCATAACTATAGAAGTTTAAATTTATACGTAAAGCTAGATATTTGTAGAAATATCTATATTGATATATAACTATCTATTTATATAGCTAGATATATATCTATACAGTAAAATACATTAGATAGATAGATAGATAGATAGATAGATAGATAGATAGACTGTATATAAGCCTGCAAGTCTTGCACTTGAAGCAGCTTTATGATGTCATTAAGGCTCGATGGTGACACGCGCACCCGGAACAAGGACCACAGGTTGGTAGCGGCCATTTTTCCATCAGTCTCCACTGGAGCTAGAAGTGAGCAGACAGATACTCCTATAGACGCTGCTGGAGCCAGATCATTTGTCTCTGTGATGGACAACGTTTGAAATTCGCCCTTAAGCGGGAGACGGCAGCCTACAACAGTCAAATTGATCGCTGCTTATCACTTCTTTTGTGGTAGGTACAGTTATTCCAGATAGGGGAATGGGTAGGTTAAATTATTCCAGGGTGGGGAATGCTTATGGGCAAGGCATTATGCTTGATCGGAGGCGGATGAAGTGGCAAAAAAGGCTCGGCCTACACCATGACCATGCCAATCGTCAACCCAAAGTGAATATGAGCCACACAGGTTGGTTGAAATAGCGCAACATGAATGATGGAACCTGTATCCAAGCGTCCCAGGATGCATTGCAGCGAAAACGTTCAACAATGTTCAGCGTGACCAATGTTTCTATCTTGGAAAATGAAATTGCATGCTGTATGGAGTGTTTTTGACATATCTTGTCTCAGGATTTGCTTGCAGTCCTACCATATCCCACAAAATGCAGAAGTGCAGTCAATGCAGCTTTTTACCTAAAATGGTAAAAATTGGTCAAAGCCTCATGCGGTTTATTACCTGCCCCTGGAATAACATCAATGGCAATTATAAGAATAATGCTGATAATAGTACAAATTGTGTATGTATGTTTTCAGCCCTACAAAACCATAACTATAGAAGTTTAAATTTATACGTAAAGCTAGATATTTGTAGAAATATCTATATTGATATATAACTATCTATTTATATAGCTAGATATATATCTATGCAGTAACATACATTAAATAGATAGATAGATAGATAGATAGACTGTATATAAGCCTGCAAGTCTTGCACTTGAAGCAGCTTTATGATGTCATTAAGGCTCGATGGTGACACGCGCACCCGGAACAAGGACCACAGGTTGTTAGCGGCCATTTTTCCATCAGTCTCCACTGGAGCTAGAAGTGAGCAGACAGATACTCCTATAGACGCTGCTGGAGCCAGATCATTTGTCTCTGTGATGGACAACGTTTGAAATTCGCCCTTAAGCGGGAGACGGCAGCCTACAACAGTCAAATTGATTGCTGCTTATCACTTCTTTTGTGGTAGGTACAGTTATTCCAGATAGGGGAATGGGTAGGTTAAGTTATTCCAGGGAGGGGAATGCTTATGGGCAAGGCATTATGCTTGATCAGAGGCGGATGAAGTGGCAAAAAAGGCTCGGCCTACACCATGACCATGCCAATCGTCAACCCAAAGTAAATATGAGCCACACAGGTTGGTTGAAATAGCGCAACATGAATGATGGAACCTGTATCCAAGCGTCCCAGGATGCATTGCAGCGAAAACGTTCAACAATGTTCAGCGTGACCAATGTTTCTATCTTGGAAAATGAAATTGCATGCTGTATGGAGTGTTTTTGACATATCTTGTCTCAGGATTTGCTTGCAGTCCTACCATATCCCACAAAATGCAGAAGTGCAGTCAATGCAGCTTTTTACCTAAAATGGTAAAAATTGGTCAAAGCCTCATGCGGTTTATTACCTGCCCCTGGAATAACATCAATGGCAATTATAAGAATAATGCTGATAATAGTACAAATTTTGTATGTATGTTTTCAGCCCTACAAAACCATAACTATAGAAGTTTAAATTTATACGTAAAGCTAGATATTTGTAGAAATATCTATATTGATATATAACTATCTATTTATATAGCTAGATATATATCTATGCAGTAACATACATTAGATAGATAGATAGATAGATAGATAGATAGATAGATAGATAGATAGATAGATAGATAGATAGATAGACTGTATATAAGCCTGCAAGTCTTGCACTTGAAGCAGCTTTATGATGTCATTAAGGCTCGATGGTGACACGCGCACCCGGAACAAGGACCACAGGTTGTTAGCGGCCATTTTTCCATCAGTCTCCACTGGAGCTAGAAGTGAGCAGACAGATACTCCTATAGACGCTGCTGGAGCCAGATCATTTGTCTCTGTGATGGACAACGTTTGAAATTCGCCCTTAAGCGGGAGACGGCAGCCTACAACAGTCAAATTGATCGCTGCTTATCACTTCTTTTGTGGTAGGTACAGTTATTCCAGATAGGGGAATGGGTAGGTTAAATTATTCCAGGGTGGGGAATGCTTATGGGCAAGGCATTATGCTTGATCGGAGGCGGATGAAGTGGCAAAAAAGGCTCGGCCTACACCATGACCATGCCAATCGTCAACCAAAAGTGAATATGAGCCACACAGGTTGGTTGAAATAGCGCAACATGAATGATGGAACCTGTATCCAAGCGTCCCAGGATGCATTGCAGCGAAAACGTTCAACAATGTTCAGCGTGACCAATGTTTCTATCTTGGAAAATGAAATTGCATGCTGTATGGAGTGTTTTTGACATATCTTGTCTCAGGATTTGCTTGCAGTCCTACCATATCCCACAAAATGCAGAAGTGCAGTCAATGCAGCTTTTTACCTAAAATGGTAAAAATTGGTCAAAGCCTCATGCGGTTTATTACCTGCCCCTGGAATAACATCAAAGGCAATTATAAGAATAATGCTGATAATAGTACAAATTTTGTATGTATGTTTTCAGCCCTACAAAACCATAACTATAGAAGTTTAAATTTATATGTAAAGCTAGATATTTGTAGAAATATCTATATTGATATATAACTATCTATTTATATAGCTAGATATATATCTATGCAGTAACATACATTAGATAGATAGATAGATAGATAGATAGATAGATAGATAGATAGATAGACTGTATATAAGCCTGCAAGTCTTGCACTTGAAGCAGCTTTATGATGTCATTAAGGCTCGATGGTGACACGCGCACCCGGAACAAGGACCACAGGTTGTTAGCGGCCATTTTTCCATCAGTCTCCACTGGAGCTAGAAGTGAGCAGACAGATACTCCTATAGACGCTGCTGGAGCCAGATCATTTGTCTCTGTGATGGACAACGTTTGAAATTCGCCCTTAAGCGGGAGACGGCAGCCTACAACAGTCAAATTGATCGCTGCTTATCACTTCTTTTGTGGTAGGTACAGTTATTCCAGATAGGGGAATGGGTAGGTTAAATTATTCCAGGGTGGGGAATGCTTATGGGCAAGGCATTATGCTTGATCGGAGGCGGATGAAGTGGCAAAAAAGGCTCGGCCTACACCATGACCATGCCAATCGTCAACCAAAAGTGAATATGAGCCACACAGGTTGGTTGAAATAGCGCAACATGAATGATGGAACCTGTATCCAAGCGTCCCAGGATGCATTGCAGCGAAAACGTTCAACAATGTTCAGCGTGACCAATGTTTCTATCTTGGAAAATGAAATTGCATGCTGTATGGAGTGTTTTTGACATATCTTGTCTCAGGATTTGCTTGCAGTCCTACCATATCCCACAAAATGCAGAAGTGCAGTCAATGCAGCTTTTTACCTAAAATGGTAAAAATTGGTCAAAGCCTCATGCGGTTTATTACCTGCCCCTGGAATAACATCAAAGGCAATTATAAGAATAATGCTGATAATAGTACAAATTTTGTATGTATGTTTTCAGCCCTACAAAACCATAACTATAGAAGTTTAAATTTATATGTAAAGCTAGATATTTGTAGAAATATCTATATTGATATATAACTATCTATTTATATAGCTAGATATATATCTATGCAGTAACATACATTAGATAGATAGATAGATAGATAGATAGATAGATAGATAGATAGACTGTATATAAGCCTGCAAGTCTTGCACTTGAAGCAGCTTTATGATGTCATTAAGGCTCGATGGTGACACGCGCACCCGGAACAAGGACCACAGGTTGTTAGCGGCCATTTTTCCATCAGTCTCCACTGGAGCTAGAAGTGAGCAGACAGATACTCCTATAGACGCTGCTGGAGCCAGATCATTTGTCTCTGTGATGGACAACGTTTGAAATTCGCCCTTAAGCGGGAGACGGCAGCCTACAACAGTCAAATTGATCGCTGCTTATCACTTCTTTTGTGGTAGGTACAGTTATTCCAGATAGGGGAATGGGTAGGTTAAGTTATTCCAGGGAGGGGAATGCTTATGGGCAAGGCATTATGCTTGATCGGAGGCGGATGAAGTGGCAAAAAAGGCTCGGCCTACACCATGACCATGCCAATCGTCAACCCAAAGTGAATATGAGCCACACAGGTTGGTTGAAATAGCGCAACATGAATGATGGAACCTGGATCCAAGCGTCCCAGGATGCATTGCAGCGAAAACGTTCAACAATGTTCAGCGTGACCAATGTTTCTATCTTGGAAAATGGAATTGCATGCTGTATGGAGTGTTTTTGACATATCTTGTCTCAGGATTTGCTTGCAGTCCTACCATATCCCACAAAATGCAGAAGTACAGTCAATGCAGCTTTTTACCTAAAATGGTAAAAATTGGTCAAAGACTCATGCGGTTTATTACCTGCCCCTGGAATAACATCAATGGCAATTATAAGAATAATGCTGATAATAATACAAATTTTGTATGTATGTTTTCAGCCCTACAAAACCATAACTATAGAAGTTTAAATTTATACGTAAAGCTAGATATTTGTAGAAATATCTATATTGATATATAGCTATCTATTTATATAGCTAGATATATATCTATGCAGTAACATACATTAGATAATAGATAGATAGATAGATAGACTGTATATAAGCCTGCAAGTCTTGCACTTGAAGCAGCTTTATGATGTCATTAAGGCTCGATGGTGACACGCGCACCCGGAACAAGGACCACAGGTTGTTAGCGGCCATTTTTCCATCAGTCTCCACTGGAGCTAGAAGTGAGCAGACAGATACTCCTATAGACGCTGCTGGAGCCAGATCATTTGTCTCTGTGATGGACAACGTTTGAAATTCGCCCTTAAGCGGGAGACGGCAGCCTACAACAGTCAAATTGATTGCTGCTTATCACTTCTTTTGTGGTAGGTACAGTTATTCCAGATAGGGGAATGGGTAGGTTAAGTTATTCCAGGGAGGGGAATGCTTATGGGCAAGGCATTATGCTTGATCAGAGGCGGATGAAGTGGCAAAAAAGGCTCGGCCTACACCATGACCATGCCAATCGTCAACCCAAAGTTAATATGAGCCACACAGGTTGGTTGAAATAGCGCAACATGAATGATGGAACCTGGATCCAAGCGTCCCAGGATGCATTGCAGCGAAAACGTTCAACAATGTTCAGCGTGACCAATGTTTCTATCTTGGAAAATGAAATTGCATGCTGTATGGAGTGTTTTTGACATATCTTGTCTCAGGATTTGCTTGCAGTCCTACCATATCCCACAAAATGCAGAAGTGCAGTCAATGCAGCTTTTTACCTAAAATGGTAAAAATTGGTCAAAGCCTCATGCGGTTTATTACCTGCCCCTGGAATAACATCAATGGCAATTATAAGAATAATGCTGATAATAGTACAAATTTTGTATGTATGTTTTCAGCCCTACAAAACCATAACTATAGAAGTTTAAATTTATACGTAAAGCTAGATATTTGTAGAAATATCTATATTGATATATAACTATCTATTTATATAGCTAGATATATATCTATGCAGTAACATACATTAGATAGATAGATAGATAGATAGATAGATAGATAGATAGATAGATAGATAGATAGATAGATAGATAGATAGACTGTATATAAGCCTGCAAGTCTTGCACTTGAAGCAGCTTTATGATGTCATTAAGGCTCGATGGTGACACGCGCACCCGGAACAAGGACCACAGGTTGTTAGCGGCCATTTTTCCATCAGTCTCCACTGGAGCTAGAAGTGAGCAGACAGATACTCCTATAGACGCTGCTGGAGCCAGATCATTTGTCTCTGTGATGGACAACGTTTGAAATTCGCCCTTAAGCGGGAGACGGCAGCCTACAACAGTCAAATTGATCGCTGCTTATCACTTCTTTTGTGGTAGGTACAGTTATTCCAGATAGGGGAATGGGTAGGTTAAATTATTCCAGGGTGGGGAATGCTTATGGGCAAGGCATTATGCTTGATCGGAGGCGGATGAAGTGGCAAAAAAGGCTCGGCCTACACCATGACCATGCCAATCGTCAACCGAAAGTGAATATGAGCCACACAGGTTGGTTGAAATAGCGCAACATGAATGATGGAACCTGTATCCAAGCGTCCCAGGATGCATTGCAGCGAAAACGTTCAACAATGTTCAGCGTGACCAATGTTTCTATCTTGGAAAATGAAATTGCATGCTGTATGGAGTGTTTTTGACATATCTTGTCTCAGGATTTGCTTGCAGTCCTACCATATCCCACAAAATGCAGAAGTGCAGTCAATGCAGCTTTTTACCTAAAATGGTAAAAATTGGTCAAAGCCTCATGCGGTTTATTACCTGCCCCTGGAATAACATCAAAGGCAATTATAAGAATAATGCTGATAATAGTACAAATGTTGTATGTATGTTTTCAGCCCTACAAAACCATAACTATAGAAGTTTAAATTTATATGTAAAGCTAGATATTTGTAGAAATATCTATATTGATATATAACTATCTATTTATATAGCTAGATATATATCTATGCAGTAACATACATTAGATAGATAGATAGATAGATAGATAGATAGATAGATAGACTGTATATAAGCCTGCAAGTCTTGCACTTGAAGCAGCTTTATGATGTCATTAAGGCTCGATGGTGACACGCGCACCCGGAACAAGGACCACAGGTTGTTAGCGGCCATTTTTCCATCAGTCTCCACTGGAGCTAGAAGTGAGCAGACAGATACTCCTATAGACGCTGCTGGAGCCAGATCATTTGTCTCTGTGATGGACAACGTTTGAAATTCGCCCTTAAGCGGGAGACGGCAGCCTACAACAGTCAAATTGATCGCTGCTTATCACTTCTTTTGTGGTAGGTACAGTTATTCCAGATAGGGGAATGGGTAGGTTAAGTTATTCCAGGGAGGGGAATGCTTATGGGCAAGGCATTATGCTTGATCGGAGGCGGATGAAGTGGCAAAAAAGGCTCGGCCTACACCATGACCATGCCAATCGTCAACCCAAAGTGAATATGAGCCACACAGGTTGGTTGAAATAGCGCAACATGAATGATGGAACCTGGATCCAAGCGTCCCAGGATGCATTGCAGCGAAAACGTTCAACAATGTTCAGCGTGACCAATGTTTCTATCTTGGAAAATGGAATTGCATGCTGTATGGAGTGTTTTTGACATATCTTGTCTCAGGATTTGCTTGCAGTCCTACCATATCCCACAAAATGCAGAAGTACAGTCAATGCAGCTTTTTACCTAAAATGGTAAAAATTGGTCAAAGACTCATGCGGTTTATTACCTGCCCCTGGAATAACATCAATGGCAATTATAAGAATAATGCTGATAATAATACAAATTTTGTATGTATGTTTTCAGCCCTACAAAACCATAACTATAGAAGTTTAAATTTATACGTAAAGCTAGATATTTGTAGAAATATCTATATTGATATATAGCTATCTATTTATATAGCTAGATATATATCTATGCAGTAACATACATTAGATAATAGATAGATAGATAGATAGACTGTATATAAGCCTGCAAGTCTTGCACTTGAAGCAGCTTTATGATGTCATTAAGGCTCGATGGTGACACGCGCACCCGGAACAAGGACCACAGGTTGTTAGCGGCCATTTTTCCATCAGTCTCCACTGGAGCTAGAAGTGAGCAGACAGATACTCCTATAGACGCTGCTGGAGCCAGATCATTTGTCTCTGTGATGGACAACGTTTGAAATTCGCCCTTAAGCGGGAGACGGCAGCCTACAACAGTCAAATTGATTGCTGCTTATCACTTCTTTTGTGGTAGGTACAGTTATTCCAGATAGGGGAATGGGTAGGTTAAGTTATTCCAGGGAGGGGAATGCTTATGGGCAAGGCATTATGCTTGATCAGAGGCGGATGAAGTGGCAAAAAAGGCTCGGCCTACACCATGACCATGCCAATCGTCAACCCAAAGTTAATATGAGCCACACAGGTTGGTTGAAATAGCGCAACATGAATGATGGAACCTGGATCCAAGCGTCCCAGGATGCATTGCAGCGAAAACGTTCAACAATGTTCAGCGTGACCAATGTTTCTATCTTGGAAAATGAAATTGCATGCTGTATGGAGTGTTTTTGACATATCTTGTCTCAGGATTTGCTTGCAGTCCTACCATATCCCACAAAATGCAGAAGTGCAGTCAATGCAGCTTTTTACCTAAAATGGTAAAAATTGGTCAAAGCCTCATGCGGTTTATTACCTGCCCCTGGAATAACATCAATGGCAATTATAAGAATAATGCTGATAATAGTACAAATTTTGTATGTATGTTTTCAGCCCTACAAAACCATAACTATAGAAGTTTAAATTTATACGTAAAGCTAGATATTTGTAGAAATATCTATATTGATATATAACTATCTATTTATATAGCTAGATATATATCTATGCAGTAACATACATTAGATAGATAGATAGATAGATAGATAGATAGATAGATAGATAGATAGATAGATAGATAGATAGATAGATAGACTGTATATAAGCCTGCAAGTCTTGCACTTGAAGCAGCTTTATGATGTCATTAAGGCTCGATGGTGACACGCGCACCCGGAACAAGGACCACAGGTTGTTAGCGGCCATTTTTCCATCAGTCTCCACTGGAGCTAGAAGTGAGCAGACAGATACTCCTATAGACGCTGCTGGAGCCAGATCATTTGTCTCTGTGATGGACAACGTTTGAAATTCGCCCTTAAGCGGGAGACGGCAGCCTACAACAGTCAAATTGATCGCTGCTTATCACTTCTTTTGTGGTAGGTACAGTTATTCCAGATAGGGGAATGGGTAGGTTAAATTATTCCAGGGTGGGGAATGCTTATGGGCAAGGCATTATGCTTGATCGGAGGCGGATGAAGTGGCAAAAAAGGCTCGGCCTACACCATGACCATGCCAATCGTCAACCGAAAGTGAATATGAGCCACACAGGTTGGTTGAAATAGCGCAACATGAATGATGGAACCTGTATCCAAGCGTCCCAGGATGCATTGCAGCGAAAACGTTCAACAATGTTCAGCGTGACCAATGTTTCTATCTTGGAAAATGAAATTGCATGCTGTATGGAGTGTTTTTGACATATCTTGTCTCAGGATTTGCTTGCAGTCCTACCATATCCCACAAAATGCAGAAGTGCAGTCAATGCAGCTTTTTACCTAAAATGGTAAAAATTGGTCAAAGCCTCATGCGGTTTATTACCTGCCCCTGGAATAACATCAAAGGCAATTATAAGAATAATGCTGATAATAGTACAAATGTTGTATGTATGTTTTCAGCCCTACAAAACCATAACTATAGAAGTTTAAATTTATATGTAAAGCTAGATATTTGTAGAAATATCTATATTGATATATAACTATCTATTTATATAGCTAGATATATATCTATGCAGTAACATACATTAGATAGATAGATAGATAGATAGATAGATAGATAGACTGTATATAAGCCTGCAAGTCTTGCACTTGAAGCAGCTTTATGATGTCATTAAGGCTCGATGGTGACACGCGCACCCGGAACAAGGACCACAGGTTGTTAGCGGCCATTTTTCCATCAGTCTCCACTGGAGCTAGAAGTGAGCAGACAGATACTCCTATAGACGCTGCTGGAGCCAGATCATTTGTCTCTGTGATGGACAACGTTTGAAATTCGCCCTTAAGCGGGAGACGGCAGCCTACAACAGTCAAATTGATCGCTGCTTATCACTTCTTTTGTGGTAGGTACAGTTATTCCAGATAGGGGAATGGGTAGGTTAAGTTATTCCAGGGAGGGGAATGCTTATGGGCAAGGCATTATGCTTGATCGGAGGCGGATGAAGTGGCAAAAAAGGCTCGGCCTACACCATGACCATGCCAATCGTCAACCCAAAGTGAATATGAGCCACACAGGTTGGTTGAAATAGCGCAACATGAATGATGGAACCTGGATCCAAGCGTCCCAGGATGCATTGCAGCGAAAACGTTCAACAATGTTCAGCGTGACCAATGTTTCTATCTTGGAAAATGGAATTGCATGCTGTATGGAGTGTTTTTGACATATCTTGTCTCAGGATTTGCTTGCAGTCCTACCATATCCCACAAAATGCAGAAGTACAGTCAATGCAGCTTTTTACCTAAAATGGTAAAAATTGGTCAAAGACTCATGCGGTTTATTACCTGCCCCTGGAATAACATCAATGGCAATTATAAGAATAATGCTGATAATAATACAAATTTTGTATGTATGTTTTCAGCCCTACAAAACCATAACTATAGAAGTTTAAATTTATACGTAAAGCTAGATATTTGTAGAAATATCTATATTGATATATAGCTATCTATTTATATAGCTAGATATATATCTATGCAGTAACATACATTAGATAATAGATAGATAGATAGATAGACTGTATATAAGCCTGCAAGTCTTGCACTTGAAGCAGCTTTATGATGTCATTAAGGCTCGATGGTGACACGCGCACCCGGAACAAGGACCACAGGTTGTTAGCGGCCATTTTTCCATCAGTCTCCACTGGAGCTAGAAGTGAGCAGACAGATACTCCTATAGACGCTGCTGGAGCCAGATCATTTGTCTCTGTGATGGACAACGTTTGAAATTCGCCCTTAAGCGGGAGACGGCAGCCTACAACAGTCAAATTGATTGCTGCTTATCACTTCTTTTGTGGTAGGTACAGTTATTCCAGATAGGGGAATGGGTAGGTTAAGTTATTCCAGGGAGGGGAATGCTTATGGGCAAGGCATTATGCTTGATCAGAGGCGGATGAAGTGGCAAAAAAGGCTCGGCCTACACCATGACCATGCCAATCGTCAACCCAAAGTTAATATGAGCCACACAGGTTGGTTGAAATAGCGCAACATGAATGATGGAACCTGGATCCAAGCGTCCCAGGATGCATTGCAGCGAAAACGTTCAACAATGTTCAGCGTGACCAATGTTTCTATCTTGGAAAATGAAATTGCATGCTGTATGGAGTGTTTTTGACATATCTTGTCTCAGGATTTGCTTGCAGTCCTACCATATCCCACAAAATGCAGAAGTGCAGTCAATGCAGCTTTTTACCTAAAATGGTAAAAATTGGTCAAAGCCTCATGCGGTTTATTACCTGCCCCTGGAATAACATCAATGGCAATTATAAGAATAATGCTGATAATAGTACAAATTTTGTATGTATGTTTTCAGCCCTACAAAACCATAACTATAGAAGTTTAAATTTATACGTAAAGCTAGATATTTGTAGAAATATCTATATTGATATATAACTATCTATTTATATAGCTAGATATATATCTATGCAGTAACATACATTAGATAGATAGATAGATAGATAGATAGATAGATAGATAGATAGATAGATAGATAGATAGATAGATAGACTGTATATAAGCCTGCAAGTCTTGCACTTGAAGCAGCTTTATGATGTCATTAAGGCTCGATGGTGACACGCGCACCCGGAACAAGGACCACAGGTTGTTAGCGGCCATTTTTCCATCAGTCTCCACTGGAGCTAGAAGTGAGCAGACAGATACTCCTATAGACGCTGCTGGAGCCAGATCATTTGTCTCTGTGATGGACAACGTTTGAAATTCGCCCTTAAGCGGGAGACGGCAGCCTACAACAGTCAAATTGATCGCTGCTTATCACTTCTTTTGTGGTAGGTACAGTTATTCCAGATAGGGGAATGGGTAGGTTAAATTATTCCAGGGTGGGGAATGCTTATGGGCAAGGCATTATGCTTGATCGGAGGCGGATGAAGTGGCAAAAAAGGCTCGGCCTACACCATGACCATGCCAATCGTCAACCGAAAGTGAATATGAGCCACACAGGTTGGTTGAAATAGCGCAACATGAATGATGGAACCTGGATTCAAGCGTCCCAGGATGCATTGCAGCGAAAACGTTCAACAATGTTCAGCGTGACCAATGTTTCTATCTTGGAAAATGAAATTGCATGCTGTATGGAGTGTTTTTGACATATCTTGTCTCAGGATTTGCTTGCAGTCCTACCATATCCCACAAAATGCAGAAGTGCAGTCAATGCAGCTTTTTACCTAAAATGGTAAAAATTGGTCAAAGCCTCATGCGGTTTATTACCTGCCCCTGGAATAACATCAAAGGCAATTATAAGAATAATGCTGATAATAGTACAAATTTTGTATGTATGTTTTCAGCCCTACAAAACCATAACTATAGAAGTTTAAATTTATATGTAAAGCTAGATATTTGTAGAAATATCTATATTGATATATAACTATCTATTTATATAGCTAGATATATATCTATGCAGTAACATACATTAGATAGATAGATAGATAGATAGATAGATAGATAGATAGATAGATAGATAGATAGATAGACTGTATATAAGCCTGCAAGTCTTGCACTTGAAGCAGCTTTATGATGTCATTAAGGCTCGATGGTGACACGCGCACCCGGAACAAGGACCACAGGTTGTTAGCGGCCATTTTTCCATCAGTCTCCACTGGAGCTAGAAGTGAGCAGACAGATACTCCTATAGACGCTGCTGGAGCCAGATCATTTGTCTCTGTGATGGACAACGTTTGAAATTCGCCCTTAAGCGGGAGACGGCAGCCTACAACAGTCAAATTGATCGCTGCTTATCACTTCTTTTGTGGTAGGTACAGTTATTCCAGATAGGGGAATGGGTAGGTTAAGTTATTCCAGGGAGGGGAATGCTTATGGGCAAGGCATTATGCTTGATCGGAGGCGGATGAAGTGGCAAAAAAGGCTCGGCCTACACCATGACCATGCCAATCGTCAACCCAAAGTGAATATGAGCCACACAGGTTGGTTGAAATAGCGCAACATGAATGATGGAACCTGGATCCAAGCGTCCCAGGATGCATTGCAGCGAAAACGTTCAACAATGTTCAGCGTGACCAATGTTTCTATCTTGGAAAATGGAATTGCATGCTGTATGGAGTGTTTTTGACATATCTTGTCTCAGGATTTGCTTGCAGTCCTACCATATCCCACAAAATGCAGAAGTACAGTCAATGCAGCTTTTTACCTAAAATGGTAAAAATTGGTCAAAGACTCATGCGGTTTATTACCTGCCCCTGGAATAACATCAATGGCAATTATAAGAATAATGCTGATAATAATACAAATTTTGTATGTATGTTTTCAGCCCTACAAAACCATAACTATAGAAGTTTAAATTTATACGTAAAGCTAGATATTTGTAGAAATATCTATATTGATATATAGCTATCTATTTATATAGCTAGATATATATCTATGCAGTAACATACATTAGATAATAGATAGATAGATAGATAGACTGTATATAAGCCTGCAAGTCTTGCACTTGAAGCAGCTTTATGATGTCATTAAGGCTCGATGGTGACACGCGCACCCGGAACAAGGACCACAGGTTGTTAGCGGCCATTTTTCCATCAGTCTCCACTGGAGCTAGAAGTGAGCAGACAGATACTCCTATAGACGCTGCTGGAGCCAGATCATTTGTCTCTGTGATGGACAACGTTTGAAATTCGCCCTTAAGCGGGAGACGGCAGCCTACAACAGTCAAATTGATTGCTGCTTATCACTTCTTTTGTGGTAGGTACAGTTATTCCAGATAGGGGAATGGGTAGGTTAAGTTATTCCAGGGAGGGGAATGCTTATGGGCAAGGCATTATGCTTGATCAGAGGCGGATGAAGTGGCAAAAAAGGCTCGGCCTACACCATGACCATGCCAATCGTCAACCCAAAGTTAATATGAGCCACACAGGTTGGTTGAAATAGCGCAACATGAATGATGGAACCTGGATCCAAGCGTCCCAGGATGCATTGCAGCGAAAACGTTCAACAATGTTCAGCGTGACCAATGTTTCTATCTTGGAAAATGAAATTGCATGCTGTATGGAGTGTTTTTGACATATCTTGTCTCAGGATTTGCTTGCAGTCCTACCATATCCCACAAAATGCAGAAGTGCAGTCAATGCAGCTTTTTACCTAAAATGGTAAAAATTGGTCAAAGCCTCATGCGGTTTATTACCTGCCCCTGGAATAACATCAATGGCAATTATAAGAATAATGCTGATAATAGTACAAATTTTGTATGTATGTTTTCAGCCCTACAAAACCATAACTATAGAAGTTTAAATTTATACGTAAAGCTAGATATTTGTAGAAATATCTATATTGATATATAACTATCTATTTATATAGCTAGATATATATCTATGCAGTAACATACATTAGATAGATAGATAGATAGATAGATAGATAGATAGATAGATAGATAGATAGATAGACTGTATATAAGCCTGCAAGTCTTGCACTTGAAGCAGCTTTATGATGTCATTAAGGCTCGATGGTGACACGCGCACCCGGAACAAGGACCACAGGTTGTTAGCGGCCATTTTTCCATCAGTCTCCACTGGAGCTAGAAGTGAGCAGACAGATACTCCTATAGACGCTGCTGGAGCCAGATCATTTGTCTCTGTGATGGACAACGTTTGAAATTCGCCCTTAAGCGGGAGACGGCAGCCTACAACAGTCAAATTGATCGCTGCTTATCACTTCTTTTGTGGTAGGTACAGTTATTCCAGATAGGGGAATGGGTAGGTTAAATTATTCCAGGGTGGGGAATGCTTATGGGCAAGGCATTATGCTTGATCGGAGGCGGATGAAGTGGCAAAAAAGGCTCGGCCTACACCATGACCATGCCAATCGTCAACCGAAAGTGAATATGAGCCACACAGGTTGGTTGAAATAGCGCAACATGAATGATGGAACCTGTATCCAAGCGTCCCAGGATGCATTGCAGCGAAAACGTTCAACAATGTTCAGCGTGACCAATGTTTCTATCTTGGAAAATGAAATTGCATGCTGTATGGAGTGTTTTTGACATATCTTGTCTCAGGATTTGCTTGCAGTCCTACCATATCCCACAAAATGCAGAAGTGCAGTCAATGCAGCTTTTTACCTAAAATGGTAAAAATTGGTCAAAGCCTCATGCGGTTTATTACCTGCCCCTGGAATAACATCAAAGGCAATTATAAGAATAATGCTGATAATAGTACAAATTTTGTATGTATGTTTTCAGCCCTACAAAACCATAACTATAGAAGTTTAAATTTATATGTAAAGCTAGATATTTGTAGAAATATCTATATTGATATATAACTATCTATTTATATAGCTAGATATATATCTATGCAGTAACATACATTAGATAGATAGATAGATAGATAGATAGATAGATAGATAGATAGACTGTATATAAGCCTGCAAGTCTTGCACTTGAAGCAGCTTTATGATGTCATTAAGGCTCGATGGTGACACGCGCACCCGGAACAAGGACCACAGGTTGTTAGCGGCCATTTTTCCATCAGTCTCCACTGGAGCTAGAAGTGAGCAGACAGATACTCCTATAGACGCTGCTGGAGCCAGATCATTTGTCTCTGTGATGGACAACGTTTGAAATTCGCCCTTAAGCGGGAGACGGCAGCCTACAACAGTCAAATTGATCGCTGCTTATCACTTCTTTTGTGGTAGGTACAGTTATTCCAGATAGGGGAATGGGTAGGTTAAGTTATTCCAGGGAGGGGAATGCTTATGGGCAAGGCATTATGCTTGATCGGAGGCGGATGAAGTGGCAAAAAAGGCTCGGCCTACACCATGACCATGCCAATCGTCAACCCAAAGTGAATATGAGCCACACAGGTTGGTTGAAATAGCGCAACATGAATGATGGAACCTGGATCCAAGCGTCCCAGGATGCATTGCAGCGAAAACGTTCAACAATGTTCAGCGTGACCAATGTTTCTATCTTGGAAAATGGAATTGCATGCTGTATGGAGTGTTTTTGACATATCTTGTCTCAGGATTTGCTTGCAGTCCTACCATATCCCACAAAATGCAGAAGTACAGTCAATGCAGCTTTTTACCTAAAATGGTAAAAATTGGTCAAAGACTCATGCGGTTTATTACCTGCCCCTGGAATAACATCAATGGCAATTATAAGAATAATGCTGATAATAATACAAATTTTGTATGTATGTTTTCAGCCCTACAAAACCATAACTATAGAAGTTTAAATTTATACGTAAAGCTAGATATTTGTAGAAATATCTATATTGATATATAGCTATCTATTTATATAGCTAGATATATATCTATGCAGTAACATACATTAGATAATAGATAGATAGATAGATAGACTGTATATAAGCCTGCAAGTCTTGCACTTGAAGCAGCTTTATGATGTCATTAAGGCTCGATGGTGACACGCGCACCCGGAACAAGGACCACAGGTTGTTAGCGGCCATTTTTCCATCAGTCTCCACTGGAGCTAGAAGTGAGCAGACAGATACTCCTATAGACGCTGCTGGAGCCAGATCATTTGTCTCTGTGATGGACAACGTTTGAAATTCGCCCTTAAGCGGGAGACGGCAGCCTACAACAGTCAAATTGATTGCTGCTTATCACTTCTTTTGTGGTAGGTACAGTTATTCCAGATAGGGGAATGGGTAGGTTAAGTTATTCCAGGGAGGGGAATGCTTATGGGCAAGGCATTATGCTTGATCAGAGGCGGATGAAGTGGCAAAAAAGGCTCGGCCTACACCATGACCATGCCAATCGTCAACCCAAAGTTAATATGAGCCACACAGGTTGGTTGAAATAGCGCAACATGAATGATGGAACCTGGATCCAAGCGTCCCAGGATGCATTGCAGCGAAAACGTTCAACAATGTTCAGCGTGACCAATGTTTCTATCTTGGAAAATGAAATTGCATGCTGTATGGAGTGTTTTTGACATATCTTGTCTCAGGATTTGCTTGCAGTCCTACCATATCCCACAAAATGCAGAAGTGCAGTCAATGCAGCTTTTTACCTAAAATGGTAAAAATTGGTCAAAGCCTCATGCGGTTTATTACCTGCCCCTGGAATAACATCAAAGGCAATTATAAGAATAATGCTGATAATAGTACAAATTTTGTATGTATGTTTTCAGCCCTACAAAACCATAACTATAGAAGTTTAAATTTATATGTAAAGCTAGATATTTGTAGAAATATCTATATTGATATATAACTATCTATTTATATAGCTAGATATATATCTATGCAGTAACATACATTAGATAGATAGATAGATAGATAGATAGATAGATAGATAGATAGATAGATAGATAGACTGTATATAAGCCTGCAAGTCTTGCACTTGAAGCAGCTTTATGATGTCATTAAGGCTCGATGGTGACACGCGCACCCGGAACAAGGACCACAGGTTGTTAGCGGCCATTTTTCCATCAGTCTCCACTGGAGCTAGAAGTGAGCAGACAGATACTCCTATAGACGCTGCTGGAGCCAGATCATTTGTCTCTGTGATGGACAACGTTTGAAATTCGCCCTTAAGCGGGAGACGGCAGCCTACAACAGTCAAATTGATCGCTGCTTATCACTTCTTTTGTGGTAGGTACAGTTATTCCAGATAGGGGAATGGGTAGGTTAAGTTATTCCAGGGAGGGGAATGCTTATGGGCAAGGCATTATGCTTGATCGGAGGCGGATGAAGTGGCAAAAAAGGCTCGGCCTACACCATGACCATGCCAATCGTCAACCCAAAGTGAATATGAGCCACACAGGTTGGTTGAAATAGCGCAACATGAATGATGGAACCTGGATCCAAGCGTCCCAGGATGCATTGCAGCGAAAACGTTCAACAATGTTCAGCGTGACCAATGTTTCTATCTTGGAAAATGGAATTGCATGCTGTATGGAGTGTTTTTGACATATCTTGTCTCAGGATTTGCTTGCAGTCCTACCATATCCCACAAAATGCAGAAGTACAGTCAATGCAGCTTTTTACCTAAAATGGTAAAAATTGGTCAAAGACTCATGCGGTTTATTACCTGCCCCTGGAATAACATCAATGGCAATTATAAGAATAATGCTGATAATAATACAAATTTTGTATGTATGTTTTCAGCCCTACAAAACCATAACTATAGAAGTTTAAATTTATACGTAAAGCTAGATATTTGTAGAAATATCTATATTGATATATAGCTATCTATTTATATAGCTAGATATATATCTATGCAGTAACATACATTAGATAATAGATAGATAGATAACTAGACTGTATATAAGCCTGCAAGTCTTGCACTTGAAGCAGCTTTATGATGTCATTAAGGCTCGATGGTGACACGCGCACCCGGAACAAGGACCACAGGTTGTTAGCGGCCATTTTTCCATCAGTCTCCACTGGAGCTAGAAGTGAGCAGACAGATACTCCTATAGACGCTGCTGGAGCCAGATCATTTGTCTCTGTGATGGACAACGTTTGAAATTCGCCCTTAAGCGGGAGACGGCAGCCTACAACAGTCAAATTGATTGCTGCTTATCACTTCTTTTGTGGTAGGTACAGTTATTCCAGATAGGGGAATGGGTAGGTTAAGTTATTCCAGGGAGGGGAATGCTTATGGGCAAGGCATTATGCTTGATCAGAGGCGGATGAAGTGGCAAAAAAGGCTCGGCCTACACCATGACCATGCCAATCGTCAACCCAAAGTTAATATGAGCCACACAGGTTGGTTGAAATAGCGCAACATGAATGATGGAACCTGGATCCAAGCGTCCCAGGATGCATTGCAGCGAAAACGTTCAACAATGTTCAGCGTGACCAATGTTTCTATCTTGGAAAATGAAATTGCATGCTGTATGGAGTGTTTTTGACATATCTTGTCTCAGGATTTGCTTGCAGTCCTACCATATCCCACAAAATGCAGAAGTGCAGTCAATGCAGCTTTTTACCTAAAATGGTAAAAATTGGTCAAAGCCTCATGCGGTTTATTACCTGCCCCTGGAATAACATCAATGGCAATTATAAGAATAATGCTGATAATAGTACAAATTTTGTATGTATGTTTTCAGCCCTACAAAACCATAACTATAGAAGTTTAAATTTATACGTAAAGCTAGATATTTGTAGAAATATCTATATTGATATATAACTATCTATTTATATAGCTAGATATATATCTATGCAGTAACATACATTAGATAGATTAGATAGATAGATAGATAGATAGATAGATAGACTGTATATAAGCCTGCAAGTCTTGCACTTGAAGCAGCTTTATGATGTCATTAAGGCTCGATGGTGACACGCGCACCCGGAACAAGGACCACAGGTTGTTAGCGGCCATTTTTCCATCAGTCTCCACTGGAGCTAGAAGTGAGCAGACAGATACTCCTATAGACGCTGCTGGAGCCAGATCATTTGTCTCTGTGATGGACAACGTTTGAAATTCGCCCTTAAGCGGGAGACGGCAGCCTACAACAGTCAAATTGATCGCTGCTTATCACTTCTTTTGTGGTAGGTACAGTTATTCCAGATAGGGGAATGGGTAGGTTAAGTTATTCCAGGGAGGGGAATGCTTATGGGCAAGGCATTATGCTTGATCAGAGGCGGATGAAGTGGCAAAAAAGGCTCGGCCTACACCATGACCATGCCAATCGTCAACCCAAAGTTAATATGAGCCACACAGGTTGGTTGAAATAGCGCAACATGAATGATGGAACCTGGATCCAAGCGTCCCAGGATGCATTGCAGCGAAAACGTTCAACAATGTTCAGCGTGACCAATGTTTCTATCTTGGAAAATGAAATTGCATGCTGTATGGAGTGTTTTTGACATATCTTGTCTCAGGATTTGCTTGCAGTCCTACCATATCCCACAAAATGCAGAAGTGCAGTCAATGCAGCTTTTTACCTAAAATGGTAAAAATTGGTCAAAGCCTCATGCGGTTTATTACCTGCCCCTGGAATAACATCAAAGGCAATTATAAGAATAATGCTGATAATAGTACAAATTTTGTATGTATGTTTTCAGCCCTACAAAACCATAACTATAGAAGTTTAAATTTATATGTTAAGCTAGATATTTGTAGAAATATCTATATTGATATATAACTATCTATTTATATAGCTAGATATATATCTATGCAGTAACATACATTAGATAGATAGATAGATAGATAGATAGATAGATAGATAGATAGATAGATAGATAGATAGATAGACTGTATATAAGCCTGCAAGTCTTGCACTTGAAGCAGCTTTATGATGTCATTAAGGCTCGATGGTGACACGCGCACCCGGAACAAGGACCACAGGTTGTTAGCGGCCATTTTTCCATCAGTCTCCACTGGAGCTAGAAGTGAGCAGACAGATACTCCTATAGACGCTGCTGGAGCCAGATCATTTGTCTCTGTGATGGACAACGTTTGAAATTCGCCCTTAAGCGGGAGACGGCAGCCTACAACAGTCAAATTGATCGCTGCTTATCACTTCTTTTGTGGTAGGTACAGTTATTCCAGATAGGGGAATGGGTAGGTTAAGTTATTCCAGGGAGGGGAATGCTTATGGGCAAGGCATTATGCTTGATCGGAGGCGGATGAAGTGGCAAAAAAGGCTCGGCCTACACCATGACCATGCCAATCGTCAACCCAAAGTGAATATGAGCCACACAGGTTGGTTGAAATAGCGCAACATGAATGATGGAACCTGGATCCAAGCGTCCCAGGATGCATTGCAGCGAAAACGTTCAACAATGTTCAGCGTGACCAATGTTTCTATCTTGGAAAATGGAATTGCATGCTGTATGGAGTGTTTTTGACATATCTTGTCTCAGGATTTGCTTGCAGTCCTACCATATCCCACAAAATGCAGAAGTACAGTCAATGCAGCTTTTTACCTAAAATGGTAAAAATTGGTCAAAGACTCATGCGGTTTATTACCTGCCCCTGGAATAACATCAATGGCAATTATAAGAATAATGCTGATAATAATACAAATTTTGTATGTATGTTTTCAGCCCTACAAAACCATAACTATAGAAGTTTAAATTTATACGTAAAGCTAGATATTTGTAGAAATATCTATATTGATATATAGCTATCTATTTATATAGCTAGATATATATCTATGCAGTAACATACATTAGATAATAGATAGATAGATAGATAGACTGTATATAAGCCTGCAAGTCTTGCACTTGAAGCAGCTTTATGATGTCATTAAGGCTCGATGGTGACACGCGCACCCGGAACAAGGACCACAGGTTGTTAGCGGCCATTTTTCCATCAGTCTCCACTGGAGCTAGAAGTGAGCAGACAGATACTCCTATAGACGCTGCTGGAGCCAGATCATTTGTCTCTGTGATGGACAACGTTTGAAATTCGCCCTTAAGCGGGAGACGGCAGCCTACAACAGTCAAATTGATTGCTGCTTATCACTTCTTTTGTGGTAGGTACAGTTATTCCAGATAGGGGAATGGGTAGGTTAAGTTATTCCAGGGAGGGGAATGCTTATGGGCAAGGCATTATGCTTGATCAGAGGCGGATGAAGTGGCAAAAAAGGCTCGGCCTACACCATGACCATGCCAATCGTCAACCCAAAGTGAATATGAGCCACACAGGTTGGTTGAAATGGCGCAGCATGAATGATAGAACCTGGATCCAAGCGTCTCAGGATGCATTGCAGCGAAAACGTTCAACAATGTTCAGCGTGACCAATGTTTCTATCTTGGAAAATGAAATTGCATGCTGTATGGAGTGTTTTTGACATATCTTGTCTCAGGATTTGCTTGCAGTCCTACCATATCCCACAAAATGCAGAAGTGCAGTCAATGCAGCTTTTTACCTAAAATGGTAAAAATTGGTCAAAGCCTCATGCGGTTTATTACCTGCCCCTGGAATAACATCAATGGCAATTATAAGAATAATGCTGATAATAGTACAAATTTTGTATGTATGTTTTCAGCCCTACAAAACCATAACTATAGAAGTTTAAATTTATACGTAAAGCTAGATATTTGTAGAAATATCTATATTGATATATAACTATCTATTTATATAGCTAGATATATATCTATGCAGTAACATACATTAGATAGATAGATAGATAGATAGATAGATAGATAGATAGATAGATAGATAGACTGTATATAAGCCTGCAAGTCTTGCACTTGAAGCAGCTTTATGATGTCATTAAGGCTCGATGGTGACACGCGCACCCGGAACAAGGACCACAGGTTGTTAGCGGCCATTTTTCCATCAGTCTCCACTGGAGCTAGAAGTGAGCAGACAGATACTCCTATAGACGCTGCTGGAGCCAGATCATTTGTCTCTGTGATGGACAACGTTTGAAATTCGCCCTTAAGCGGGAGACGGCAGCCTACAACAGTCAAATTGATCGCTGCTTATCACTTCTTTTGTGGTAGGTACAGTTATTCCAGATAGGGGAATGGGTAGGTTAAATTATTCCAGGGTGGGGAATGCTTATGGGCAAGGCATTATGCTTGATCGGAGGCGGATGAAGTGGCAAAAAAGGCTCGGCCTACACCATGACCATGCCAATCGTCAACCGAAAGTGAATATGAGCCACACAGGTTGGTTGAAATAGCGCAACATGAATGATGGAACCTGTATCCAAGCGGCCCAGGATGCATTGCAGCGAAAACGTTCAACAATGTTCAGCGTGACCAATGTTTCTATCTTGGAAAATGAAATTGCATGCTGTATGGAGTGTTTTTGACATATCTTGTCTCAGGATTTGCTTGCAGTCCTACCATATCCCACAAAATGCAGAAGTGCAGTCAATGCAGCTTTTTACCTAAAATGGTAAAAATTGGTCAAAGCCTCATGCGGTTTATTACCTGCCCCTGGAATAACATCAAAGGCAATTATAAGAATAATGCTGATAATAGTACAAATTTTGTATGTATGTTTTCAGCCCTACAAAACCATAACTATAGAAGTTTAAATTTATATGTAAAGCTAGATATTTGTAGAAATATCTATATTGATATATAACTATCTATTTATATAGCTAGATATATATCTATGCAGTAACATACATTAGATAGATAGATAGATAGATAGATAGATAGATAGATAGATAGATAGACTGTATATAAGCCTGCAAGTCTTGCACTTGAAGCAGCTTTATGATGTCATTAAGGCTCGATGGTGACACGCGCACCCGGAACAAGGACCACAGGTTGTTAGCGGCCATTTTTCCATCAGTCTCCACTGGAGCTAGAAGTGAGCAGACAGATACTCCTATAGACGCTGCTGGAGCCAGATCATTTGTCTCTGTGATGGACAACGTTTGAAATTCGCCCTTAAGCGGGAGACGGCAGCCTACAACAGTCAAATTGATCGCTGCTTATCACTTCTTTTGTGGTAGGTACAGTTATTCCAGATAGGGGAATGGGTAGGTTAAGTTATTCCAGGGAGGGGAATGCTTATGGGCAAGGCATTATGCTTGATCGGAGGCGGATGAAGTGGCAAAAAAGGCTCGGCCTACACCATGACCATGCCAATCGTCAACCCAAAGTGAATATGAGCCACACAGGTTGGTTGAAATAGCGCAACATGAATGATGGAACCTGGATCCAAGCGTCCCAGGATGCATTGCAGCGAAAACGTTCAACAATGTTCAGCGTGACCAATGTTTCTATCTTGGAAAATGGAATTGCATGCTGTATGGAGTGTTTTTGACATATCTTGTCTCAGGATTTGCTTGCAGTCCTACCATATCCCACAAAATGCAGAAGTACAGTCAATGCAGCTTTTTACCTAAAATGGTAAAAATTGGTCAAAGACTCATGCGGTTTATTACCTGCCCCTGGAATAACATCAATGGCAATTATAAGAATAATGCTGATAATAATACAAATTTTGTATGTATGTTTTCAGCCCTACAAAACCATAACTATAGAAGTTTAAATTTATACGTAAAGCTAGATATTTGTAGAAATATCTATATTGATATATAGCTATCTATTTATATAGCTAGATATATATCTATGCAGTAACATACATTAGATAATAGATAGATAGATAGATAGACTGTATATAAGCCTGCAAGTCTTGCACTTGAAGCAGCTTTATGATGTCATTAAGGCTCGATGGTGACACGCGCACCCGGAACAAGGACCACAGGTTGTTAGCGGCCATTTTTCCATCAGTCTCCACTGGAGCTAGAAGTGAGCAGACAGATACTCCTATAGACGCTGCTGGAGCCAGATCATTTGTCTCTGTGATGGACAACGTTTGAAATTCGCCCTTAAGCGGGAGACGGCAGCCTACAACAGTCAAATTGATTGCTGCTTATCACTTCTTTTGTGGTAGGTACAGTTATTCCAGATAGGGGAATGGGTAGGTTAAGTTATTCCAGGGAGGGGAATGCTTATGGGCAAGGCATTATGCTTGATCAGAGGCGGATGAAGTGGCAAAAAAGGCTCGGCCTACACCATGACCATGCCAATCGTCAACCCAAAGTTAATATGAGCCACACAGGTTGGTTGAAATAGCGCAACATGAATGATGGAACCTGGATCCAAGCGTCCCAGGATGCATTGCAGCGAAAACGTTCAACAATGTTCAGCGTGACCAATGTTTCTATCTTGGAAAATGAAATTGCATGCTGTATGGAGTGTTTTTGACATATCTTGTCTCAGGATTTGCTTGCAGTCCTACCATATCCCACAAAATGCAGAAGTGCAGTCAATGCAGCTTTTTACCTAAAATGGTAAAAATTGGTCAAAGCCTCATGCGGTTTATTACCTGCCCCTGGAATAACATCAATGGCAATTATAAGAATAATGCTGATAATAGTACAAATTTTGTATGTATGTTTTCAGCCCTACAAAACCATAACTATAGAAGTTTAAATTTATACGTAAAGCTAGATATTTGTAGAAATATCTATATTGATATATAACTATCTATTTATATAGCTAGATATATATCTATGCAGTAACATACATTAGATAGATAGATAGATAGATAGATAGATAGATAGACTGTATATAAGCCTGCAAGTCTTGCACTTGAAGCAGCTTTATGATGTCATTAAGGCTCGATGGTGACACGCGCACCCGGAACAAGGACCACAGGTTGTTAGCGGCCATTTTTCCATCAGTCTCCACTGGAGCTAGAAGTGAGCAGACAGATACTCCTATAGACGCTGCTGGAGCCAGATCATTTGTCTCTGTGATGGACAACGTTTGAAATTCGCCCTTAAGCGGGAGACGGCAGCCTACAACAGTCAAATTGATTGCTGCTTATCACTTCTTTTGTGGTAGGTACAGTTATTCCAGATAGGGGAATGGGTAGGTTAAGTTATTCCAGGGAGGGGAATGCTTATGGGCAAGGCATTATGCTTGATCAGAGGCGGATGAAGTGGCAAAAAAGGCTCGGCCTACACCATGACCATGCCAATCGTCAACCCAAAGTAAATATGAGCCACACAGGTTGGTTGAAATAGCGCAACATGAATGATGGAACCTGTATCCAAGCGTCCCAGGATGCATTGCAGCGAAAACGTTCAACAATGTTCAGCGTGACCAATGTTTCTATCTTGGAAAATGAAATTGCATGCTGTATGGAGTGTTTTTGACATATCTTGCCTCAGGATTTGCTTGCAGTCCTACCATATCCCACAAAATGCAGAAGTGCAGTCAATGCAGCTTTTTACCTAAAATGGTAAAAATTGGTCAAAGCCTCATGCGGTTTATTACCTGCCCCTGGAATAACATCAATGGCAATTATAAGAATAATGCTGATAATAGTACAAATTTTGTATGTATGTTTTCAGCCCTACAAAACCATAACTATAGAAGTTTAAATTTATACGTAAAGCTAGATATTTGTAGAAATATCTATATTGATATATAACTATCTATTTATATAGCTAGATATATATCTATGCAGTAACATACATTAGATAGATAGATAGATAGATAGATAGATAGATAGATAGATAGATAGATAGATAGATAGATAGATAGACTGTATATAAGCCTGCAAGTCTTGCACTTGAAGCAGCTTTATGATGTCATTAAGGCTCGATGGTGACACGCGCACCCGGAACAAGGACCACAGGTTGTTAGCGGCCATTTTTCCATCAGTCTCCACTGGAGCTAGAAGTGAGCAGACAGATACTCCTATAGACGCTGCTGGAGCCAGATCATTTGTCTCTGTGATGGACAACGTTTGAAATTCGCCCTTAAGCGGGAGACGGCAGCCTACAACAGTCAAATTGATTGCTGCTTATCACTTCTTTTGTGGTAGGTACAGTTATTCCAGATAGGGGAATGGGTAGGTTAAGTTATTCCAGGGAGGGGAATGCTTATGGGCAAGGCATTATGCTTGATCAGAGGCGGATGAAGTGGCAAAAAAGGCTCGGCCTACACCATGACCATGCCAATCGTCAACCCAAAGTAAATATGAGCCACACAGGTTGGTTGAAATAGCGCAACATGAATGATGGAACCTGTATCCAAGCGTCCCAGGATGCATTGCAGCGAAAACGTTCAACAATGTTCAGCGTGACCAATGTTTCTATCTTGGAAAATGAAATTGCATGCTGTATGGAGTGTTTTTGACATATCTTGCCTCAGGATTTGCTTGCAGTCCTACCATATCCCACAAAATGCAGAAGTGCAGTCAATGCAGCTTTTTACCTAAAATGGTAAAAATTGGTCAAAGCCTCATGCGGTTTATTACCTGCCCCTGGAATAACATCAATGGCAATTATAAGAATAATGCTGATAATAGTACAAATTTTGTATGTATGTTTTCAGCCCTACAAAACCATAACTATAGAAGTTTAAATTTATACGTAAAGCTAGATATTTGTAGAAATATCTATATTGATATATAACTATCTATTTATATAGCTAGATATATATCTATGCAGTAACATACATTAGATAGATAGATAGATAGATAGATAGATAGATAGACTGTATATAAGCCTGCAAGTCTTGCACTTGAAGCAGCTTTATGATGTCATTAAGGCTCGATGGTGACACGCGCACCCGGAACAAGGACCACAGGTTGTTAGCGGCCATTTTTCCATCAGTCTCCACTGGAGCTAGAAGTGAGCAGACAGATACTCCTATAGACGCTGCTGGAGCCAGATCATTTGTCTCTGTGATGGACAACGTTTGAAATTCGCCCTTAAGCGGGAGACGGCAGCCTACAACAGTCAAATTGATTGCTGCTTATCACTTCTTTTGTGGTAGGTACAGTTATTCCAGATAGGGGAATGGGTAGGTTAAGTTATTCCAGGGAGGGGAATGCTTATGGGCAAGGCATTATGCTTGATCAGAGGCGGATGAAGTGGCAAAAAAGGCTCGGCCTACACCATGACCATGCCAATCGTCAACCCAAAGTAAATATGAGCCACACAGGTTGGTTGAAATAGCGCAACATGAATGATGGAACCTGTATCCAAGCGTCCCAGGATGCATTGCAGCGAAAACGTTCAACAATGTTCAGCGTGACCAATGTTTCTATCTTGGAAAATGAAATTGCATGCTGTATGGAGTGTTTTTGACATATCTTGTCTCAGGATTTGCTTGCAGTCCTACCATATCCCACAAAATGCAGAAGTGCAGTCAATGCAGCTTTTTACCTAAAATGGTAAAAATTGGTCAAAGCCTCATGCGGTTTATTACCTGCCCCTGGAATAACATCAATGGCAATTATAAGAATAATGCTGATAATAGTACAAATTTTGTATGTATGTTTTCAGCCCTACAAAACCATAACTATAGAAGTTTAAATTTATACGTAAAGCTAGATATTTGTAGAAATATCTATATTGATATATAACTATCTATTTATATAGCTAGATATATATCTATGCAGTAACATACATTAGATAGATAGATAGATAGATAGATAGATAGATAGATAGATAGATAGATAGATAGATAGATAGATAGATAGACTGTATATAAGCCTGCAAGTCTTGCACTTGAAGCAGCTTTATGATGTCATTAAGGCTCGATGGTGACACGCGCACCCGGAACAAGGACCACAGGTTGTTAGCGGCCATTTTTCCATCAGTCTCCACTGGAGCTAGAAGTGAGCAGACAGATACTCCTATAGACGCTGCTGGAGCCAGATCATTTGTCTCTGTGATGGACAACGTTTGAAATTCGCCCTTAAGCGGGAGACGGCAGCCTACAACAGTCAAATTGATCGCTGCTTATCACTTCTTTTGTGGTAGGTACAGTTATTCCAGATAGGGGAATGGGTAGGTTAAATTATTCCAGGGTGGGGAATGCTTATGGGCAAGACATTATGCTTGATCGGAGGCGGATGAAGTGGCAAAAAAGGCTCGGCCTACACCATGACCATGCCAATCGTCAACCAAAAGTGAATATGAGCCACACAGGTTGGTTGAAATAGCGCAACATGAATGATGGAACCTGTATCCAAGCGTCCCAGGATGCATTGCAGCGAAAACGTTCAACAATGTTCAGCGTGACCAATGTTTCTATCTTGGAAAATGAAATTGCATGCTGTATGGAGTGTTTTTGACATATCTTGTCTCAGGATTTGCTTGCAGTCCTACCATATCCCACAAAATGCAGAAGTGCAGTCAATGCAGCTTTTTACCTAAAATGGTAAAAATTGGTCAAAGCCTCATGCGGTTTATTACCTGCCCCTGGAATAACATCAAAGGCAATTATAAGAATAATGCTGATAATAGTACAAATTTTGTATGTATGTTTTCAGCCCTACAAAACCATAACTATAGAAGTTTAAATTTATATGTAAAGCTAGATATTTGTAGAAATATCTATATTGATATATAACTATCTATTTATATAGCTAGATATATATCTATGCAGTAACATACATTAGATAGATAGATAGATAGATAGATAGATAGATAGATAGACTGTATATAAGCCTGCAAGTCTTGCACTTGAAGCAGCTTTATGATGTCATTAAGGCTCGATGGTGACACGCGCACCCGGAACAAGGACCACAGGTTGTTAGCGGCCATTTTTCCATCAGTCTCCACTGGAGCTAGAAGTGAGCAGACAGATACTCCTATAGACGCTGCTGGAGCCAGATCATTTGTCTCTGTGATGGACAACGTTTGAAATTCGCCCTTAAGCGGGAGACGGCAGCCTACAACAGTCAAATTGATCGCTGCTTATCACTTCTTTTGTGGTAGGTACAGTTATTCCAGATAGGGGAATGGGTAGGTTAAGTTATTCCAGGGAGGGGAATGCTTATGGGCAAGGCATTATGCTTGATCGGAGGCGGATGAAGTGGCAAAAAAGGCTCGGCCTACACCATGACCATGCCAATCGTCAACCCAAAGTGAATATGAGCCACACAGGTTGGTTGAAATAGCGCAACATGAATGATGGAACCTGGATCCAAGCGTCCCAGGATGCATTGCAGCGAAAACGTTCAACAATGTTCAGCGTGACCAATGTTTCTATCTTGGAAAATGGAATTGCATGCTGTATGGAGTGTTTTTGACATATCTTGTCTCAGGATTTGCTTGCAGTCCTACCATATCCCACAAAATGCAGAAGTACAGTCAATGCAGCTTTTTACCTAAAATGGTAAAAATTGGTCAAAGACTCATGCGGTTTATTACCTGCCCCTGGAATAACATCAATGGCAATTATAAGAATAATGCTGATAATAATACAAATTTTGTATGTATGTTTTCAGCCCTACAAAACCATAACTATAGAAGTTTAAATTTATACGTAAAGCTAGATATTTGTAGAAATATCTATATTGATATATAGCTATCTATTTATATAGCTAGATATATATCTATGCAGTAACATACATTAGATAATAGATAGATAGATAGATAGACTGTATATAAGCCTGCAAGTCTTGCACTTGAAGCAGCTTTATGATGTCATTAAGGCTCGATGGTGACACGCGCACCCGGAACAAGGACCACAGGTTGTTAGCGGCCATTTTTCCATCAGTCTCCACTGGAGCTAGAAGTGAGCAGACAGATACTCCTATAGACGCTGCTGGAGCCAGATCATTTGTCTCTGTGATGGACAACGTTTGAAATTCGCCCTTAAGCGGGAGACGGCAGCCTACAACAGTCAAATTGATTGCTGCTTATCACTTCTTTTGTGGTAGGTACAGTTATTCCAGATAGGGGAATGGGTAGGTTAAGTTATTCCAGGGAGGGGAATGCTTATGGGCAAGGCATTATGCTTGATCAGAGGCGGATGAAGTGGCAAAAAAGGCTCGGCCTACACCATGACCATGCCAATCGTCAACCCAAAGTTAATATGAGCCACACAGGTTGGTTGAAATAGCGCAACATGAATGATGGAACCTGGATCCAAGCGTCCCAGGATGCATTGCAGCGAAAACGTTCAACAATGTTCAGCGTGACCAATGTTTCTATCTTGGAAAATGAAATTGCATGCTGTATGGAGTGTTTTTGACATATCTTGTCTCAGGATTTGCTTGCAGTCCTACCATATCCCACAAAATGCAGAAGTGCAGTCAATGCAGCTTTTTACCTAAAATGGTAAAAATTGGTCAAAGCCTCATGCGGTTTATTACCTGCCCCTGGAATAACATCAATGGCAATTATAAGAATAATGCTGATAATAGTACAAATTTTGTATGTATGTTTTCAGCCCTACAAAACCATAACTATAGAAGTTTAAATTTATACGTAAAGCTAGATATTTGTAGAAATATCTATATTGATATATAACTATCTATTTATATAGCTAGATATATATCTATGCAGTAACATACATTAGATAGATAGATAGATAGATAGATAGATAGATAGACTGTATATAAGCCTGCAAGTCTTGCACTTGAAGCAGCTTTATGATGTCATTAAGGCTCGATGGTGACACGCGCACCCGGAACAAGGACCACAGGTTGTTAGCGGCCATTTTTCCATCAGTCTCCACTGGAGCTAGAAGTGAGCAGACAGATACTCCTATAGACGCTGCTGGAGCCAGATCATTTGTCTCTGTGATGGACAACGTTTGAAATTCGCCCTTAAGCGGGAGACGGCAGCCTACAACAGTCAAATTGATCGCTGCTTATCACTTCTTTTGTGGTAGGTACAGTTATTCCAGATAGGGGAATGGGTAGGTTAAATTATTCCAGGGTGGGGAATGCTTATGGGCAAGGCATTATGCTTGATCGGAGGCGGATGAAGTGGCAAAAAAGGCTCGGCCTACACCATGACCATGCCAATCGTCAACCGAAAGTGAATATGAGCCACACAGGTTGGTTGAAATAGCGCAACATGAATGATGGAACCTGTATCCAAGCGTCCCAGGATGCATTGCAGCGAAAACGTTCAACAATGTTCAGCGTGACCAATGTTTCTATCTTGGAAAATGAAATTGCATGCTGTATGGAGTGTTTTTGACATATCTTGTCTCAGGATTTGCTTGCAGTCCTACCATATCCCACAAAATGCAGAAGTGCAGTCAATGCAGCTTTTTACCTAAAATGGTAAAAATTGGTCAAAGCCTCATGCGGTTTATTACCTGCCCCTGGAATAACATCAAAGGCAATTATAAGAATAATGCTGATAATAGTACAAATGTTGTATGTATGTTTTCAGCCCTACAAAACCATAACTATAGAAGTTTAAATTTATATGTAAAGCTAGATATTTGTAGAAATATCTATATTGATATATAACTATCTATTTATATAGCTAGATATATATCTATGCAGTAACATACATTAGATAGATAGATAGATAGATAGATAGATAGATAGATAGATAGATAGATAGACTGTATATAAGCCTGCAAGTCTTGCACTTGAAGCAGCTTTATGATGTCATTAAGGCTCGATGGTGACACGCGCACCCGGAACAAGGACCACAGGTTGTTAGCGGCCATTTTTCCATCAGTCTCCACTGGAGCTAGAAGTGAGCAGACAGATACTCCTATAGACGCTGCTGGAGCCAGATCATTTGTCTCTGTGATGGACAACGTTTGAAATTCGCCCTTAAGCGGGAGACGGCAGCCTACAACAGTCAAATTGATCGCTGCTTATCACTTCTTTTGTGGTAGGTACAGTTATTCCAGATAGGGGAATGGGTAGGTTAAGTTATTCCAGGGAGGGGAATGCTTATGGGCAAGGCATTATGCTTGATCGGAGGCGGATGAAGTGGCAAAAAAGGCTCGGCCTACACCATGACCATGCCAATCGTCAACCCAAAGTGAATATGAGCCACACAGGTTGGTTGAAATAGCGCAACATGAATGATGGAACCTGGATCCAAGCGTCCCAGGATGCATTGCAGCGAAAACGTTCAACAATGTTCAGCGTGACCAATGTTTCTATCTTGGAAAATGGAATTGCATGCTGTATGGAGTGTTTTTGACATATCTTGTCTCAGGATTTGCTTGCAGTCCTACCATATCCCACAAAATGCAGAAGTACAGTCAATGCAGCTTTTTACCTAAAATGGTAAAAATTGGTCAAAGACTCATGCGGTTTATTACCTGCCCCTGGAATAACATCAATGGCAATTATAAGAATAATGCTGATAATAATACAAATTTTGTATGTATGTTTTCAGCCCTACAAAACCATAACTATAGAAGTTTAAATTTATACGTAAAGCTAGATATTTGTAGAAATATCTATATTGATATATAGCTATCTATTTATATAGCTAGATATATATCTATGCAGTAACATACATTAGATAATAGATAGATAGATAGATAGACTGTATATAAGCCTGCAAGTCTTGCACTTGAAGCAGCTTTATGATGTCATTAAGGCTCGATGGTGACACGCGCACCCGGAACAAGGACCACAGGTTGTTAGCGGCCATTTTTCCATCAGTCTCCACTGGAGCTAGAAGTGAGCAGACAGATACTCCTATAGACGCTGCTGGAGCCAGATCATTTGTCTCTGTGATGGACAACGTTTGAAATTCGCCCTTAAGCGGGAGACGGCAGCCTACAACAGTCAAATTGATTGCTGCTTATCACTTCTTTTGTGGTAGGTACAGTTATTCCAGATAGGGGAATGGGTAGGTTAAGTTATTCCAGGGAGGGGAATGCTTATGGGCAAGGCATTATGCTTGATCAGAGGCGGATGAAGTGGCAAAAAAGGCTCGGCCTACACCATGACCATGCCAATCGTCAACCCAAAGTTAATATGAGCCACACAGGTTGGTTGAAATAGCGCAACATGAATGATGGAACCTGGATCCAAGCGTCCCAGGATGCATTGCAGCGAAAACGTTCAACAATGTTCAGCGTGACCAATGTTTCTATCTTGGAAAATGAAATTGCATGCTGTATGGAGTGTTTTTGACATATCTTGTCTCAGGATTTGCTTGCAGTCCTACCATATCCCACAAAATGCAGAAGTGCAGTCAATGCAGCTTTTTACCTAAAATGGTAAAAATTGGTCAAAGCCTCATGCGGTTTATTACCTGCCCCTGGAATAACATCAATGGCAATTATAAGAATAATGCTGATAATAGTACAAATTTTGTATGTATGTTTTCAGCCCTACAAAACCATAACTATAGAAGTTTAAATTTATACGTAAAGCTAGATATTTGTAGAAATATCTATATTGATATATAACTATCTATTTATATAGCTAGATATATATCTATGCAGTAACATACATTAGATAGATTAGATAGATAGATAGATAGATAGATAGATAGACTGTATATAAGCCTGCAAGTCTTGCACTTGAAGCAGCTTTATGATGTCATTAAGGCTCGATGGTGACACGCGCACCCGGAACAAGGACCACAGGTTGTTAGCGGCCATTTTTCCATCAGTCTCCACTGGAGCTAGAAGTGAGCAGACAGATACTCCTATAGACGCTGCTGGAGCCAGATCATTTGTCTCTGTGATGGACAACGTTTGAAATTCGCCCTTAAGCGGGAGACGGCAGCCTACAACAGTCAAATTGATCGCTGCTTATCACTTCTTTTGTGGTAGGTACAGTTATTCCAGATAGGGGAATGGGTAGGTTAAGTTATTCCAGGGAGGGGAATGCTTATGGGCAAGGCATTATGCTTGATCAGAGGCGGATGAAGTGGCAAAAAAGGCTCGGCCTACACCATGACCATGCCAATCGTCAACCCAAAGTTAATATGAGCCACACAGGTTGGTTGAAATAGCGCAACATGAATGATGGAACCTGGATCCAAGCGTCCCAGGATGCATTGCAGCGAAAACGTTCAACAATGTTCAGCGTGACCAATGTTTCTATCTTGGAAAATGAAATTGCATGCTGTATGGAGTGTTTTTGACATATCTTGTCTCAGGATTTGCTTGCAGTCCTACCATATCCCACAAAATGCAGAAGTGCAGTCAATGCAGCTTTTTACCTAAAATGGTAAAAATTGGTCAAAGCCTCATGCGGTTTATTACCTGCCCCTGGAATAACATCAAAGGCAATTATAAGAATAATGCTGATAATAGTACAAATTTTGTATGTATGTTTTCAGCCCTACAAAACCATAACTATAGAAGTTTAAATTTATATGTTAAGCTAGATATTTGTAGAAATATCTATATTGATATATAACTATCTATTTATATAGCTAGATATATATCTATGCAGTAACATACATTAGATAGATAGATAGATAGATAGATAGATAGATAGATAGATAGATAGACTGTATATAAGCCTGCAAGTCTTGCACTTGAAGCAGCTTTATGATGTCATTAAGGCTCGATGGTGACACGCGCACCCGGAACAAGGACCACAGGTTGTTAGCGGCCATTTTTCCATCAGTCTCCACTGGAGCTAGAAGTGAGCAGACAGATACTCCTATAGACGCTGCTGGAGCCAGATCATTTGTCTCTGTGATGGACAACGTTTGAAATTCGCCCTTAAGCGGGAGACGGCAGCCTACAACAGTCAAATTGATCGCTGCTTATCACTTCTTTTGTGGTAGGTACAGTTATTCCAGATAGGGGAATGGGTAGGTTAAGTTATTCCAGGGAGGGGAATGCTTATGGGCAAGGCATTATGCTTGATCGGAGGCGGATGAAGTGGCAAAAAAGGCTCGGCCTACACCATGACCATGCCAATCGTCAACCCAAAGTGAATATGAGCCACACAGGTTGGTTGAAATAGCGCAACATGAATGATGGAACCTGGATCCAAGCGTCCCAGGATGCATTGCAGCGAAAACGTTCAACAATGTTCAGCGTGACCAATGTTTCTATCTTGGAAAATGGAATTGCATGCTGTATGGAGTGTTTTTGACATATCTTGTCTCAGGATTTGCTTGCAGTCCTACCATATCCCACAAAATGCAGAAGTACAGTCAATGCAGCTTTTTACCTAAAATGGTAAAAATTGGTCAAAGACTCATGCGGTTTATTACCTGCCCCTGGAATAACATCAATGGCAATTATAAGAATAATGCTGATAATAATACAAATTTTGTATGTATGTTTTCAGCCCTACAAAACCATAACTATAGAAGTTTAAATTTATACGTAAAGCTAGATATTTGTAGAAATATCTATATTGATATATAGCTATCTATTTATATAGCTAGATATATATCTATGCAGTAACATACATTAGATAATAGATAGATAGATAGATAGACTGTATATAAGCCTGCAAGTCTTGCACTTGAAGCAGCTTTATGATGTCATTAAGGCTCGATGGTGACACGCGCACCCGGAACAAGGACCACAGGTTGTTAGCGGCCATTTTTCCATCAGTCTCCACTGGAGCTAGAAGTGAGCAGACAGATACTCCTATAGACGCTGCTGGAGCCAGATCATTTGTCTCTGTGATGGACAACGTTTGAAATTCGCCCTTAAGCGGGAGACGGCAGCCTACAACAGTCAAATTGATTGCTGCTTATCACTTCTTTTGTGGTAGGTACAGTTATTCCAGATAGGGGAATGGGTAGGTTAAGTTATTCCAGGGAGGGGAATGCTTATGGGCAAGGCATTATGCTTGATCAGAGGCGGATGAAGTGGCAAAAAAGGCTCGGCCTACACCATGACCATGCCAATCGTCAACCCAAAGTGAATATGAGCCACACAGGTTGGTTGAAATGGCGCAGCATGAATGATAGAACCTGGATCCAAGCGTCTCAGGATGCATTGCAGCGAAAACGTTCAACAATGTTCAGCGTGACCAATGTTTCTATCTTGGAAAATGAAATTGCATGCTGTATGGAGTGTTTTTGACATATCTTGTCTCAGGATTTGCTTGCAGTCCTACCATATCCCACAAAATGCAGAAGTGCAGTCAATGCAGCTTTTTACCTAAAATGGTAAAAATTGGTCAAAGCCTCATGCGGTTTATTACCTGCCCCTGGAATAACATCAATGGCAATTATAAGAATAATGCTGATAATAGTACAAATTTTGTATGTATGTTTTCAGCCCTACAAAACCATAACTATAGAAGTTTAAATTTATACGTAAAGCTAGATATTTGTAGAAATATCTATATTGATATATAACTATCTATTTATATAGCTAGATATATATCTATGCAGTAACATACATTAGATAGATAGATAGATAGATAGATAGATAGATAGATAGATAGATAGATAGATAGATAGATAGATAGACTGTATATAAGCCTGCAAGTCTTGCACTTGAAGCAGCTTTATGATGTCATTAAGGCTCGATGGTGACACGCGCACCCGGAACAAGGACCACAGGTTGTTAGCGGCCATTTTTCCATCAGTCTCCACTGGAGCTAGAAGTGAGCAGACAGATACTCCTATAGACGCTGCTGGAGCCAGATCATTTGTCTCTGTGATGGACAACGTTTGAAATTCGCCCTTAAGCGGGAGACGGCAGCCTACAACAGTCAAATTGATCGCTGCTTATCACTTCTTTTGTGGTAGGTACAGTTATTCCAGATAGGGGAATGGGTAGGTTAAATTATTCCAGGGTGGGGAATGCTTATGGGCAAGGCATTATGCTTGATCGGAGGCGGATGAAGTGGCAAAAAAGGCTCGGCCTACACCATGACCATGCCAATCGTCAACCGAAAGTGAATATGAGCCACACAGGTTGGTTGAAATAGCGCAACATGAATGATGGAACCTGTATCCAAGCGTCCCAGGATGCATTGCAGCGAAAACGTTCAACAATGTTCAGCGTGACCAATGTTTCTATCTTGGAAAATGAAATTGCATGCTGTATGGAGTGTTTTTGACATATCTTGTCTCAGGATTTGCTTGCAGTCCTACCATATCCCACAAAATGCAGAAGTGCAGTCAATGCAGCTTTTTACCTAAAATGGTAAAAATTGGTCAAAGCCTCATGCGGTTTATTACCTGCCCCTGGAATAACATCAAAGGCAATTATAAGAATAATGCTGATAATAGTACAAATTTTGTATGTATGTTTTCAGCCCTACAAAACCATAACTATAGAAGTTTAAATTTATATGTAAAGCTAGATATTTGTAGAAATATCTATATTGATATATAACTATCTATTTATATAGCTAGATATATATCTATGCAGTAACATACATTAGATAGATAGATAGATAGATAGATAGATAGATAGATAGATAGATAGATAGACTGTATATAAGCCTGCAAGTCTTGCACTTGAAGCAGCTTTATGATGTCATTAAGGCTCGATGGTGACACGCGCACCCGGAACAAGGACCACAGGTTGTTAGCGGCCATTTTTCCATCAGTCTCCACTGGAGCTAGAAGTGAGCAGACAGATACTCCTATAGACGCTGCTGGAGCCAGATCATTTGTCTCTGTGATGGACAACGTTTGAAATTCGCCCTTAAGCGGGAGACGGCAGCCTACAACAGTCAAATTGATCGCTGCTTATCACTTCTTTTGTGGTAGGTACAGTTATTCCAGATAGGGGAATGGGTAGGTTAAGTTATTCCAGGGAGGGGAATGCTTATGGGCAAGGCATTATGCTTGATCGGAGGCGGATGAAGTGGCAAAAAAGGCTCGGCCTACACCATGACCATGCCAATCGTCAACCCAAAGTGAATATGAGCCACACAGGTTGGTTGAAATAGCGCAACATGAATGATGGAACCTGGATCCAAGCGTCCCAGGATGCATTGCAGCGAAAACGTTCAACAATGTTCAGCGTGACCAATGTTTCTATCTTGGAAAATGGAATTGCATGCTGTATGGAGTGTTTTTGACATATCTTGTCTCAGGATTTGCTTGCAGTCCTACCATATCCCACAAAATGCAGAAGTACAGTCAATGCAGCTTTTTACCTAAAATGGTAAAAATTGGTCAAAGACTCATGCGGTTTATTACCTGCCCCTGGAATAACATCAATGGCAATTATAAGAATAATGCTGATAATAATACAAATTTTGTATGTATGTTTTCAGCCCTACAAAACCATAACTATAGAAGTTTAAATTTATACGTAAAGCTAGATATTTGTAGAAATATCTATATTGATATATAGCTATCTATTTATATAGCTAGATATATATCTATGCAGTAACATACATTAGATAATAGATAGATAGATAGATAGACTGTATATAAGCCTGCAAGTCTTGCACTTGAAGCAGCTTTATGATGTCATTAAGGCTCGATGGTGACACGCGCACCCGGAACAAGGACCACAGGTTGTTAGCGGCCATTTTTCCATCAGTCTCCACTGGAGCTAGAAGTGAGCAGACAGATACTCCTATAGACGCTGCTGGAGCCAGATCATTTGTCTCTGTGATGGACAACGTTTGAAATTCGCCCTTAAGCGGGAGACGGCAGCCTACAACAGTCAAATTGATTGCTGCTTATCACTTCTTTTGTGGTAGGTACAGTTATTCCAGATAGGGGAATGGGTAGGTTAAGTTATTCCAGGGAGGGGAATGCTTATGGGCAAGGCATTATGCTTGATCAGAGGCGGATGAAGTGGCAAAAAAGGCTCGGCCTACACCATGACCATGCCAATCGTCAACCCAAAGTTAATATGAGCCACACAGGTTGGTTGAAATAGCGCAACATGAATGATGGAACCTGGATCCAAGCGTCCCAGGATGCATTGCAGCGAAAACGTTCAACAATGTTCAGCGTGACCAATGTTTCTATCTTGGAAAATGAAATTGCATGCTGTATGGAGTGTTTTTGACATATCTTGTCTCAGGATTTGCTTGCAGTCCTACCATATCCCACAAAATGCAGAAGTGCAGTCAATGCAGCTTTTTACCTAAAATGGTAAAAATTGGTCAAAGCCTCATGCGGTTTATTACCTGCCCCTGGAATAACATCAATGGCAATTATAAGAATAATGCTGATAATAGTACAAATTTTGTATGTATGTTTTCAGCCCTACAAAACCATAACTATAGAAGTTTAAATTTATACGTAAAGCTAGATATTTGTAGAAATATCTATATTGATATATAACTATCTATTTATATAGCTAGATATATATCTATGCAGTAACATACATTAGATAGATAGATAGATAGATAGATAGATAGATAGATAGATAGATAGATAGATAGATAGACTGTATATAAGCCTGCAAGTCTTGCACTTGAAGCAGCTTTATGATGTCATTAAGGCTCGATGGTGACACGCGCACCCGGAACAAGGACCACAGGTTGTTAGCGGCCATTTTTCCATCAGTCTCCACTGGAGCTAGAAGTGAGCAGACAGATACTCCTATAGACGCTGCTGGAGCCAGATCATTTGTCTCTGTGATGGACAACGTTTGAAATTCGCCCTTAAGCGGGAGACGGCAGCCTACAACAGTCAAATTGATTGCTGCTTATCACTTCTTTTGTGGTAGGTACAGTTATTCCAGATAGGGGAATGGGTAGGTTAAGTTATTCCAGGGAGGGGAATGCTTATGGGCAAGGCATTATGCTTGATCAGAGGCGGATGAAGTGGCAAAAAAGGCTCGGCCTACACCATGACCATGCCAATCGTCAACCCAAAGTAAATATGAGCCACACAGGTTGGTTGAAATAGCGCAACATGAATGATGGAACCTGTATCCAAGCGTCCCAGGATGCATTGCAGCGAAAACGTTCAACAATGTTCAGCGTGACCAATGTTTCTATCTTGGAAAATGAAATTGCATGCTGTATGGAGTGTTTTTGACATATCTTGCCTCAGGATTTGCTTGCAGTCCTACCATATCCCACAAAATGCAGAAGTGCAGTCAATGCAGCTTTTTACCTAAAATGGTAAAAATTGGTCAAAGCCTCATGCGGTTTATTACCTGCCCCTGGAATAACATCAATGGCAATTATAAGAATAATGCTGATAATAGTACAAATTTTGTATGTATGTTTTCAGCCCTACAAAACCATAACTATAGAAGTTTAAATTTATACGTAAAGCTAGATATTTGTAGAAATATCTATATTGATATATAACTATCTATTTATATAGCTAGATATATATCTATGCAGTAACATACATTAGATAGATAGATAGATAGATAGATAGATAGATAGATAGACTGTATATAAGCCTGCAAGTCTTGCACTTGAAGCAGCTTTATGATGTCATTAAGGCTCGATGGTGACACGCGCACCCGGAACAAGGACCACAGGTTGTTAGCGGCCATTTTTCCATCAGTCTCCACTGGAGCTAGAAGTGAGCAGACAGATACTCCTATAGACGCTGCTGGAGCCAGATCATTTGTCTCTGTGATGGACAACGTTTGAAATTCGCCCTTAAGCGGGAGACGGCAGCCTACAACAGTCAAATTGATTGCTGCTTATCACTTCTTTTGTGGTAGGTACAGTTATTCCAGATAGGGGAATGGGTAGGTTAAGTTATTCCAGGGAGGGGAATGCTTATGGGCAAGGCATTATGCTTGATCAGAGGCGGATGAAGTGGCAAAAAAGGCTCGGCCTACACCATGACCATGCCAATCGTCAACCCAAAGTAAATATGAGCCACACAGGTTGGTTGAAATAGCGCAACATGAATGATGGAACCTGTATCCAAGCGTCCCAGGATGCATTGCAGCGAAAACGTTCAACAATGTTCAGCGTGACCAATGTTTCTATCTTGGAAAATGAAATTGCATGCTGTATGGAGTGTTTTTGACATATCTTGCCTCAGGATTTGCTTGCAGTCCTACCATATCCCACAAAATGCAGAAGTGCAGTCAATGCAGCTTTTTACCTAAAATGGTAAAAATTGGTCAAAGCCTCATGCGGTTTATTACCTGCCCCTGGAATAACATCAATGGCAATTATAAGAATAATGCTGATAATAGTACAAATTTTGTATGTATGTTTTCAGCCCTACAAAACCATAACTATAGAAGTTTAAATTTATACGTAAAGCTAGATATTTGTAGAAATATCTATATTGATATATAACTATCTATTTATATAGCTAGATATATATCTATGCAGTAACATACATTAGATAGATAGATAGATAGATAGATAGATAGATAGATAGATAGACTGTATATAAGCCTGCAAGTCTTGCACTTGAAGCAGCTTTATGATGTCATTAAGGCTCGATGGTGACACGCGCACCCGGAACAAGGACCACAGGTTGTTAGCGGCCATTTTTCCATCAGTCTCCACTGGAGCTAGAAGTGAGCAGACAGATACTCCTATAGACGCTGCTGGAGCCAGATCATTTGTCTCTGTGATGGACAACGTTTGAAATTCGCCCTTAAGCGGGAGACGGCAGCCTACAACAGTCAAATTGATTGCTGCTTATCACTTCTTTTGTGGTAGGTACAGTTATTCCAGATAGGGGAATGGGTAGGTTAAGTTATTCCAGGGAGGGGAATGCTTATGGGCAAGGCATTATGCTTGATCAGAGGCGGATGAAGTGGCAAAAAAGGCTCGGCCTACACCATGACCATGCCAATCGTCAACCCAAAGTAAATATGAGCCACACAGGTTGGTTGAAATAGCGCAACATGAATGATGGAACCTGTATCCAAGCGTCCCAGGATGCATTGCAGCGAAAACGTTCAACAATGTTCAGCGTGACCAATGTTTCTATCTTGGAAAATGAAATTGCATGCTGTATGGAGTGTTTTTGACATATCTTGTCTCAGGATTTGCTTGCAGTCCTACCATATCCCACAAAATGCAGAAGTGCAGTCAATGCAGCTTTTTACCTAAAATGGTAAAAATTGGTCAAAGCCTCATGCGGTTTATTACCTGCCCCTGGAATAACATCAATGGCAATTATAAGAATAATGCTGATAATAGTACAAATTTTGTATGTATGTTTTCAGCCCTACAAAACCATAACTATAGAAGTTTAAATTTATACGTAAAGCTAGATATTTGTAGAAATATCTATATTGATATATAACTATCTATTTATATAGCTAGATATATATCTATGCAGTAACATACATTAGATAGATAGATAGATAGATAGATAGATAGATAGACTGTATATAAGCCTGCAAGTCTTGCACTTGAAGCAGCTTTATGATGTCATTAAGGCTCGATGGTGACACGCGCACCCGGAACAAGGACCACAGGTTGTTAGCGGCCATTTTTCCATCAGTCTCCACTGGAGCTAGAAGTGAGCAGACAGATACTCCTATAGACGCTGCTGGAGCCAGATCATTTGTCTCTGTGATGGACAACGTTTGAAATTCGCCCTTAAGCGGGAGACGGCAGCCTACAACAGTCAAATTGATCGCTGCTTATCACTTCTTTTGTGGTAGGTACAGTTATTCCAGATAGGGGAATGGGTAGGTTAAATTATTCCAGGGTGGGGAATGCTTATGGGCAAGACATTATGCTTGATCGGAGGCGGATGAAGTGGCAAAAAAGGCTCGGCCTACACCATGACCATGCCAATCGTCAACCAAAAGTGAATATGAGCCACACAGGTTGGTTGAAATAGCGCAACATGAATGATGGAACCTGTATCCAAGCGTCCCAGGATGCATTGCAGCGAAAACGTTCAACAATGTTCAGCGTGACCAATGTTTCTATCTTGGAAAATGAAATTGCATGCTGTATGGAGTGTTTTTGACATATCTTGTCTCAGGATTTGCTTGCAGTCCTACCATATCCCACAAAATGCAGAAGTGCAGTCAATGCAGCTTTTTACCTAAAATGGTAAAAATTGGTCAAAGCCTCATGCGGTTTATTACCTGCCCCTGGAATAACATCAAAGGCAATTATAAGAATAATGCTGATAATAGTACAAATTTTGTATGTATGTTTTCAGCCCTACAAAACCATAACTATAGAAGTTTAAATTTATATGTAAAGCTAGATATTTGTAGAAATATCTATATTGATATATAACTATCTATTTATATAGCTAGATATATATCTATGCAGTAACATACATTAGATAGATAGATAGATAGATAGATAGATAGATAGATAGATAGATAGATAGACTGTATATAAGCCTGCAAGTCTTGCACTTGAAGCAGCTTTATGATGTCATTAAGGCTCGATGGTGACACGCGCACCCGGAACAAGGACCACAGGTTGTTAGCGGCCATTTTTCCATCAGTCTCCACTGGAGCTAGAAGTGAGCAGACAGATACTCCTATAGACGCTGCTGGAGCCAGATCATTTGTCTCTGTGATGGACAACGTTTGAAATTCGCCCTTAAGCGGGAGACGGCAGCCTACAACAGTCAAATTGATCGCTGCTTATCACTTCTTTTGTGGTAGGTACAGTTATTCCAGATAGGGGAATGGGTAGGTTAAGTTATTCCAGGGAGGGGAATGCTTATGGGCAAGGCATTATGCTTGATCGGAGGCGGATGAAGTGGCAAAAAAGGCTCGGCCTACACCATGACCATGCCAATCGTCAACCCAAAGTGAATATGAGCCACACAGGTTGGTTGAAATAGCGCAACATGAATGATGGAACCTGGATCCAAGCGTCCCAGGATGCATTGCAGCGAAAACGTTCAACAATGTTCAGCGTGACCAATGTTTCTATCTTGGAAAATGGAATTGCATGCTGTATGGAGTGTTTTTGACATATCTTGTCTCAGGATTTGCTTGCAGTCCTACCATATCCCACAAAATGCAGAAGTACAGTCAATGCAGCTTTTTACCTAAAATGGTAAAAATTGGTCAAAGACTCATGCGGTTTATTACCTGCCCCTGGAATAACATCAATGGCAATTATAAGAATAATGCTGATAATAATACAAATTTTGTATGTATGTTTTCAGCCCTACAAAACCATAACTATAGAAGTTTAAATTTATACGTAAAGCTAGATATTTGTAGAAATATCTATATTGATATATAGCTATCTATTTATATAGCTAGATATATATCTATGCAGTAACATACATTAGATAATAGATAGATAGATAGATAGACTGTATATAAGCCTGCAAGTCTTGCACTTGAAGCAGCTTTATGATGTCATTAAGGCTCGATGGTGACACGCGCACCCGGAACAAGGACCACAGGTTGTTAGCGGCCATTTTTCCATCAGTCTCCACTGGAGCTAGAAGTGAGCAGACAGATACTCCTATAGACGCTGCTGGAGCCAGATCATTTGTCTCTGTGATGGACAACGTTTGAAATTCGCCCTTAAGCGGGAGACGGCAGCCTACAACAGTCAAATTGATTGCTGCTTATCACTTCTTTTGTGGTAGGTACAGTTATTCCAGATAGGGGAATGGGTAGGTTAAGTTATTCCAGGGAGGGGAATGCTTATGGGCAAGGCATTATGCTTGATCAGAGGCGGATGAAGTGGCAAAAAAGGCTCGGCCTACACCATGACCATGCCAATCGTCAACCCAAAGTTAATATGAGCCACACAGGTTGGTTGAAATAGCGCAACATGAATGATGGAACCTGGATCCAAGCGTCCCAGGATGCATTGCAGCGAAAACGTTCAACAATGTTCAGCGTGACCAATGTTTCTATCTTGGAAAATGAAATTGCATGCTGTATGGAGTGTTTTTGACATATCTTGTCTCAGGATTTGCTTGCAGTCCTACCATATCCCACAAAATGCAGAAGTGCAGTCAATGCAGCTTTTTACCTAAAATGGTAAAAATTGGTCAAAGCCTCATGCGGTTTATTACCTGCCCCTGGAATAACATCAATGGCAATTATAAGAATAATGCTGATAATAGTACAAATTTTGTATGTATGTTTTCAGCCCTACAAAACCATAACTATAGAAGTTTAAATTTATATGTAAAGCTAGATATTTGTAGAAATATCTATATTGATATATAACTATCTATTTATATAGCTAGATATATATCTATGCAGTAACATACATTAGATAGATAGATAGATAGATAGATAGATAGATAGATAGATAGATAGACTGTATATAAGCCTGCAAGTCTTGCACTTGAAGCAGCTTTATGATGTCATTAAGGCTCGATGGTGACACGCGCACCCGGAACAAGGACCACAGGTTGTTAGCGGCCATTTTTCCATCAGTCTCCACTGGAGCTAGAAGTGAGCAGACAGATACTCCTATAGACGCTGCTGGAGCCAGATCATTTGTCTCTGTGATGGACAACGTTTGAAATTCGCCCTTAAGCGGGAGACGGCAGCCTACAACAGTCAAATTGATCGCTGCTTATCACTTCTTTTGTGGTAGGTACAGTTATTCCAGATAGGGGAATGGGTAGGTTAAGTTATTCCAGGGAGGGGAATGCTTATGGGCAAGGCATTATGCTTGATCGGAGGCGGATGAAGTGGCAAAAAAGGCTCGGCCTACACCATGACCATGCCAATCGTCAACCCAAAGTGAATATGAGCCACACAGGTTGGTTGAAATAGCGCAACATGAATGATGGAACCTGGATCCAAGCGTCCCAGGATGCATTGCAGCGAAAACGTTCAACAATGTTCAGCGTGACCAATGTTTCTATCTTGGAAAATGGAATTGCATGCTGTATGGAGTGTTTTTGACATATCTTGTCTCAGGATTTGCTTGCAGTCCTACCATATCCCACAAAATGCAGAAGTACAGTCAATGCAGCTTTTTACCTAAAATGGTAAAAATTGGTCAAAGACTCATGCGGTTTATTACCTGCCCCTGGAATAACATCAATGGCAATTATAAGAATAATGCTGATAATAATACAAATTTTGTATGTATGTTTTCAGCCCTACAAAACCATAACTATAGAAGTTTAAATTTATACGTAAAGCTAGATATTTGTAGAAATATCTATATTGATATATAGCTATCTATTTATATAGCTAGATATATATCTATGCAGTAACATACATTAGATAATAGATAGATAGATAGATAGACTGTATATAAGCCTGCAAGTCTTGCACTTGAAGCAGCTTTATGATGTCATTAAGGCTCGATGGTGACACGCGCACCCGGAACAAGGACCACAGGTTGTTAGCGGCCATTTTTCCATCAGTCTCCACTGGAGCTAGAAGTGAGCAGACAGATACTCCTATAGACGCTGCTGGAGCCAGATCATTTGTCTCTGTGATGGACAACGTTTGAAATTCGCCCTTAAGCGGGAGACGGCAGCCTACAACAGTCAAATTGATTGCTGCTTATCACTTCTTTTGTGGTAGGTACAGTTATTCCAGATAGGGGAATGGGTAGGTTAAGTTATTCCAGGGAGGGGAATGCTTATGGGCAAGGCATTATGCTTGATCAGAGGCGGATGAAGTGGCAAAAAAGGCTCGGCCTACACCATGACCATGCCAATCGTCAACCCAAAGTTAATATGAGCCACACAGGTTGGTTGAAATAGCGCAACATGAATGATGGAACCTGGATCCAAGCGTCCCAGGATGCATTGCAGCGAAAACGTTCAACAATGTTCAGCGTGACCAATGTTTCTATCTTGGAAAATGAAATTGCATGCTGTATGGAGTGTTTTTGACATATCTTGTCTCAGGATTTGCTTGCAGTCCTACCATATCCCACAAAATGCAGAAGTGCAGTCAATGCAGCTTTTTACCTAAAATGGTAAAAATTGGTCAAAGCCTCATGCGGTTTATTACCTGCCCCTGGAATAACATCAATGGCAATTATAAGAATAATGCTGATAATAGTACAAATTTTGTATGTATGTTTTCAGCCCTACAAAACCATAACTATAGAAGTTTAAATTTATACGTAAAGCTAGATATTTGTAGAAATATCTATATTGATATATAACTATCTATTTATATAGCTAGATATATATCTATGCAGTAACATACATTAGATAGATAGATAGATAGATAGATAGATAGATAGATAGATAGATAGATAGACTGTATATAAGCCTGCAAGTCTTGCACTTGAAGCAGCTTTATGATGTCATTAAGGCTCGATGGTGACACGCGCACCCGGAACAAGGACCACAGGTTGTTAGCGGCCATTTTTCCATCAGTCTCCACTGGAGCTAGAAGTGAGCAGACAGATACTCCTATAGACGCTGCTGGAGCCAGATCATTTGTCTCTGTGATGGACAACGTTTGAAATTCGCCCTTAAGCGGGAGACGGCAGCCTACAACAGTCAAATTGATCGCTGCTTATCACTTCTTTTGTGGTAGGTACAGTTATTCCAGATAGGGGAATGGGTAGGTTAAATTATTCCAGGGTGGGGAATGCTTATGGGCAAGGCATTATGCTTGATCGGAGGCGGATGAAGTGGCAAAAAAGGCTCGGCCTACACCATGACCATGCCAATCGTCAACCGAAAGTGAATATGAGCCACACAGGTTGGTTGAAATAGCGCAACATGAATGATGGAACCTGTATCCAAGCGTCCCAGGATGCATTGCAGCGAAAACGTTCAACAATGTTCAGCGTGACCAATGTTTCTATCTTGGAAAATGAAATTGCATGCTGTATGGAGTGTTTTTGACATATCTTGTCTCAGGATTTGCTTGCAGTCCTACCATATCCCACAAAATGCAGAAGTGCAGTCAATGCAGCTTTTTACCTAAAATGGTAAAAATTGGTCAAAGCCTCATGCGGTTTATTACCTGCCCCTGGAATAACATCAAAGGCAATTATAAGAATAATGCTGATAATAGTACAAATTTTGTATGTATGTTTTCAGCCCTACAAAACCATAACTATAGAAGTTTAAATTTATATGTAAAGCTAGATATTTGTAGAAATATCTATATTGATATATAACTATCTATTTATATAGCTAGATATATATCTATGCAGTAACATACATTAGATAGATAGATAGATAGATAGATAGACTGTATATAAGCCTGCAAGTCTTGCACTTGAAGCAGCTTTATGATGTCATTAAGGCTCGATGGTGACACGCGCACCCGGAACAAGGACCACAGGTTGTTAGCGGCCATTTTTCCATCAGTCTCCACTGGAGCTAGAAGTGAGCAGACAGATACTCCTATAGACGCTGCTGGAGCCAGATCATTTGTCTCTGTGATGGACAACGTTTGAAATTCGCCCTTAAGCGGGAGACGGCAGCCTACAACAGTCAAATTGATCGCTGCTTATCACTTCTTTTGTGGTAGGTACAGTTATTCCAGATAGGGGAATGGGTAGGTTAAGTTATTCCAGGGAGGGGAATGCTTATGGGCAAGGCATTATGCTTGATCGGAGGCGGATGAAGTGGCAAAAAAGGCTCGGCCTACACCATGACCATGCCAATCGTCAACCCAAAGTGAATATGAGCCACACAGGTTGGTTGAAATAGCGCAACATGAATGATGGAACCTGGATCCAAGCGTCCCAGGATGCATTGCAGCGAAAACGTTCAACAATGTTCAGCGTGACCAATGTTTCTATCTTGGAAAATGGAATTGCATGCTGTATGGAGTGTTTTTGACATATCTTGTCTCAGGATTTGCTTGCAGTCCTACCATATCCCACAAAATGCAGAAGTACAGTCAATGCAGCTTTTTACCTAAAATGGTAAAAATTGGTCAAAGACTCATGCGGTTTATTACCTGCCCCTGGAATAACATCAATGGCAATTATAAGAATAATGCTGATAATAATACAAATTTTGTATGTATGTTTTCAGCCCTACAAAACCATAACTATAGAAGTTTAAATTTATACGTAAAGCTAGATATTTGTAGAAATATCTATATTGATATATAGCTATCTATTTATATAGCTAGATATATATCTATGCAGTAACATACATTAGATAATAGATAGATAGATAGATAGACTGTATATAAGCCTGCAAGTCTTGCACTTGAAGCAGCTTTATGATGTCATTAAGGCTCGATGGTGACACGCGCACCCGGAACAAGGACCACAGGTTGTTAGCGGCCATTTTTCCATCAGTCTCCACTGGAGCTAGAAGTGAGCAGACAGATACTCCTATAGACGCTGCTGGAGCCAGATCATTTGTCTCTGTGATGGACAACGTTTGAAATTCGCCCTTAAGCGGGAGACGGCAGCCTACAACAGTCAAATTGATTGCTGCTTATCACTTCTTTTGTGGTAGGTACAGTTATTCCAGATAGGGGAATGGGTAGGTTAAGTTATTCCAGGGAGGGGAATGCTTATGGGCAAGGCATTATGCTTGATCAGAGGCGGATGAAGTGGCAAAAAAGGCTCGGCCTACACCATGACCATGCCAATCGTCAACCAAAAGTGAATATGAGCCACACAGGTTGGTTGAAATAGCGCAACATGAATGATGGAACCTGTATCCAAGCGTCCCAGGATGCATTGCAGCGAAAACGTTCAACAATGTTCAGCGTGACCAATGTTTCTATCTTGGAAAATGAAATTGCATGCTGTATGGAGTGTTTTTGACATATCTTGTCTCAGGATTTGCTTGCAGTCCTACCATATCCCACAAAATGCAGAAGTGCAGTCAATGCAGCTTTTTACCTAAAATGGTAAAAATTGGTCAAAGCCTCATGCGGTTTATTACCTGCCCCTGGAATAACATCAAAGGCAATTATAAGAATAATGCTGATAATAGTACAAATTTTGTATGTATGTTTTCAGCCCTACAAAACCATAACTATAGAAGTTTAAATTTATATGTAAAGCTAGATATTTGTAGAAATATCTATATTGATATATAACTATCTATTTATATAGCTAGATATATATCTATGCAGTAACATACATTAGATAGATAGATAGATAGATAGATAGATAGATAGATAGATAGATAGATAGATAGATAGATAGACTGTATATAAGCCTGCAAGTCTTGCACTTGAAGCAGCTTTATGATGTCATTAAGGCTCGATGGTGACACGCGCACCCGGAACAAGGACCACAGGTTGTTAGCGGCCATTTTTCCATCAGTCTCCACTGGAGCTAGAAGTGAGCAGACAGATACTCCTATAGACGCTGCTGGAGCCAGATCATTTGTCTCTGTGATGGACAACGTTTGAAATTCGCCCTTAAGCGGGAGACGGCAGCCTACAACAGTCAAATTGATCGCTGCTTATCACTTCTTTTGTGGTAGGTACAGTTATTCCAGATAGGGGAATGGGTAGGTTAAGTTATTCCAGGGAGGGGAATGCTTATGGGCAAGGCATTATGCTTGATCGGAGGCGGATGAAGTGGCAAAAAAGGCTCGGCCTACACCATGACCATGCCAATCGTCAACCCAAAGTGAATATGAGCCACACAGGTTGGTTGAAATAGCGCAACATGAATGATGGAACCTGGATCCAAGCGTCCCAGGATGCATTGCAGCGAAAACGTTCAACAATGTTCAGCGTGACCAATGTTTCTATCTTGGAAAATGGAATTGCATGCTGTATGGAGTGTTTTTGACATATCTTGTCTCAGGATTTGCTTGCAGTCCTACCATATCCCACAAAATGCAGAAGTACAGTCAATGCAGCTTTTTACCTAAAATGGTAAAAATTGGTCAAAGACTCATGCGGTTTATTACCTGCCCCTGGAATAACATCAATGGCAATTATAAGAATAATGCTGATAATAATACAAATTTTGTATGTATGTTTTCAGCCCTACAAAACCATAACTATAGAAGTTTAAATTTATACGTAAAGCTAGATATTTGTAGAAATATCTATATTGATATATAGCTATCTATTTATATAGCTAGATATATATCTATGCAGTAACATACATTAGATAATAGATAGATAGATAGATAGACTGTATATAAGCCTGCAAGTCTTGCACTTGAAGCAGCTTTATGATGTCATTAAGGCTCGATGGTGACACGCGCACCCGGAACAAGGACCACAGGTTGTTAGCGGCCATTTTTCCATCAGTCTCCACTGGAGCTAGAAGTGAGCAGACAGATACTCCTATAGACGCTGCTGGAGCCAGATCATTTGTCTCTGTGATGGACAACGTTTGAAATTCGCCCTTAAGCGGGAGACGGCAGCCTACAACAGTCAAATTGATTGCTGCTTATCACTTCTTTTGTGGTAGGTACAGTTATTCCAGATAGGGGAATGGGTAGGTTAAGTTATTCCAGGGAGGGGAATGCTTATGGGCAAGGCATTATGCTTGATCAGAGGCGGATGAAGTGGCAAAAAAGGCTCGGCCTACACCATGACCATGCCAATCGTCAACCCAAAGTTAATATGAGCCACACAGGTTGGTTGAAATAGCGCAACATGAATGATGGAACCTGGATCCAAGCGTCCCAGGATGCATTGCAGCGAAAACGTTCAACAATGTTCAGCGTGACCAATGTTTCTATCTTGGAAAATGAAATTGCATGCTGTATGGAGTGTTTTTGACATATCTTGTCTCAGGATTTGCTTGCAGTCCTACCATATCCCACAAAATGCAGAAGTGCAGTCAATGCAGCTTTTTACCTAAAATGGTAAAAATTGGTCAAAGCCTCATGCGGTTTATTACCTGCCCCTGGAATAACATCAATGGCAATTATAAGAATAATGCTGATAATAGTACAAATTTTGTATGTATGTTTTCAGCCCTACAAAACCATAACTATAGAAGTTTAAATTTATACGTAAAGCTAGATATTTGTAGAAATATCTATATTGATATATAACTATCCATTTATATAGCTAGATATATATCTATGCAGTAACATACATTAGATAGATAGATAGATAGATAGACTGTATATAAGCCTGCAAGTCTTGCACTTGAAGCAGCTTTATGATGTCATTAAGGCTCGATGGTGACACGCGCACCCGGAACAAGGACCACAGGTTGTTAGCGGCCATTTTTCCATCAGTCTCCACTGGAGCTAGAAGTGAGCAGACAGATACTCCTATAGACGCTGCTGGAGCCAGATCATTTGTCTCTGTGATGGACAACGTTTGAAATTCGCCCTTAAGCGGGAGACGGCAGCCTACAACAGTCAAATTGATCGCTGCTTATCACTTCTTTTGTGGTAGGTACAGTTATTCCAGATAGGGGAATGGGTAGGTTAAATTATTCCAGGGTGGGGAATGCTTATGGGCAAGACATTATGCTTGATCGGAGGCGGATGAAGTGGCAAAAAAGGCTCGGCCTACACCATGACCATGCCAATCGTCAACCAAAAGTGAATATGAGCCACACAGGTTGGTTGAAATAGCGCAACATGAATGATGGAACCTGTATCCAAGCGTCCCAGGATGCATTGCAGCGAAAACGTTCAACAATGTTCAGCGTGACCAATGTTTCTATCTTGGAAAATGAAATTGCATGCTGTATGGAGTGTTTTTGACATATCTTGTCTCAGGATTTGCTTGCAGTCCTACCATATCCCACAAAATGCAGAAGTGCAGTCAATGCAGCTTTTTACCTAAAATGGTAAAAATTGGTCAAAGCCTCATGCGGTTTATTACCTGCCCCTGGAATAACATCAAAGGCAATTATAAGAATAATGCTGATAATAGTACAAATGTTGTATGTATGTTTTCAGCCCTACAAAACCATAACTATAGAAGTTTAAATTTATATGTAAAGCTAGATATTTGTAGAAATATCTATATTGATATATAACTATCTATTTATATAGCTAGATATATATCTATGCAGTAACATACATTAGATAGATAGATAGATAGATAGATAGATAGATAGATAGATAGATAGATAGATAGATAGATAGATAGACTGTATATAAGCCTGCAAGTCTTGCACTTGAAGCAGCTTTATGATGTCATTAAGGCTCGATGGTGACACGCGCACCCGGAACAAGGACCACAGGTTGTTAGCGGCCATTTTTCCATCAGTCTCCACTGGAGCTAGAAGTGAGCAGACAGATACTCCTATAGACGCTGCTGGAGCCAGATCATTTGTCTCTGTGATGGACAACGTTTGAAATTCGCCCTTAAGCGGGAGACGGCAGCCTACAACAGTCAAATTGATCGCTGCTTATCACTTCTTTTGTGGTAGGTACAGTTATTCCAGATAGGGGAATGGGTAGGTTAAGTTATTCCAGGGAGGGGAATGCTTATGGGCAAGGCATTATGCTTGATCGGAGGCGGATGAAGTGGCAAAAAAGGCTCGGCCTACACCATGACCATGCCAATCGTCAACCCAAAGTGAATATGAGCCACACAGGTTGGTTGAAATAGCGCAACATGAATGATGGAACCTGGATCCAAGCGTCCCAGGATGCATTGCAGCGAAAACGTTCAACAATGTTCAGCGTGACCAATGTTTCTATCTTGGAAAATGGAATTGCATGCTGTATGGAGTGTTTTTGACATATCTTGTCTCAGGATTTGCTTGCAGTCCTACCATATCCCACAAAATGCAGAAGTACAGTCAATGCAGCTTTTTACCTAAAATGGTAAAAATTGGTCAAAGACTCATGCGGTTTATTACCTGCCCCTGGAATAACATCAATGGCAATTATAAGAATAATGCTGATAATAATACAAATTTTGTATGTATGTTTTCAGCCCTACAAAACCATAACTATAGAAGTTTAAATTTATACGTAAAGCTAGATATTTGTAGAAATATCTATATTGATATATAGCTATCTATTTATATAGCTAGATATATATCTATGCAGTAACATACATTAGATAATAGATAGATAGATAGATAGACTGTATATAAGCCTGCAAGTCTTGCACTTGAAGCAGCTTTATGATGTCATTAAGGCTCGATGGTGACACGCGCACCCGGAACAAGGACCACAGGTTGTTAGCGGCCATTTTTCCATCAGTCTCCACTGGAGCTAGAAGTGAGCAGACAGATACTCCTATAGACGCTGCTGGAGCCAGATCATTTGTCTCTGTGATGGACAACGTTTGAAATTCGCCCTTAAGCGGGAGACGGCAGCCTACAACAGTCAAATTGATTGCTGCTTATCACTTCTTTTGTGGTAGGTACAGTTATTCCAGATAGGGGAATGGGTAGGTTAAGTTATTCCAGGGAGGGGAATGCTTATGGGCAAGGCATTATGCTTGATCAGAGGCGGATGAAGTGGCAAAAAAGGCTCGGCCTACACCATGACCATGCCAATCGTCAACCCAAAGTTAATATGAGCCACACAGGTTGGTTGAAATAGCGCAACATGAATGATGGAACCTGGATCCAAGCGTCCCAGGATGCATTGCAGCGAAAACGTTCAACAATGTTCAGCGTGACCAATGTTTCTATCTTGGAAAATGAAATTGCATGCTGTATGGAGTGTTTTTGACATATCTTGTCTCAGGATTTGCTTGCAGTCCTACCATATCCCACAAAATGCAGAAGTGCAGTCAATGCAGCTTTTTACCTAAAATGGTAAAAATTGGTCAAAGCCTCATGCGGTTTATTACCTGCCCCTGGAATAACATCAATGGCAATTATAAGAATAATGCTGATAATAGTACAAATTTTGTATGTATGTTTTCAGCCCTACAAAACCATAACTATAGAAGTTTAAATTTATACGTAAAGCTAGATATTTGTAGAAATATCTATATTGATATATAACTATCCATTTATATAGCTAGATATATATCTATGCAGTAACATACATTAGATAGATAGATAGATAGATAGACTGTATATAAGCCTGCAAGTCTTGCACTTGAAGCAGCTTTATGATGTCATTAAGGCTCGATGGTGACACGCGCACCCGGAACAAGGACCACAGGTTGTTAGCGGCCATTTTTCCATCAGTCTCCACTGGAGCTAGAAGTGAGCAGACAGATACTCCTATAGACGCTGCTGGAGCCAGATCATTTGTCTCTGTGATGGACAACGTTTGAAATTCGCCCTTAAGCGGGAGACGGCAGCCTACAACAGTCAAATTGATCGCTGCTTATCACTTCTTTTGTGGTAGGTACAGTTATTCCAGATAGGGGAATGGGTAGGTTAAATTATTCCAGGGTGGGGAATGCTTATGGGCAAGACATTATGCTTGATCGGAGGCGGATGAAGTGGCAAAAAAGGCTCGGCCTACACCATGACCATGCCAATCGTCAACCAAAAGTGAATATGAGCCACACAGGTTGGTTGAAATAGCGCAACATGAATGATGGAACCTGTATCCAAGCGTCCCAGGATGCATTGCAGCGAAAACGTTCAACAATGTTCAGCGTGACCAATGTTTCTATCTTGGAAAATGAAATTGCATGCTGTATGGAGTGTTTTTGACATATCTTGTCTCAGGATTTGCTTGCAGTCCTACCATATCCCACAAAATGCAGAAGTGCAGTCAATGCAGCTTTTTACCTAAAATGGTAAAAATTGGTCAAAGCCTCATGCGGTTTATTACCTGCCCCTGGAATAACATCAAAGGCAATTATAAGAATAATGCTGATAATAGTACAAATGTTGTATGTATGTTTTCAGCCCTACAAAACCATAACTATAGAAGTTTAAATTTATATGTAAAGCTAGATATTTGTAGAAATATCTATATTGATATATAACTATCTATTTATATAGCTAGATATATATCTATGCAGTAACATACATTAGATAGATAGATAGATAGATAGATAGATAGATAGATAGATAGATAGATAGATAGACTGTATATAAGCCTGCAAGTCTTGCACTTGAAGCAGCTTTATGATGTCATTAAGGCTCGATGGTGACACGCGCACCCGGAACAAGGACCACAGGTTGTTAGCGGCCATTTTTCCATCAGTCTCCACTGGAGCTAGAAGTGAGCAGACAGATACTCCTATAGACGCTGCTGGAGCCAGATCATTTGTCTCTGTGATGGACAACGTTTGAAATTCGCCCTTAAGCGGGAGACGGCAGCCTACAACAGTCAAATTGATTGCTGCTTATCACTTCTTTTGTGGTAGGTACAGTTATTCCAGATAGGGGAATGGGTAGGTTAAGTTATTCCAGGGAGGGGAATGCTTATGGGCAAGGCATTATGCTTGATCAGAGGCGGATGAAGTGGCAAAAAAGGCTCGGCCTACACCATGACCATGCCAATCGTCAACCCAAAGTTAATATGAGCCACACAGGTTGGTTGAAATAGCGCAACATGAATGATGGAACCTGGATCCAAGCGTCCCAGGATGCATTGCAGCGAAAACGTTCAACAATGTTCAGCGTGACCAATGTTTCTATCTTGGAAAATGAAATTGCATGCTGTATGGAGTGTTTTTGACATATCTTGTCTCAGGATTTGCTTGCAGTCCTACCATATCCCACAAAATGCAGAAGTGCAGTCAATGCAGCTTTTTACCTAAAATGGTAAAAATTGGTCAAAGCCTCATGCGGTTTATTACCTGCCCCTGGAATAACATCAAAGGCAATTATAAGAATAATGCTGATAATAGTACAAATTTTGTATGTATGTTTTCAGCCCTACAAAACCATAACTATAGAAGTTTAAATTTATATGTAAAGCTAGATATTTGTAGAAATATCTATATTGATATATAACTATCTATTTATATAGCTAGATATATATCTATGCAGTAACATACATTAGATAGATAGATAGATAGATAGATAGATAGATAGATAGATAGATAGATAGACTGTATATAAGCCTGCAAGTCTTGCACTTGAAGCAGCTTTATGATGTCATTAAGGCTCGATGGTGACACGCGCACCCGGAACAAGGACCACAGGTTGTTAGCGGCCATTTTTCCATCAGTCTCCACTGGAGCTAGAAGTGAGCAGACAGATACTCCTATAGACGCTGCTGGAGCCAGATCATTTGTCTCTGTGATGGACAACGTTTGAAATTCGCCCTTAAGCGGGAGACGGCAGCCTACAACAGTCAAATTGATCGCTGCTTATCACTTCTTTTGTGGTAGGTACAGTTATTCCAGATAGGGGAATGGGTAGGTTAAGTTATTCCAGGGAGGGGAATGCTTATGGGCAAGGCATTATGCTTGATCGGAGGCGGATGAAGTGGCAAAAAAGGCTCGGCCTACACCATGACCATGCCAATCGTCAACCCAAAGTGAATATGAGCCACACAGGTTGGTTGAAATAGCGCAACATGAATGATGGAACCTGGATCCAAGCGTCCCAGGATGCATTGCAGCGAAAACGTTCAACAATGTTCAGCGTGACCAATGTTTCTATCTTGGAAAATGGAATTGCATGCTGTATGGAGTGTTTTTGACATATCTTGTCTCAGGATTTGCTTGCAGTCCTACCATATCCCACAAAATGCAGAAGTACAGTCAATGCAGCTTTTTACCTAAAATGGTAAAAATTGGTCAAAGACTCATGCGGTTTATTACCTGCCCCTGGAATAACATCAATGGCAATTATAAGAATAATGCTGATAATAATACAAATTTTGTATGTATGTTTTCAGCCCTACAAAACCATAACTATAGAAGTTTAAATTTATACGTAAAGCTAGATATTTGTAGAAATATCTATATTGATATATAGCTATCTATTTATATAGCTAGATATATATCTATGCAGTAACATACATTAGATAATAGATAGATAGATAGATAGACTGTATATAAGCCTGCAAGTCTTGCACTTGAAGCAGCTTTATGATGTCATTAAGGCTCGATGGTGACACGCGCACCCGGAACAAGGACCACAGGTTGTTAGCGGCCATTTTTCCATCAGTCTCCACTGGAGCTAGAAGTGAGCAGACAGATACTCCTATAGACGCTGCTGGAGCCAGATCATTTGTCTCTGTGATGGACAACGTTTGAAATTCGCCCTTAAGCGGGAGACGGCAGCCTACAACAGTCAAATTGATTGCTGCTTATCACTTCTTTTGTGGTAGGTACAGTTATTCCAGATAGGGGAATGGGTAGGTTAAGTTATTCCAGGGAGGGGAATGCTTATGGGCAAGGCATTATGCTTGATCAGAGGCGGATGAAGTGGCAAAAAAGGCTCGGCCTACACCATGACCATGCCAATCGTCAACCCAAAGTTAATATGAGCCACACAGGTTGGTTGAAATAGCGCAACATGAATGATGGAACCTGGATCCAAGCGTCCCAGGATGCATTGCAGCGAAAACGTTCAACAATGTTCAGCGTGACCAATGTTTCTATCTTGGAAAATGAAATTGCATGCTGTATGGAGTGTTTTTGACATATCTTGTCTCAGGATTTGCTTGCAGTCCTACCATATCCCACAAAATGCAGAAGTGCAGTCAATGCAGCTTTTTACCTAAAATGGTAAAAATTGGTCAAAGCCTCATGCGGTTTATTACCTGCCCCTGGAATAACATCAATGGCAATTATAAGAATAATGCTGATAATAGTACAAATTTTGTATGTATGTTTTCAGCCCTACAAAACCATAACTATAGAAGTTTAAATTTATACGTAAAGCTAGATATTTGTAGAAATATCTATATTGATATATAACTATCCATTTATATAGCTAGATATATATCTATGCAGTAACATACATTAGATAGATAGATAGATAGATAGACTGTATATAAGCCTGCAAGTCTTGCACTTGAAGCAGCTTTATGATGTCATTAAGGCTCGATGGTGACACGCGCACCCGGAACAAGGACCACAGGTTGTTAGCGGCCATTTTTCCATCAGTCTCCACTGGAGCTAGAAGTGAGCAGACAGATACTCCTATAGACGCTGCTGGAGCCAGATCATTTGTCTCTGTGATGGACAACGTTTGAAATTCGCCCTTAAGCGGGAGACGGCAGCCTACAACAGTCAAATTGATCGCTGCTTATCACTTCTTTTGTGGTAGGTACAGTTATTCCAGATAGGGGAATGGGTAGGTTAAATTATTCCAGGGTGGGGAATGCTTATGGGCAAGACATTATGCTTGATCGGAGGCGGATGAAGTGGCAAAAAAGGCTCGGCCTACACCATGACCATGCCAATCGTCAACCAAAAGTGAATATGAGCCACACAGGTTGGTTGAAATAGCGCAACATGAATGATGGAACCTGTATCCAAGCGTCCCAGGATGCATTGCAGCGAAAACGTTCAACAATGTTCAGCGTGACCAATGTTTCTATCTTGGAAAATGAAATTGCATGCTGTATGGAGTGTTTTTGACATATCTTGTCTCAGGATTTGCTTGCAGTCCTACCATATCCCACAAAATGCAGAAGTGCAGTCAATGCAGCTTTTTACCTAAAATGGTAAAAATTGGTCAAAGCCTCATGCGGTTTATTACCTGCCCCTGGAATAACATCAAAGGCAATTATAAGAATAATGCTGATAATAGTACAAATGTTGTATGTATGTTTTCAGCCCTACAAAACCATAACTATAGAAGTTTAAATTTATATGTAAAGCTAGATATTTGTAGAAATATCTATATTGATATATAACTATCTATTTATATAGCTAGATATATATCTATGCAGTAACATACATTAGATAGATAGATAGATAGATAGATAGATAGATAGATAGATAGATAGATAGATAGATAGATAGACTGTATATAAGCCTGCAAGTCTTGCACTTGAAGCAGCTTTATGATGTCATTAAGGCTCGATGGTGACACGCGCACCCGGAACAAGGACCACAGGTTGTTAGCGGCCATTTTTCCATCAGTCTCCACTGGAGCTAGAAGTGAGCAGACAGATACTCCTATAGACGCTGCTGGAGCCAGATCATTTGTCTCTGTGATGGACAACGTTTGAAATTCGCCCTTAAGCGGGAGACGGCAGCCTACAACAGTCAAATTGATTGCTGCTTATCACTTCTTTTGTGGTAGGTACAGTTATTCCAGATAGGGGAATGGGTAGGTTAAGTTATTCCAGGGAGGGGAATGCTTATGGGCAAGGCATTATGCTTGATCAGAGGCGGATGAAGTGGCAAAAAAGGCTCGGCCTACACCATGACCATGCCAATCGTCAACCCAAAGTTAATATGAGCCACACAGGTTGGTTGAAATAGCGCAACATGAATGATGGAACCTGGATCCAAGCGTCCCAGGATGCATTGCAGCGAAAACGTTCAACAATGTTCAGCGTGACCAATGTTTCTATCTTGGAAAATGAAATTGCATGCTGTATGGAGTGTTTTTGACATATCTTGTCTCAGGATTTGCTTGCAGTCCTACCATATCCCACAAAATGCAGAAGTGCAGTCAATGCAGCTTTTTACCTAAAATGGTAAAAATTGGTCAAAGCCTCATGCGGTTTATTACCTGCCCCTGGAATAACATCAAAGGCAATTATAAGAATAATGCTGATAATAGTACAAATTTTGTATGTATGTTTTCAGCCCTACAAAACCATAACTATAGAAGTTTAAATTTATATGTAAAGCTAGATATTTGTAGAAATATCTATATTGATATATAACTATCTATTTATATAGCTAGATATATATCTATGCAGTAACATACATTAGATAGATAGATAGATAGATAGATAGATAGATAGATAGATAGATAGATAGACTGTATATAAGCCTGCAAGTCTTGCACTTGAAGCAGCTTTATGATGTCATTAAGGCTCGATGGTGACACGCGCACCCGGAACAAGGACCACAGGTTGTTAGCGGCCATTTTTCCATCAGTCTCCACTGGAGCTAGAAGTGAGCAGACAGATACTCCTATAGACGCTGCTGGAGCCAGATCATTTGTCTCTGTGATGGACAACGTTTGAAATTCGCCCTTAAGCGGGAGACGGCAGCCTACAACAGTCAAATTGATTGCTGCTTATCACTTCTTTTGTGGTAGGTACAGTTATTCCAGATAGGGGAATGGGTAGGTTAAGTTATTCCAGGGAGGGGAATGCTTATGGGCAAGGCATTATGCTTGATCAGAGGCGGATGAAGTGGCAAAAAAGGCTCGGCCTACACCATGACCATGCCAATCGTCAACCCAAAGTTAATATGAGCCACACAGGTTGGTTGAAATAGCGCAACATGAATGATGGAACCTGGATCCAAGCGTCCCAGGATGCATTGCAGCGAAAACGTTCAACAATGTTCAGCGTGACCAATGTTTCTATCTTGGAAAATGAAATTGCATGCTGTATGGAGTGTTTTTGACATATCTTGTCTCAGGATTTGCTTGCAGTCCTACCATATCCCACAAAATGCAGAAGTGCAGTCAATGCAGCTTTTTACCTAAAATGGTAAAAATTGGTCAAAGCCTCATGCGGTTTATTACCTGCCCCTGGAATAACATCAAAGGCAATTATAAGAATAATGCTGATAATAGTACAAATTTTGTATGTATGTTTTCAGCCCTACAAAACCATAACTATAGAAGTTTAAATTTATATGTAAAGCTAGATATTTGTAGAAATATCTATATTGATATATAACTATCTATTTATATAGCTAGATATATATCTATGCAGTAACATACATTAGATAGATAGATAGATAGATAGATAGATAGATAGATAGATAGATAGATAGACTGTATATAAGCCTGCAAGTCTTGCACTTGAAGCAGCTTTATGATGTCATTAAGGCTCGATGGTGACACGCGCACCCGGAACAAGGACCACAGGTTGTTAGCGGCCATTTTTCCATCAGTCTCCACTGGAGCTAGAAGTGAGCAGACAGATACTCCTATAGACGCTGCTGGAGCCAGATCATTTGTCTCTGTGATGGACAACGTTTGAAATTCGCCCTTAAGCGGGAGACGGCAGCCTACAACAGTCAAATTGATCGCTGCTTATCACTTCTTTTGTGGTAGGTACAGTTATTCCAGATAGGGGAATGGGTAGGTTAAGTTATTCCAGGGAGGGGAATGCTTATGGGCAAGGCATTATGCTTGATCGGAGGCGGATGAAGTGGCAAAAAAGGCTCGGCCTACACCATGACCATGCCAATCGTCAACCCAAAGTGAATATGAGCCACACAGGTTGGTTGAAATAGCGCAACATGAATGATGGAACCTGGATCCAAGCGTCCCAGGATGCATTGCAGCGAAAACGTTCAACAATGTTCAGCGTGACCAATGTTTCTATCTTGGAAAATGGAATTGCATGCTGTATGGAGTGTTTTTGACATATCTTGTCTCAGGATTTGCTTGCAGTCCTACCATATCCCACAAAATGCAGAAGTACAGTCAATGCAGCTTTTTACCTAAAATGGTAAAAATTGGTCAAAGACTCATGCGGTTTATTACCTGCCCCTGGAATAACATCAATGGCAATTATAAGAATAATGCTGATAATAATACAAATTTTGTATGTATGTTTTCAGCCCTACAAAACCATAACTATAGAAGTTTAAATTTATACGTAAAGCTAGATATTTGTAGAAATATCTATATTGATATATAGCTATCTATTTATATAGCTAGATATATATCTATGCAGTAACATACATTAGATAATAGATAGATAGATAGATAGACTGTATATAAGCCTGCAAGTCTTGCACTTGAAGCAGCTTTATGATGTCATTAAGGCTCGATGGTGACACGCGCACCCGGAACAAGGACCACAGGTTGTTAGCGGCCATTTTTCCATCAGTCTCCACTGGAGCTAGAAGTGAGCAGACAGATACTCCTATAGACGCTGCTGGAGCCAGATCATTTGTCTCTGTGATGGACAACGTTTGAAATTCGCCCTTAAGCGGGAGACGGCAGCCTACAACAGTCAAATTGATTGCTGCTTATCACTTCTTTTGTGGTAGGTACAGTTATTCCAGATAGGGGAATGGGTAGGTTAAGTTATTCCAGGGAGGGGAATGCTTATGGGCAAGGCATTATGCTTGATCAGAGGCGGATGAAGTGGCAAAAAAGGCTCGGCCTACACCATGACCATGCCAATCGTCAACCCAAAGTTAATATGAGCCACACAGGTTGGTTGAAATAGCGCAACATGAATGATGGAACCTGGATCCAAGCGTCCCAGGATGCATTGCAGCGAAAACGTTCAACAATGTTCAGCGTGACCAATGTTTCTATCTTGGAAAATGAAATTGCATGCTGTATGGAGTGTTTTTGACATATCTTGTCTCAGGATTTGCTTGCAGTCCTACCATATCCCACAAAATGCAGAAGTGCAGTCAATGCAGCTTTTTACCTAAAATGGTAAAAATTGGTCAAAGCCTCATGCGGTTTATTACCTGCCCCTGGAATAACATCAATGGCAATTATAAGAATAATGCTGATAATAGTACAAATTTTGTATGTATGTTTTCAGCCCTACAAAACCATAACTATAGAAGTTTAAATTTATACGTAAAGCTAGATATTTGTAGAAATATCTATATTGATATATAACTATCTATTTATATAGCTAGATATATATCTATGCAGTAACATACATTAGATAGATAGATAGATAGATAGATAGATAGATAGATAGATAGACTGTATATAAGCCTGCAAGTCTTGCACTTGAAGCAGCTTTATGATGTCATTAAGGCTCGATGGTGACACGCGCACCCGGAACAAGGACCACAGGTTGTTAGCGGCCATTTTTCCATCAGTCTCCACTGGAGCTAGAAGTGAGCAGACAGATACTCCTATAGACGCTGCTGGAGCCAGATCATTTGTCTCTGTGATGGACAACGTTTGAAATTCGCCCTTAAGCGGGAGACGGCAGCCTACAACAGTCAAATTGATCGCTGCTTATCACTTCTTTTGTGGTAGGTACAGTTATTCCAGATAGGGGAATGGGTAGGTTAAATTATTCCAGGGTGGGGAATGCTTATGGGCAAGGCATTATGCTTGATCGGAGGCGGATGAAGTGGCAAAAAAGGCTCGGCCTACACCATGACCATGCCAATCGTCAACCCAAAGTAAATATGAGCCACACAGGTTGGTTGAAATAGCGCAACATGAATGATGGAACCTGTATCCAAGCGTCCCAGGATGCATTGCAGCGAAAACGTTCAACAATGTTCAGCGTGACCAATGTTTCTATCTTGGAAAATGAAATTGCATGCTGTATGGAGTGTTTTTGACATATCTTGTCTCAGGATTTGCTTGCAGTCCTACCATATCCCACAAAATGCAGAAGTGCAGTCAATGCAGCTTTTTACCTAAAATGGTAAAAATTGGTCAAAGCCTCATGCGGTTTATTACCTGCCCCTGGAATAACATCAAAGGCAATTATAAGAATAATGCTGATAATAGTACAAATTTTGTATGTATGTTTTCAGCCCTACAAAACCATAACTATAGAAGTTTAAATTTATATGTAAAGCTAGATATTTGTAGAAATATCTATATTGATATATAACTATCTATTTATATAGCTAGATATATATCTATGCAGTAACATACATTAGATAATAGATAGATAGATAGATAGACTGTATATAAGCCTGCAAGTCTTGCACTTGAAGCAGCTTTATGATGTCATTAAGGCTCGATGGTGACACGCGCACCCGGAACAAGGACCACAGGTTGTTAGCGGCCATTTTTCCATCAGTCTCCACTGGAGCTAGAAGTGAGCAGACAGATACTCCTATAGACGCTGCTGGAGCCAGATCATTTGTCTCTGTGATGGACAACGTTTGAAATTCGCCCTTAAGCGGGAGACGGCAGCCTACAACAGTCAAATTGATTGCTGCTTATCACTTCTTTTGTGGTAGGTACAGTTATTCCAGATAGGGGAATGGGTAGGTTAAGTTATTCCAGGGAGGGGAATGCTTATGGGCAAGGCATTATGCTTGATCAGAGGCGGATGAAGTGGCAAAAAAGGCTCGGCCTACACCATGACCATGCCAATCGTCAACCCAAAGTTAATATGAGCCACACAGGTTGGTTGAAATAGCGCAACATGAATGATGGAACCTGGATCCAAGCGTCCCAGGATGCATTGCAGCGAAAACGTTCAACAATGTTCAGCGTGACCAATGTTTCTATCTTGGAAAATGAAATTGCATGCTGTATGGAGTGTTTTTGACATATCTTGTCTCAGGATTTGCTTGCAGTCCTACCATATCCCACAAAATGCAGAAGTGCAGTCAATGCAGCTTTTTACCTAAAATGGTAAAAATTGGTCAAAGCCTCATGCGGTTTATTACCTGCCCCTGGAATAACATCAATGGCAATTATAAGAATAATGCTGATAATAGTACAAATTTTGTATGTATGTTTTCAGCCCTACAAAACCATAACTATAGAAGTTTAAATTTATACGTAAAGCTAGATATTTGTAGAAATATCTATATTGATATATAACTATCTATTTATATAGCTAGATATATATCTATGCAGTAACATACATTAGATAGATAGATAGATAGATAGATAGATAGACTGTATATAAGCCTGCAAGTCTTGCACTTGAAGCAGCTTTATGATGTCATTAAGGCTCGATGGTGACACGCGCACCCGGAACAAGGACCACAGGTTGTTAGCGGCCATTTTTCCATCAGTCTCCACTGGAGCTAGAAGTGAGCAGACAGATACTCCTATAGACGCTGCTGGAGCCAGATCATTTGTCTCTGTGATGGACAACGTTTGAAATTCGCCCTTAAGCGGGAGACGGCAGCCTACAACAGTCAAATTGATTGCTGCTTATCACTTCTTTTGTGGTAGGTACAGTTATTCCAGATAGGGGAATGGGTAGGTTAAGTTATTCCAGGGAGGGGAATGCTTATGGGCAAGGCATTATGCTTGATCAGAGGCGGATGAAGTGGCAAAAAAGGCTCGGCCTACACCATGACCATGCCAATCGTCAACCCAAAGTTAATATGAGCCACACAGGTTGGTTGAAATAGCGCAACATGAATGATGGAACCTGGATCCAAGCGTCCCAGGATGCATTGCAGCGAAAACGTTCAACAATGTTCAGCGTGACCAATGTTTCTATCTTGGAAAATGAAATTGCATGCTGTATGGAGTGTTTTTGACATATCTTGTCTCAGGATTTGCTTGCAGTCCTACCATATCCCACAAAATGCAGAAGTGCAGTCAATGCAGCTTTTTACCTAAAATGGTAAAAATTGGTCAAAGCCTCATGCGGTTTATTACCTGCCCCTGGAATAACATCAATGGCAATTATAAGAATAATGCTGATAATAGTACAAATTTTGTATGTATGTTTTCAGCCCTACAAAACCATAACTATAGAAGTTTAAATTTATACGTAAAGCTAGATATTTGTAGAAATATCTATATTGATATATAACTATCTATTTATATAGCTAGATATATATCTATGCAGTAACATACATTAGATAGATAGATAGATAGATAGATAGATAGATAGATAGATAGACTGTATATAAGCCTGCAAGTCTTGCACTTGAAGCAGCTTTATGATGTCATTAAGGCTCGATGGTGACACGCGCACCCGGAACAAGGACCACAGGTTGTTAGCGGCCATTTTTCCATCAGTCTCCACTGGAGCTAGAAGTGAGCAGACAGATACTCCTATAGACGCTGCTGGAGCCAGATCATTTGTCTCTGTGATGGACAACGTTTGAAATTCGCCCTTAAGCGGGAGACGGCAGCCTACAACAGTCAAATTGATTGCTGCTTATCACTTCTTTTGTGGTAGGTACAGTTATTCCAGATAGGGGAATGGGTAGGTTAAGTTATTCCAGGGAGGGGAATGCTTATGGGCAAGGCATTATGCTTGATCAGAGGCGGATGAAGTGGCAAAAAAGGCTCGGCCTACACCATGACCATGCCAATCGTCAACCCAAAGTAAATATGAGCCACACAGGTTGGTTGAAATAGCGCAACATGAATGATGGAACCTGTATCCAAGCGTCCCAGGATGCATTGCAGCGAAAACGTTCAACAATGTTCAGCGTGACCAATGTTTCTATCTTGGAAAATGAAATTGCATGCTGTATGGAGTGTTTTTGACATATCTTGCCTCAGGATTTGCTTGCAGTCCTACCATATCCCACAAAATGCAGAAGTGCAGTCAATGCAGCTTTTTACCTAAAATGGTAAAAATTGGTCAAAGCCTCATGCGGTTTATTACCTGCCCCTGGAATAACATCAATGGCAATTATAAGAATAATGCTGATAATAGTACAAATTTTGTATGTATGTTTTCAGCCCTACAAAACCATAACTATAGAAGTTTAAATTTATACGTAAAGCTAGATATTTGTAGAAATATCTATATTGATATATAACTATCTATTTATATAGCTAGATATATATCTATGCAGTAACATACATTAGATAGATAGATAGATAGATAGATAGATAGATAGATAGATAGATAGATAGATAGATAGATAGACTGTATATAAGCCTGCAAGTCTTGCACTTGAAGCAGCTTTATGATGTCATTAAGGCTCGATGGTGACACGCGCACCCGGAACAAGGACCACAGGTTGTTAGCGGCCATTTTTCCATCAGTCTCCACTGGAGCTAGAAGTGAGCAGACAGATACTCCTATAGACGCTGCTGGAGCCAGATCATTTGTCTCTGTGATGGACAACGTTTGAAATTCGCCCTTAAGCGGGAGACGGCAGCCTACAACAGTCAAATTGATTGCTGCTTATCACTTCTTTTGTGGTAGGTACAGTTATTCCAGATAGGGGAATGGGTAGGTTAAGTTATTCCAGGGAGGGGAATGCTTATGGGCAAGGCATTATGCTTGATCAGAGGCGGATGAAGTGGCAAAAAAGGCTCGGCCTACACCATGACCATGCCAATCGTCAACCCAAAGTAAATATGAGCCACACAGGTTGGTTGAAATAGCGCAACATGAATGATGGAACCTGTATCCAAGCGTCCCAGGATGCATTGCAGCGAAAACGTTCAACAATGTTCAGCGTGACCAATGTTTCTATCTTGGAAAATGAAATTGCATGCTGTATGGAGTGTTTTTGACATATCTTGCCTCAGGATTTGCTTGCAGTCCTACCATATCCCACAAAATGCAGAAGTGCAGTCAATGCAGCTTTTTACCTAAAATGGTAAAAATTGGTCAAAGCCTCATGCGGTTTATTACCTGCCCCTGGAATAACATCAATGGCAATTATAAGAATAATGCTGATAATAGTACAAATTTTGTATGTATGTTTTCAGCCCTACAAAACCATAACTATAGAAGTTTAAATTTATACGTAAAGCTAGATATTTGTAGAAATATCTATATTGATATATAACTATCTATTTATATAGCTAGATATATATCTATGCAGTAACATACATTAGATAGATAGATAGATAGATAGATAGATAGATAGATAGACTGTATATAAGCCTGCAAGTCTTGCACTTGAAGCAGCTTTATGATGTCATTAAGGCTCGATGGTGACACGCGCACCCGGAACAAGGACCACAGGTTGTTAGCGGCCATTTTTCCATCAGTCTCCACTGGAGCTAGAAGTGAGCAGACAGATACTCCTATAGACGCTGCTGGAGCCAGATCATTTGTCTCTGTGATGGACAACGTTTGAAATTCGCCCTTAAGCGGGAGACGGCAGCCTACAACAGTCAAATTGATCGCTGCTTATCACTTCTTTTGTGGTAGGTACAGTTATTCCAGATAGGGGAATGGGTAGGTTAAATTATTCCAGGGTGGGGAATGCTTATGGGCAAGGCATTATGCTTGATCGGAGGCGGATGAAGTGGCAAAAAAGGCTCGGCCTACACCATGACCATGCCAATCGTCAACCCAAAGTGAATATGAGCCACACAGGTTGGTTGAAATAGCGCAACATGAATGATGGAACCTGTATCCAAGCGTCCCAGGATGCATTGCAGCGAAAACGTTCAACAATGTTCAGCGTGACCAATGTTTCTATCTTGGAAAATGAAATTGCATGCTGTATGGAGTGTTTTTGACATATCTTGTCTCAGGATTTGCTTGCAGTCCTACCATATCCCACAAAATGCAGAAGTGCAGTCAATGCAGCTTTTTACCTAAAATGGTAAAAATTGGTCAAAGCCTCATGCGGTTTATTACCTGCCCCTGGAATAACATCAATGGCAATTATAAGAATAATGCTGATAATAGTACAAATTTTGTATGTATGTTTTCAGCCCTACAAAACCATAACTATAGAAGTTTAAATTTATACGTAAAGCTAGATATTTGTAGAAATATCTATATTGATATATAACTATCTATTTATATAGCTAGATATATATCTATGCAGTAACATACATTAGATAGATAGATAGATAGATAGATAGATAGACTGTATATAAGCCTGCAAGTCTTGCACTTGAAGCAGCTTTATGATGTCATTAAGGCTCGATGGTGACACGCGCACCCGGAACAAGGACCACAGGTTGTTAGCGGCCATTTTTCCATCAGTCTCCACTGGAGCTAGAAGTGAGCAGACAGATACACCTATAGACGCTGCTGGAGCCAGATCATTTGTCTCTGTGATGGACAACGTTTGAAATTCGCCCTTAAGCGGGAGACGGCAGCCTACAACAGTCAAATTGATTGCTGCTTATCACTTCTTTTGTGGTAGGTACAGTTATTCCAGATAGGGGAATGGGTAGGTTAAGTTATTCCAGGGAGGGGAATGCTTATGGGCAAGGCATTATGCTTGATCAGAGGCGGATGAAGTGGCAAAAAAGGCTCGGCCTACACCATGACCATGCCAATCGTCAACCCAAAGTAAATATGAGCCACACAGGTTGGTTGAAATAGCGCAACATGAATGATGGAACCTGTATCCAAGCGTCCCAGGATGCATTGCAGCGAAAACGTTCAACAATGTTCAGCGTGACCAATGTTTCTATCTTGGAAAATGAAATTGCATGCTGTATGGAGTGTTTTTGACATATCTTGTCTCAGGATTTGCTTGCAGTCCTACCATATCCCACAAAATGCAGAAGTGCAGTCAATGCAGCTTTTTACCTAAAATGGTAAAAATTGGTCAAAGCCTCATGCGGTTTATTACCTGCCCCTGGAATAACATCAATGGCAATTATAAGAATAATGCTGATAATAGTACAAATTTTGTATGTATGTTTTCAGCCCTACAAAACCATAACTATAGAAGTTTAAATTTATACGTAAAGCTAGATATTTGTAGAAATATCTATATTGATATATAACTATCTATTTATATAGCTAGATATATATCTATGCAGTAACATACATTAGATAGATAGATAGATAGATAGATAGACTGTATATAAGCCTGCAAGTCTTGCACTTGAAGCAGCTTTATGATGTCATTAAGGCTCGATGGTGACACGCGCACCCGGAACAAGGACCACAGGTTGTTAGCGGCCATTTTTCCATCAGTCTCCACTGGAGCTAGAAGTGAGCAGACAGATACTCCTATAGACGCTGCTGGAGCCAGATCATTTGTCTCTGTGATGGACAACGTTTGAAATTCGCCCTTAAGCGGGAGACGGCAGCCTACAACAGTCAAATTGATTGCTGCTTATCACTTCTTTTGTGGTAGGTACAGTTATTCCAGATAGGGGAATGGGTAGGTTAAGTTATTCCAGGGAGGGGAATGCTTATGGGCAAGGCATTATGCTTGATCAGAGGCGGATGAAGTGGCAAAAAAGGCTCGGCCTACACCATGACCATGCCAATCGTCAACCCAAAGTAAATATGAGCCACACAGGTTGGTTGAAATAGCGCAACATGAATGATGGAACCTGTATCCAAGCGTCCCAGGATGCATTGCAGCGAAAACGTTCAACAATGTTCAGCGTGACCAATGTTTCTATCTTGGAAAATGAAATTGCATGCTGTATGGAGTGTTTTTGACATATCTTGCCTCAGGATTTGCTTGCAGTCCTACCATATCCCACAAAATGCAGAAGTGCAGTCAATGCAGCTTTTTACCTAAAATGGTAAAAATTGGTCAAAGCCTCATGCGGTTTATTACCTGCCCCTGGAATAACATCAATGGCAATTATAAGAATAATGCTGATAATAGTACAAATTTTGTATGTATGTTTTCAGCCCTACAAAACCATAACTATAGAAGTTTAAATTTATACGTAAAGCTAGATATTTGTAGAAATATCTATATTGATATATAACTATCTATTTATATAGCTAGATATATATCTATGCAGTAACATACATTAGATAGATAGATAGATAGATAGATAGATAGATAGATAGATAGATAGACTGTATATAAGCCTGCAAGTCTTGCACTTGAAGCAGCTTTATGATGTCATTAAGGCTCGATGGTGACACGCGCACCCGGAACAAGGACCACAGGTTGTTAGCGGCCATTTTTCCATCAGTCTCCACTGGAGCTAGAAGTGAGCAGACAGATACTCCTATAGACGCTGCTGGAGCCAGATCATTTGTCTCTGTGATGGACAACGTTTGAAATTCGCCCTTAAGCGGGAGACGGCAGCCTACAACAGTCAAATTGATTGCTGCTTATCACTTCTTTTGTGGTAGGTACAGTTATTCCAGATAGGGGAATGGGTAGGTTAAGTTATTCCAGGGAGGGGAATGCTTATGGGCAAGGCATTATGCTTGATCAGAGGCGGATGAAGTGGCAAAAAAGGCTCGGCCTACACCATGACCATGCCAATCGTCAACCCAAAGTAAATATGAGCCACACAGGTTGGTTGAAATAGCGCAACATGAATGATGGAACCTGTATCCAAGCGTCCCAGGATGCATTGCAGCGAAAACGTTCAACAATGTTCAGCGTGACCAATGTTTCTATCTTGGAAAATGAAATTGCATGCTGTATGGAGTGTTTTTGACATATCTTGTCTCAGGATTTGCTTGCAGTCCTACCATATCCCACAAAATGCAGAAGTGCAGTCAATGCAGCTTTTTACCTAAAATGGTAAAAATTGGTCAAAGCCTCATGCGGTTTATTACCTGCCCCTGGAATAACATCAATGGCAATTATAAGAATAATGCTGATAATAGTACAAATTTTGTATGTATGTTTTCAGCCCTACAAAACCATAACTATAGAAGTTTAAATTTATACGTAAAGCTAGATATTTGTAGAAATATCTATATTGATATATAACTATCTATTTATATAGCTAGATATATATCTATGCAGTAACATACATTAGATAGATAGATAGATAGATAGATAGACTGTATATAAGCCTGCAAGTCTTGCACTTGAAGCAGCTTTATGATGTCATTAAGGCTCGATGGTGACACGCGCACCCGGAACAAGGACCACAGGTTGTTAGCGGCCATTTTTCCATCAGTCTCCACTGGAGCTAGAAGTGAGCAGACAGATACTCCTATAGACGCTGCTGGAGCCAGATCATTTGTCTCTGTGATGGACAACGTTTGAAATTCGCCCTTAAGCGGGAGACGGCAGCCTACAACAGTCAAATTGATCGCTGCTTATCACTTCTTTTGTGGTAGGTACAGTTATTCCAGATAGGGGAATGGGTAGGTTAAATTATTCCAGGGTGGGGAATGCTTATGGGCAAGGCATTATGCTTGATCGGAGGCGGATGAAGTGGCAAAAAAGGCTCGGCCTACACCATGACCATGCCAATCGTCAACCCAAAGTGAATATGAGCCACACAGGTTGGTTGAAATAGCGCAACATGAATGATGGAACCTGTATCCAAGCGTCCCAGGATGCATTGCAGCGAAAACGTTCAACAATGTTCAGCGTGACCAATGTTTCTATCTTGGAAAATGAAATTGCATGCTGTATGGAGTGTTTTTGACATATCTTGTCTCAGGATTTGCTTGCAGTCCTACCATATCCCACAAAATGCAGAAGTGCAGTCAATGCAGCTTTTTACCTAAAATGGTAAAAATTGGTCAAAGCCTCATGCGGTTTATTACCTGCCCCTGGAATAACATCAATGGCAATTATAAGAATAATGCTGATAATAGTACAAATTTTGTATGTATGTTTTCAGCCCTACAAAACCATAACTATAGAAGTTTAAATTTATACGTAAAGCTAGATATTTGTAGAAATATCTATATTGATATATAACTATCTATTTATATAGCTAGATATATATCTATGCAGTAACATACATTAGATAGATAGATAGATAGATAGATAGATAGATAGATAGATAGATAGATAGACTGTATATAAGCCTGCAAGTCTTGCACTTGAAGCAGCTTTATGATGTCATTAAGGCTCGATGGTGACACGCGCACCCGGAACAAGGACCACAGGTTGTTAGCGGCCATTTTTCCATCAGTCTCCACTGGAGCTAGAAGTGAGCAGACAGATACTCCTATAGACGCTGCTGGAGCCAGATCATTTGTCTCTGTGATGGACAACGTTTGAAATTCGCCCTTAAGCGGGAGACGGCAGCCTACAACAGTCAAATTGATCGCTGCTTATCACTTCTTTTGTGGTAGGTACAGTTATTCCAGATAGGGGAATGGGTAGGTTAAGTTATTCCAGGGAGGGGAATGCTTATGGGCAAGGCATTATGCTTGATCGGAGGCGGATGAAGTGGCAAAAAAGGCTCGGCCTACACCATGACCATGCCAATCGTCAACCCAAAGTGAATATGAGCCACACAGGTTGGTTGAAATAGCGCAACATGAATGATGGAACCTGGATCCAAGCGTCCCAGGATGCATTGCAGCGAAAACGTTCAACAATGTTCAGCGTGACCAATGTTTCTATCTTGGAAAATGGAATTGCATGCTGTATGGAGTGTTTTTGACATATCTTGTCTCAGGATTTGCTTGCAGTCCTACCATATCCCACAAAATGCAGAAGTACAGTCAATGCAGCTTTTTACCTAAAATGGTAAAAATTGGTCAAAGACTCATGCGGTTTATTACCTGCCCCTGGAATAACATCAATGGCAATTATAAGAATAATGCTGATAATAATACAAATTTTGTATGTATGTTTTCAGCCCTACAAAACCATAACTATAGAAGTTTAAATTTATACGTAAAGCTAGATATTTGTAGAAATATCTATATTGATATATAGCTATCTATTTATATAGCTAGATATATATCTATGCAGTAACATACATTAGATAATAGATAGATAGATAGATAGACTGTATATAAGCCTGCAAGTCTTGCACTTGAAGCAGCTTTATGATGTCATTAAGGCTCGATGGTGACACGCGCACCCGGAACAAGGACCACAGGTTGTTAGCGGCCATTTTTCCATCAGTCTCCACTGGAGCTAGAAGTGAGCAGACAGATACTCCTATAGACGCTGCTGGAGCCAGATCATTTGTCTCTGTGATGGACAACGTTTGAAATTCGCCCTTAAGCGGGAGACGGCAGCCTACAACAGTCAAATTGATTGCTGCTTATCACTTCTTTTGTGGTAGGTACAGTTATTCCAGATAGGGGAATGGGTAGGTTAAGTTATTCCAGGGAGGGGAATGCTTATGGGCAAGGCATTATGCTTGATCAGAGGCGGATGAAGTGGCAAAAAAGGCTCGGCCTACACCATGACCATGCCAATCGTCAACCCAAAGTTAATATGAGCCACACAGGTTGGTTGAAATAGCGCAACATGAATGATGGAACCTGGATCCAAGCGTCCCAGGATGCATTGCAGCGAAAACGTTCAACAATGTTCAGCGTGACCAATGTTTCTATCTTGGAAAATGAAATTGCATGCTGTATGGAGTGTTTTTGACATATCTTGTCTCAGGATTTGCTTGCAGTCCTACCATATCCCACAAAATGCAGAAGTGCAGTCAATGCAGCTTTTTACCTAAAATGGTAAAAATTGGTCAAAGCCTCATGCGGTTTATTACCTGCCCCTGGAATAACATCAAAGGCAATTATAAGAATAATGCTGATAATAGTACAAATTTTGTATGTATGTTTTCAGCCCTACAAAACCATAACTATAGAAGTTTAAATTTATATGTAAAGCTAGATATTTGTAGAAATATCTATATTGATATATAACTATCTATTTATATAGCTAGATATATATCTATGCAGTAACATACATTAGATAGATAGATAGATAGATAGATAGATAGATAGATAGACTGTATATAAGCCTGCAAGTCTTGCACTTGAAGCAGCTTTATGATGTCATTAAGGCTCGATGGTGACACGCGCACCCGGAACAAGGACCACAGGTTGTTAGCGGCCATTTTTCCATCAGTCTCCACTGGAGCTAGAAGTGAGCAGACAGATACTCCTATAGACGCTGCTGGAGCCAGATCATTTGTCTCTGTGATGGACAACGTTTGAAATTCGCCCTTAAGCGGGAGACGGCAGCCTACAACAGTCAAATTGATCGCTGCTTATCACTTCTTTTGTGGTAGGTACAGTTATTCCAGATAGGGGAATGGGTAGGTTAAGTTATTCCAGGGAGGGGAATGCTTATGGGCAAGGCATTATGCTTGATCGGAGGCGGATGAAGTGGCAAAAAAGGCTCGGCCTACACCATGACCATGCCAATCGTCAACCCAAAGTGAATATGAGCCACACAGGTTGGTTGAAATAGCGCAACATGAATGATGGAACCTGGATCCAAGCGTCCCAGGATGCATTGCAGCGAAAACGTTCAACAATGTTCAGCGTGACCAATGTTTCTATCTTGGAAAATGGAATTGCATGCTGTATGGAGTGTTTTTGACATATCTTGTCTCAGGATTTGCTTGCAGTCCTACCATATCCCACAAAATGCAGAAGTACAGTCAATGCAGCTTTTTACCTAAAATGGTAAAAATTGGTCAAAGACTCATGCGGTTTATTACCTGCCCCTGGAATAACATCAATGGCAATTATAAGAATAATGCTGATAATAATACAAATTTTGTATGTATGTTTTCAGCCCTACAAAACCATAACTATAGAAGTTTAAATTTATACGTAAAGCTAGATATTTGTAGAAATATCTATATTGATATATAGCTATCTATTTATATAGCTAGATATATATCTATGCAGTAACATACATTAGATAATAGATAGATAGATAGATAGACTGTATATAAGCCTGCAAGTCTTGCACTTGAAGCAGCTTTATGATGTCATTAAGGCTCGATGGTGACACGCGCACCCGGAACAAGGACCACAGGTTGTTAGCGGCCATTTTTCCATCAGTCTCCACTGGAGCTAGAAGTGAGCAGACAGATACTCCTATAGACGCTGCTGGAGCCAGATCATTTGTCTCTGTGATGGACAACGTTTGAAATTTGCCCTTAAGCGGGAGACGGCAGCCTACAACAGTCAAATTGATTGCTGCTTATCACTTCTTTTGTGGTAGGTACAGTTATTCCAGATAGGGGAATGGGTAGGTTAAGTTATTCCAGGGAGGGGAATGCTTATGGGCAAGGCATTATGCTTGATCAGAGGCGGATGAAGTGGCAAAAAAGGCTCGGCCTACACCATGACCATGCCAATCGTCAACCCAAAGTTAATATGAGCCACACAGGTTGGTTGAAATAGCGCAACATGAATGATGGAACCTGGATCCAAGCGTCCCAGGATGCATTGCAGCGAAAACGTTCAACAATGTTCAGCGTGACCAATGTTTCTATCTTGGAAAATGAAATTGCATGCTGTATGGAGTGTTTTTGACATATCTTGTCTCAGGATTTGCTTGCAGTCCTACCATATCCCACAAAATGCAGAAGTGCAGTCAATGCAGCTTTTTACCTAAAATGGTAAAAATTGGTCAAAGCCTCATGCGGTTTATTACCTGCCCCTGGAATAACATCAATGGCAATTATAAGAATAATGCTGATAATAGTACAAATTTTGTATGTATGTTTTCAGCCCTACAAAACCATAACTATAGAAGTTTAAATTTATACGTAAAGCTAGATATTTGTAGAAATATCTATATTGATATATAACTATCTATTTATATAGCTAGATATATATCTATGCAGTAACATACATTAGATAGATAGATAGATAGATAGATAGATAGATAGATAGATAGACTGTATATAAGCCTGCAAGTCTTGCACTTGAAGCAGCTTTATGATGTCATTAAGGCTCGATGGTGACACGCGCACCCGGAACAAGGACCACAGGTTGTTAGCGGCCATTTTTCCATCAGTCTCCACTGGAGCTAGAAGTGAGCAGACAGATACTCCTATAGACGCTGCTGGAGCCAGATCATTTGTCTCTGTGATGGACAACGTTTGAAATTCGCCCTTAAGCGGGAGACGGCAGCCTACAACAGTCAAATTGATCGCTGCTTATCACTTCTTTTGTGGTAGGTACAGTTATTCCAGATAGGGGAATGGGTAGGTTAAGTTATTCCAGGGAGGGGAATGCTTATGGGCAAGGCATTATGCTTGATCGGAGGCGGATGAAGTGGCAAAAAAGGCTCGGCCTACACCATGACCATGCCAATCGTCAACCCAAAGTGAATATGAGCCACACAGGTTGGTTGAAATAGCGCAACATGAATGATGGAACCTGGATCCAAGCGTCCCAGGATGCATTGCAGCGAAAACGTTCAACAATGTTCAGCGTGACCAATGTTTCTATCTTGGAAAATGGAATTGCATGCTGTATGGAGTGTTTTTGACATATCTTGTCTCAGGATTTGCTTGCAGTCCTACCATATCCCACAAAATGCAGAAGTACAGTCAATGCAGCTTTTTACCTAAAATGGTAAAAATTGGTCAAAGACTCATGCGGTTTATTACCTGCCCCTGGAATAACATCAATGGCAATTATAAGAATAATGCTGATAATAATACAAATTTTGTATGTATGTTTTCAGCCCTACAAAACCATAACTATAGAAGTTTAAATTTATACGTAAAGCTAGATATTTGTAGAAATATCTATATTGACATATAGCTATCTATTTATATAGCTAGATATATATCTATGCAGTAACATACATTAGATAATAGATAGATAGATAGATAGACTGTATATAAGCCTGCAAGTCTTGCACTTGAAGCAGCTTTATGATGTCATTAAGGCTCGATGGTGACACGCGCACCCGGAACAAGGACCACAGGTTGTTAGCGGCCATTTTTCCATCAGTCTCCACTGGAGCTAGAAGTGAGCAGACAGATACTCCTATAGACGCTGCTGGAGCCAGATCATTTGTCTCTGTGATGGACAACGTTTGAAATTCGCCCTTAAGCGGGAGACGGCAGCCTACAACAGTCAAATTGATTGCTGCTTATCACTTCTTTTGTGGTAGGTACAGTTATTCCAGATAGGGGAATGGGTAGGTTAAGTTATTCCAGGGAGGGGAATGCTTATGGGCAAGGCATTATGCTTGATCAGAGGCGGATGAAGTGGCAAAAAAGGCTCGGCCTACACCATGACCATGCCAATCGTCAACCCAAAGTTAATATGAGCCACACAGGTTGGTTGAAATAGCGCAACATGAATGATGGAACCTGGATCCAAGCGTCCCAGGATGCATTGCAGCGAAAACGTTCAACAATGTTCAGCGTGACCAATGTTTCTATCTTGGAAAATGAAATTGCATGCTGTATGGAGTGTTTTTGACATATCTTGTCTCAGGATTTGCTTGCAGTCCTACCATATCCCACAAAATGCAGAAGTGCAGTCAATGCAGCTTTTTACCTAAAATGGTAAAAATTGGTCAAAGCCTCATGCGGTTTATTACCTGCCCCTGGAATAACATCAAAGGCAATTATAAGAATAATGCTGATAATAGTACAAATTTTGTATGTATGTTTTCAGCCCTACAAAACCATAACTATAGAAGTTTAAATTTATATGTAAAGCTAGATATTTGTAGAAATATCTATATTGATATATAACTATCTATTTATATAGCTAGATATATATCTATGCAGTAACATACATTAGATAGATAGATAGATAGATAGATAGATAGATAGATAGATAGATAGATAGATAGATAGACTGTATATAAGCCTGCAAGTCTTGCACTTGAAGCAGCTTTATGATGTCATTAAGGCTCGATGGTGACACGCGCACCCGGAACAAGGACCACAGGTTGTTAGCGGCCATTTTTCCATCAGTCTCCACTGGAGCTAGAAGTGAGCAGACAGATACTCCTATAGACGCTGCTGGAGCCAGATCATTTGTCTCTGTGATGGACAACGTTTGAAATTCGCCCTTAAGCGGGAGACGGCAGCCTACAACAGTCAAATTGATCGCTGCTTATCACTTCTTTTGTGGTAGGTACAGTTATTCCAGATAGGGGAATGGGTAGGTTAAGTTATTCCAGGGAGGGGAATGCTTATGGGCAAGGCATTATGCTTGATCGGAGGCGGATGAAGTGGCAAAAAAGGCTCGGCCTACACCATGACCATGCCAATCGTCAACCCAAAGTGAATATGAGCCACACAGGTTGGTTGAAATAGCGCAACATGAATGATGGAACCTGGATCCAAGCGTCCCAGGATGCATTGCAGCGAAAACGTTCAACAATGTTCAGCGTGACCAATGTTTCTATCTTGGAAAATGGAATTGCATGCTGTATGGAGTGTTTTTGACATATCTTGTCTCAGGATTTGCTTGCAGTCCTACCATATCCCACAAAATGCAGAAGTACAGTCAATGCAGCTTTTTACCTAAAATGGTAAAAATTGGTCAAAGACTCATGCGGTTTATTACCTGCCCCTGGAATAACATCAATGGCAATTATAAGAATAATGCTGATAATAATACAAATTTTGTATGTATGTTTTCAGCCCTACAAAACCATAACTATAGAAGTTTAAATTTATACGTAAAGCTAGATATTTGTAGAAATATCTATATTGATATATAGCTATCTATTTATATAGCTAGATATATATCTATGCAGTAACATACATTAGATAATAGATAGATAGATAGATAGACTGTATATAAGCCTGCAAGTCTTGCACTTGAAGCAGCTTTATGATGTCATTAAGGCTCGATGGTGACACGCGCACCCGGAACAAGGACCACAGGTTGTTAGCGGCCATTTTTCCATCAGTCTCCACTGGAGCTAGAAGTGAGCAGACAGATACTCCTATAGACGCTGCTGGAGCCAGATCATTTGTCTCTGTGATGGACAACGTTTGAAATTCGCCCTTAAGCGGGAGACGGCAGCCTACAACAGTCAAATTGATTGCTGCTTATCACTTCTTTTGTGGTAGGTACAGTTATTCCAGATAGGGGAATGGGTAGGTTAAGTTATTCCAGGGAGGGGAATGCTTATGGGCAAGGCATTATGCTTGATCAGAGGCGGATGAAGTGGCAAAAAAGGCTCGGCCTACACCATGACCATGCCAATCGTCAACCCAAAGTTAATATGAGCCACACAGGTTGGTTGAAATAGCGCAACATGAATGATGGAACCTGGATCCAAGCGTCCCAGGATGCATTGCAGCGAAAACGTTCAACAATGTTCAGCGTGACCAATGTTTCTATCTTGGAAAATGAAATTGCATGCTGTATGGAGTGTTTTTGACATATCTTGTCTCAGGATTTGCTTGCAGTCCTACCATATCCCACAAAATGCAGAAGTGCAGTCAATGCAGCTTTTTACCTAAAATGGTAAAAATTGGTCAAAGCCTCATGCGGTTTATTACCTGCCCCTGGAATAACATCAATGGCAATTATAAGAATAATGCTGATAATAGTACAAATTTTGTATGTATGTTTTCAGCCCTACAAAACCATAACTATAGAAGTTTAAATTTATACGTAAAGCTAGATATTTGTAGAAATATCTATATTGATATATAACTATCTATTTATATAGCTAGATATATATCTATGCAGTAACATACATTAGATAGATAGATAGATAGATAGATAGATAGATAGATAGATAGACTGTATATAAGCCTGCAAGTCTTGCACTTGAAGCAGCTTTATGATGTCATTAAGGCTCGATGGTGACACGCGCACCCGGAACAAGGACCACAGGTTGTTAGCGGCCATTTTTCCATCAGTCTCCACTGGAGCTAGAAGTGAGCAGACAGATACTCCTATAGACGCTGCTGGAGCCAGATCATTTGTCTCTGTGATGGACAACGTTTGAAATTCGCCCTTAAGCGGGAGACGGCAGCCTACAACAGTCAAATTGATCGCTGCTTATCACTTCTTTTGTGGTAGGTACAGTTATTCCAGATAGGGGAATGGGTAGGTTAAATTATTCCAGGGTGGGGAATGCTTATGGGCAAGGCATTATGCTTGATCGGAGGCGGATGAAGTGGCAAAAAAGGCTCGGCCTACACCATGACCATGCCAATCGTCAACCCAAAGTAAATATGAGCCACACAGGTTGGTTGAAATAGCGCAACATGAATGATGGAACCTGTATCCAAGCGTCCCAGGATGCATTGCAGCGAAAACGTTCAACAATGTTCAGCGTGACCAATGTTTCTATCTTGGAAAATGAAATTGCATGCTGTATGGAGTGTTTTTGACATATCTTGTCTCAGGATTTGCTTGCAGTCCTACCATATCCCACAAAATGCAGAAGTGCAGTCAATGCAGCTTTTTACCTAAAATGGTAAAAATTGGTCAAAGCCTCATGCGGTTTATTACCTGCCCCTGGAATAACATCAAAGGCAATTATAAGAATAATGCTGATAATAGTACAAATTTTGTATGTATGTTTTCAGCCCTACAAAACCATAACTATAGAAGTTTAAATTTATATGTAAAGCTAGATATTTGTAGAAATATCTATATTGATATATAACTATCTATTTATATAGCTAGATATATATCTATGCAGTAACATACATTAGATAATAGATAGATAGATAGATAGACTGTATATAAGCCTGCAAGTCTTGCACTTGAAGCAGCTTTATGATGTCATTAAGGCTCGATGGTGACACGCGCACCCGGAACAAGGACCACAGGTTGTTAGCGGCCATTTTTCCATCAGTCTCCACTGGAGCTAGAAGTGAGCAGACAGATACTCCTATAGACGCTGCTGGAGCCAGATCATTTGTCTCTGTGATGGACAACGTTTGAAATTCGCCCTTAAGCGGGAGACGGCAGCCTACAACAGTCAAATTGATTGCTGCTTATCACTTCTTTTGTGGTAGGTACAGTTATTCCAGATAGGGGAATGGGTAGGTTAAGTTATTCCAGGGAGGGGAATGCTTATGGGCAAGGCATTATGCTTGATCAGAGGCGGATGAAGTGGCAAAAAAGGCTCGGCCTACACCATGACCATGCCAATCGTCAACCCAAAGTTAATATGAGCCACACAGGTTGGTTGAAATAGCGCAACATGAATGATGGAACCTGGATCCAAGCGTCCCAGGATGCATTGCAGCGAAAACGTTCAACAATGTTCAGCGTGACCAATGTTTCTATCTTGGAAAATGAAATTGCATGCTGTATGGAGTGTTTTTGACATATCTTGTCTCAGGATTTGCTTGCAGTCCTACCATATCCCACAAAATGCAGAAGTGCAGTCAATGCAGCTTTTTACCTAAAATGGTAAAAATTGGTCAAAGCCTCATGCGGTTTATTACCTGCCCCTGGAATAACATCAATGGCAATTATAAGAATAATGCTGATAATAGTACAAATTTTGTATGTATGTTTTCAGCCCTACAAAACCATAACTATAGAAGTTTAAATTTATACGTAAAGCTAGATATTTGTAGAAATATCTATATTGATATATAACTATCTATTTATATAGCTAGATATATATCTATGCAGTAACATACATTAGATAGATAGATAGATAGATAGATAGATAGATAGACTGTATATAAGCCTGCAAGTCTTGCACTTGAAGCAGCTTTATGATGTCATTAAGGCTCGATGGTGACACGCGCACCCGGAACAAGGACCACAGGTTGTTAGCGGCCATTTTTCCATCAGTCTCCACTGGAGCTAGAAGTGAGCAGACAGATACTCCTATAGACGCTGCTGGAGCCAGATCATTTGTCTCTGTGATGGACAACGTTTGAAATTCGCCCTTAAGCGGGAGACGGCAGCCTACAACAGTCAAATTGATTGCTGCTTATCACTTCTTTTGTGGTAGGTACAGTTATTCCAGATAGGGGAATGGGTAGGTTAAGTTATTCCAGGGAGGGGAATGCTTATGGGCAAGGCATTATGCTTGATCAGAGGCGGATGAAGTGGCAAAAAAGGCTCGGCCTACACCATGACCATGCCAATCGTCAACCCAAAGTAAATATGAGCCACACAGGTTGGTTGAAATAGCGCAACATGAATGATGGAACCTGTATCCAAGCGTCCCAGGATGCATTGCAGCGAAAACGTTCAACAATGTTCAGCGTGACCAATGTTTCTATCTTGGAAAATGAAATTGCATGCTGTATGGAGTGTTTTTGACATATCTTGCCTCAGGATTTGCTTGCAGTCCTACCATATCCCACAAAATGCAGAAGTGCAGTCAATGCAGCTTTTTACCTAAAATGGTAAAAATTGGTCAAAGCCTCATGCGGTTTATTACCTGCCCCTGGAATAACATCAATGGCAATTATAAGAATAATGCTGATAATAGTACAAATTTTGTATGTATGTTTTCAGCCCTACAAAACCATAACTATAGAAGTTTAAATTTATACGTAAAGCTAGATATTTGTAGAAATATCTATATTGATATATAACTATCTATTTATATAGCTAGATATATATCTATGCAGTAACATACATTAGATAGATAGATAGATAGATAGATAGATAGACTGTATATAAGCCTGCAAGTCTTGCACTTGAAGCAGCTTTATGATGTCATTAAGGCTCGATGGTGACACGCGCACCCGGAACAAGGACCACAGGTTGTTAGCGGCCATTTTTCCATCAGTCTCCACTGGAGCTAGAAGTGAGCAGACAGATACTCCTATAGACGCTGCTGGAGCCAGATCATTTGTCTCTGTGATGGACAACGTTTGAAATTCGCCCTTAAGCGGGAGACGGCAGCCTACAACAGTCAAATTGATTGCTGCTTATCACTTCTTTTGTGGTAGGTACAGTTATTCCAGATAGGGGAATGGGTAGGTTAAGTTATTCCAGGGAGGGGAATGCTTATGGGCAAGGCATTATGCTTGATCAGAGGCGGATGAAGTGGCAAAAAAGGCTCGGCCTACACCATGACCATGCCAATCGTCAACCCAAAGTAAATATGAGCCACACAGGTTGGTTGAAATAGCGCAACATGAATGATGGAACCTGTATCCAAGCGTCCCAGGATGCATTGCAGCGAAAACGTTCAACAATGTTCAGCGTGACCAATGTTTCTATCTTGGAAAATGAAATTGCATGCTGTATGGAGTGTTTTTGACATATCTTGTCTCAGGATTTGCTTGCAGTCCTACCATATCCCACAAAATGCAGAAGTGCAGTCAATGCAGCTTTTTACCTAAAATGGTAAAAATTGGTCAAAGCCTCATGCGGTTTATTACCTGCCCCTGGAATAACATCAATGGCAATTATAAGAATAATGCTGATAATAGTACAAATTTTGTATGTATGTTTTCAGCCCTACAAAACCATAACTATAGAAGTTTAAATTTATACGTAAAGCTAGATATTTGTAGAAATATCTATATTGATATATAACTATCTATTTATATAGCTAGATATATATCTATGCAGTAACATACATTAGATAGATAGATAGATAGATAGATAGATAGATAGATAGATAGATAGATAGATAGATAGATAGACTGTATATAAGCCTGCAAGTCTTGCACTTGAAGCAGCTTTATGATGTCATTAAGGCTCGATGGTGACACGCGCACCCGGAACAAGGACCACAGGTTGTTAGCGGCCATTTTTCCATCAGTCTCCACTGGAGCTAGAAGTGAGCAGACAGATACTCCTATAGACGCTGCTGGAGCCAGATCATTTGTCTCTGTGATGGACAACGTTTGAAATTCGCCCTTAAGCGGGAGACGGCAGCCTACAACAGTCAAATTGATTGCTGCTTATCACTTCTTTTGTGGTAGGTACAGTTATTCCAGATAGGGGAATGGGTAGGTTAAGTTATTCCAGGGAGGGGAATGCTTATGGGCAAGGCATTATGCTTGATCAGAGGCGGATGAAGTGGCAAAAAAGGCTCGGCCTACACCATGACCATGCCAATCGTCAACCCAAAGTAAATATGAGCCACACAGGTTGGTTGAAATAGCGCAACATGAATGATGGAACCTGTATCCAAGCGTCCCAGGATGCATTGCAGCGAAAACGTTCAACAATGTTCAGCGTGACCAATGTTTCTATCTTGGAAAATGAAATTGCATGCTGTATGGAGTGTTTTTGACATATCTTGTCTCAGGATTTGCTTGCAGTCCTACCATATCCCACAAAATGCAGAAGTGCAGTCAATGCAGCTTTTTACCTAAAATGGTAAAAATTGGTCAAAGCCTCATGCGGTTTATTACCTGCCCCTGGAATAACATCAATGGCAATTATAAGAATAATGCTGATAATAGTACAAATTTTGTATGTATGTTTTCAGCCCTACAAAACCATAACTATAGAAGTTTAAATTTATACGTAAAGCTAGATATTTGTAGAAATATCTATATTGATATATAACTATCTATTTATATAGCTAGATATATATCTATGCAGTAACATACATTAGATAGATAGATAGATAGATAGATAGATAGATAGATAGATAGACTGTATATAAGCCTGCAAGTCTTGCACTTGAAGCAGCTTTATGATGTCATTAAGGCTCGATGGTGACACGCGCACCCGGAACAAGGACCACAGGTTGTTAGCGGCCATTTTTCCATCAGTCTCCACTGGAGCTAGAAGTGAGCAGACAGATACTCCTATAGACGCTGCTGGAGCCAGATCATTTGTCTCTGTGATGGACAACGTTTGAAATTCGCCCTTAAGCGGGAGACGGCAGCCTACAACAGTCAAATTGATCGCTGCTTATCACTTCTTTTGTGGTAGGTACAGTTATTCCAGATAGGGGAATGGGTAGGTTAAGTTATTCCAGGGAGGGGAATGCTTATGGGCAAGGCATTATGCTTGATCGGAGGCGGATGAAGTGGCAAAAAAGGCTCGGCCTACACCATGACCATGCCAATCGTCAACCCAAAGTGAATATGAGCCACACAGGTTGGTTGAAATAGCGCAACATGAATGATGGAACCTGGATCCAAGCGTCCCAGGATGCATTGCAGCGAAAACGTTCAACAATGTTCAGCGTGACCAATGTTTCTATCTTGGAAAATGGAATTGCATGCTGTATGGAGTGTTTTTGACATATCTTGTCTCAGGATTTGCTTGCAGTCCTACCATATCCCACAAAATGCAGAAGTACAGTCAATGCAGCTTTTTACCTAAAATGGTAAAAATTGGTCAAAGACTCATGCGGTTTATTACCTGCCCCTGGAATAACATCAATGGCAATTATAAGAATAATGCTGATAATAATACAAATTTTGTATGTATGTTTTCAGCCCTACAAAACCATAACTATAGAAGTTTAAATTTATACGTAAAGCTAGATATTTGTAGAAATATCTATATTGATATATAGCTATCTATTTATATAGCTAGATATATATCTATGCAGTAACATACATTAGATAATAGATAGATAGATAGATAGATAGATAGATAGATAGACTGTATATAAGCCTGCAAGTCTTGCACTTGAAGCAGCTTTATGATGTCATTAAGGCTCGATGGTGACACGCGCACCCGGAACAAGGACCACAGGTTGTTAGCGGCCATTTTTCCATCAGTCTCCACTGGAGCTAGAAGTGAGCAGACAGATACTCCTATAGACGCTGCTGGAGCCAGATCATTTGTCTCTGTGATGGACAACGTTTGAAATTCGCCCTTAAGCGGGAGACGGCAGCCTACAACAGTCAAATTGATTGCTGCTTATCACTTCTTTTGTGGTAGGTACAGTTATTCCAGATAGGGGAATGGGTAGGTTAAGTTATTCCAGGGAGGGGAATGCTTATGGGCAAGGCATTATGCTTGATCAGAGGCGGATGAAGTGGCAAAAAAGGCTCGGCCTACACCATGACCATGCCAATCGTCAACCCAAAGTTAATATGAGCCACACAGGTTGGTTGAAATAGCGCAACATGAATGATGGAACCTGGATCCAAGCGTCCCAGGATGCATTGCAGCGAAAACGTTCAACAATGTTCAGCGTGACCAATGTTTCTATCTTGGAAAATGAAATTGCATGCTGTATGGAGTGTTTTTGACATATCTTGTCTCAGGATTTGCTTGCAGTCCTACCATATCCCACAAAATGCAGAAGTGCAGTCAATGCAGCTTTTTACCTAAAATGGTAAAAATTGGTCAAAGCCTCATGCGGTTTATTACCTGCCCCTGGAATAACATCAATGGCAATTATAAGAATAATGCTGATAATAGTACAAATTTTGTATGTATGTTTTCAGCCCTACAAAACCATAACTATAGAAGTTTAAATTTATACGTAAAGCTAGATATTTGTAGAAATATCTATATTGATATATAACTATCTATTTATATAGCTAGATATATATCTATGCAGTAACATACATTAGATAGATAGATAGATAGATAGATAGATAGATAGACTGTATATAAGCCTGCAAGTCTTGCACTTGAAGCAGCTTTATGATGTCATTAAGGCTCGATGGTGACACGCGCACCCGGAACAAGGACCACAGGTTGTTAGCGGCCATTTTTCCATCAGTCTCCACTGGAGCTAGAAGTGAGCAGACAGATACTCCTATAGACGCTGCTGGAGCCAGATCATTTGTCTCTGTGATGGACAACGTTTGAAATTCGCCCTTAAGCGGGAGACGGCAGCCTACAACAGTCAAATTGATTGCTGCTTATCACTTCTTTTGTGGTAGGTACAGTTATTCCAGATAGGGGAATGGGTAGGTTAAGTTATTCCAGGGAGGGGAATGCTTATGGGCAAGGCATTATGCTTGATCAGAGGCGGATGAAGTGGCAAAAAAGGCTCGGCCTACACCATGACCATGCCAATCGTCAACCCAAAGTAAATATGAGCCACACAGGTTGGTTGAAATAGCGCAACATGAATGATGGAACCTGTATCCAAGCGTCCCAGGATGCATTGCAGCGAAAACGTTCAACAATGTTCAGCGTGACCAATGTTTCTATCTTGGAAAATGAAATTGCATGCTGTATGGAGTGTTTTTGACATATCTTGCCTCAGGATTTGCTTGCAGTCCTACCATATCCCACAAAATGCAGAAGTGCAGTCAATGCAGCTTTTTACCTAAAATGGTAAAAATTGGTCAAAGCCTCATGCGGTTTATTACCTGCCCCTGGAATAACATCAATGGCAATTATAAGAATAATGCTGATAATAGTACAAATTTTGTATGTATGTTTTCAGCCCTACAAAACCATAACTATAGAAGTTTAAATTTATACGTAAAGCTAGATATTTGTAGAAATATCTATATTGATATATAACTATCTATTTATATAGCTAGATATATATCTATGCAGTAACATACATTAGATAGATAGATAGATAGATAGATAGATAGATAGATAGATAGATAGATAGATAGATAGACTGTATATAAGCCTGCAAGTCTTGCACTTGAAGCAGCTTTATGATGTCATTAAGGCTCGATGGTGACACGCGCACCCGGAACAAGGACCACAGGTTGTTAGCGGCCATTTTTCCATCAGTCTCCACTGGAGCTAGAAGTGAGCAGACAGATACTCCTATAGACGCTGCTGGAGCCAGATCATTTGTCTCTGTGATGGACAACGTTTGAAATTCGCCCTTAAGCGGGAGACGGCAGCCTACAACAGTCAAATTGATTGCTGCTTATCACTTCTTTTGTGGTAGGTACAGTTATTCCAGATAGGGGAATGGGTAGGTTAAGTTATTCCAGGGAGGGGAATGCTTATGGGCAAGGCATTATGCTTGATCAGAGGCGGATGAAGTGGCAAAAAAGGCTCGGCCTACACCATGACCATGCCAATCGTCAACCCAAAGTAAATATGAGCCACACAGGTTGGTTGAAATAGCGCAACATGAATGATGGAACCTGTATCCAAGCGTCCCAGGATGCATTGCAGCGAAAACGTTCAACAATGTTCAGCGTGACCAATGTTTCTATCTTGGAAAATGAAATTGCATGCTGTATGGAGTGTTTTTGACATATCTTGTCTCAGGATTTGCTTGCAGTCCTACCATATCCCACAAAATGCAGAAGTGCAGTCAATGCAGCTTTTTACCTAAAATGGTAAAAATTGGTCAAAGCCTCATGCGGTTTATTACCTGCCCCTGGAATAACATCAATGGCAATTATAAGAATAATGCTGATAATAGTACAAATTTTGTATGTATGTTTTCAGCCCTACAAAACCATAACTATAGAAGTTTAAATTTATACGTAAAGCTAGATATTTGTAGAAATATCTATATTGATATATAACTATCTATTTATATAGCTAGATATATATCTATGCAGTAACATACATTAGATAGATAGATAGATAGATAGATAGATAGATAGACTGTATATAAGCCTGCAAGTCTTGCACTTGAAGCAGCTTTATGATGTCATTAAGGCTCGATGGTGACACGCGCACCCGGAACAAGGACCACAGGTTGTTAGCGGCCATTTTTCCATCAGTCTCCACTGGAGCTAGAAGTGAGCAGACAGATACTCCTATAGACGCTGCTGGAGCCAGATCATTTGTCTCTGTGATGGACAACGTTTGAAATTCGCCCTTAAGCGGGAGACGGCAGCCTACAACAGTCAAATTGATCGCTGCTTATCACTTCTTTTGTGGTAGGTACAGTTATTCCAGATAGGGGAATGGGTAGGTTAAATTATTCCAGGGTGGGGAATGCTTATGGGCAAGGCATTATGCTTGATCGGAGGCGGATGAAGTGGCAAAAAAGGCTCGGCCTACACCATGACCATGCCAATCGTCAACCCAAAGTGAATATGAGCCACACAGGTTGGTTGAAATAGCGCAACATGAATGATGGAACCTGTATCCAAGCGTCCCAGGATGCATTGCAGCGAAAACGTTCAACAATGTTCAGCGTGACCAATGTTTCTATCTTGGAAAATGAAATTGCATGCTGTATGGAGTGTTTTTGACATATCTTGTCTCAGGATTTGCTTGCAGTCCTACCATATCCCACAAAATGCAGAAGTGCAGTCAATGCAGCTTTTTACCTAAAATGGTAAAAATTGGTCAAAGCCTCATGCGGTTTATTACCTGCCCCTGGAATAACATCAATGGCAATTATAAGAATAATGCTGATAATAGTACAAATTTTGTATGTATGTTTTCAGCCCTACAAAACCATAACTATAGAAGTTTAAATTTATACGTAAAGCTAGATATTTGTAGAAATATCTATATTGATATATAACTATCTATTTATATAGCTAGATATATATCTATGCAGTAACATACATTAGATAGATAGATAGATAGATAGATAGATAGATAGATAGATAGATAGATAGATAGATAGATAGACTGTATATAAGCCTGCAAGTCTTGCACTTGAAGCAGCTTTATGATGTCATTAAGGCTCGATGGTGACACGCGCACCCGGAACAAGGACCACAGGTTGTTAGCGGCCATTTTTCCATCAGTCTCCACTGGAGCTAGAAGTGAGCAGACAGATACTCCTATAGACGCTGCTGGAGCCAGATCATTTGTCTCTGTGATGGACAACGTTTGAAATTCGCCCTTAAGCGGGAGACGGCAGCCTACAACAGTCAAATTGATTGCTGCTTATCACTTCTTTTGTGGTAGGTACAGTTATTCCAGATAGGGGAATGGGTAGGTTAAGTTATTCCAGGGAGGGGAATGCTTATGGGCAAGGCATTATGCTTGATCAGAGGCGGATGAAGTGGCAAAAAAGGCTCGGCCTACACCATGACCATGCCAATCGTCAACCCAAAGTAAATATGAGCCACACAGGTTGGTTGAAATAGCGCAACATGAATGATGGAACCTGTATCCAAGCGTCCCAGGATGCATTGCAGCGAAAACGTTCAACAATGTTCAGCGTGACCAATGTTTCTATCTTGGAAAATGAAATTGCATGCTGTATGGAGTGTTTTTGACATATCTTGCCTCAGGATTTGCTTGCAGTCCTACCATATCCCACAAAATGCAGAAGTGCAGTCAATGCAGCTTTTTACCTAAAATGGTAAAAATTGGTCAAAGCCTCATGCGGTTTATTACCTGCCCCTGGAATAACATCAATGGCAATTATAAGAATAATGCTGATAATAGTACAAATTTTGTATGTATGTTTTCAGCCCTACAAAACCATAACTATAGAAGTTTAAATTTATACGTAAAGCTAGATATTTGTAGAAATATCTATATTGATATATAACTATCTATTTATATAGCTAGATATATATCTATGCAGTAACATACATTAGATAGATAGATAGATAGATAGATAGATAGATAGATAGACTGTATATAAGCCTGCAAGTCTTGCACTTGAAGCAGCTTTATGATGTCATTAAGGCTCGATGGTGACACGCGCACCCGGAACAAGGACCACAGGTTGTTAGCGGCCATTTTTCCATCAGTCTCCACTGGAGCTAGAAGTGAGCAGACAGATACTCCTATAGACGCTGCTGGAGCCAGATCATTTGTCTCTGTGATGGACAACGTTTGAAATTCGCCCTTAAGCGGGAGACGGCAGCCTACAACAGTCAAATTGATTGCTGCTTATCACTTCTTTTGTGGTAGGTACAGTTATTCCAGATAGGGGAATGGGTAGGTTAAGTTATTCCAGGGAGGGGAATGCTTATGGGCAAGGCATTATGCTTGATCAGAGGCGGATGAAGTGGCAAAAAAGGCTCGGCCTACACCATGACCATGCCAATCGTCAACCCAAAGTGAATATGAGCCACACAGGTTGGTTGAAATAGCGCAACATGAATGATGGAACCTGTATCCAAGCGTCCCAGGATGCATTGCAGCGAAAACGTTCAACAATGTTCAGCGTGACCAATGTTTCTATCTTGGAAAATGAAATTGCATGCTGTATGGAGTGTTTTTGACATATCTTGTCTCAGGATTTGCTTGCAGTCCTACCATATCCCACAAAATGCAGAAGTGCAGTCAATGCAGCTTTTTACCTAAAATGGTAAAAATTGGTCAAAGCCTCATGCGGTTTATTACCTGCCCCTGGAATAACATCAATGGCAATTATAAGAATAATGCTGATAATAGTACAAATTTTGTATGTATGTTTTCAGCCCTACAAAACCATAACTATAGAAGTTTAAATTTATACGTAAAGCTAGATATTTGTAGAAATATCTATATTGATATATAACTATCTATTTATATAGCTAGATATATATCTATGCAGTAACATACATTAGATAGATAGATAGATAGATAGATAGATAGATAGATAGATAGATAGATAGATAGATAGACTGTATATAAGCCTGCAAGTCTTGCACTTGAAGCAGCTTTATGATGTCATTAAGGCTCGATGGTGACACGCGCACCCGGAACAAGGACCACAGGTTGTTAGCGGCCATTTTTCCATCAGTCTCCACTGGAGCTAGAAGTGAGCAGACAGATACTCCTATAGACGCTGCTGGAGCCAGATCATTTGTCTCTGTGATGGACAACGTTTGAAATTCGCCCTTAAGCGGGAGACGGCAGCCTACAACAGTCAAATTGATTGCTGCTTATCACTTCTTTTGTGGTAGGTACAGTTATTCCAGATAGGGGAATGGGTAGGTTAAGTTATTCCAGGGAGGGGAATGCTTATGGGCAAGGCATTATGCTTGATCAGAGGCGGATGAAGTGGCAAAAAAGGCTCGGCCTACACCATGACCATGCCAATCGTCAACCCAAAGTAAATATGAGCCACACAGGTTGGTTGAAATAGCGCAACATGAATGATGGAACCTGTATCCAAGCGTCCCAGGATGCATTGCAGCGAAAACGTTCAACAATGTTCAGCGTGACCAATGTTTCTATCTTGGAAAATGAAATTGCATGCTGTATGGAGTGTTTTTGACATATCTTGCCTCAGGATTTGCTTGCAGTCCTACCATATCCCACAAAATGCAGAAGTGCAGTCAATGCAGCTTTTTACCTAAAATGGTAAAAATTGGTCAAAGCCTCATGCGGTTTATTACCTGCCCCTGGAATAACATCAATGGCAATTATAAGAATAATGCTGATAATAGTACAAATTTTGTATGTATGTTTTCAGCCCTACAAAACCATAACTATAGAAGTTTAAATTTATACGTAAAGCTAGATATTTGTAGAAATATCTATATTGATATATAACTATCTATTTATATAGCTAGATATATATCTATGCAGTAACATACATTAGATAGATAGATAGATAGATAGATAGATAGATAGATAGATAGATAGATAGATAGATAGATAGATAGATAGACTGTATATAAGCCTGCAAGTCTTGCACTTGAAGCAGCTTTATGATGTCATTAAGGCTCGATGGTGACACGCGCACCCGGAACAAGGACCACAGGTTGTTAGCGGCCATTTTTCCATCAGTCTCCACTGGAGCTAGAAGTGAGCAGACAGATACTCCTATAGACGCTGCTGGAGCCAGATCATTTGTCTCTGTGATGGACAACGTTTGAAATTCGCCCTTAAGCGGGAGACGGCAGCCTACAACAGTCAAATTGATTGCTGCTTATCACTTCTTTTGTGGTAGGTACAGTTATTCCAGATAGGGGAATGGGTAGGTTAAGTTATTCCAGGGAGGGGAATGCTTATGGGCAAGGCATTATGCTTGATCAGAGGCGGATGAAGTGGCAAAAAAGGCTCGGCCTACACCATGACCATGCCAATCGTCAACCCAAAGTAAATATGAGCCACACAGGTTGGTTGAAATAGCGCAACATGAATGATGGAACCTGTATCCAAGCGTCCCAGGATGCATTGCAGCGAAAACGTTCAACAATGTTCAGCGTGACCAATGTTTCTATCTTGGAAAATGAAATTGCATGCTGTATGGAGTGTTTTTGACATATCTTGTCTCAGGATTTGCTTGCAGTCCTACCATATCCCACAAAATGCAGAAGTGCAGTCAATGCAGCTTTTTACCTAAAATGGTAAAAATTGGTCAAAGCCTCATGCGGTTTATTACCTGCCCCTGGAATAACATCAATGGCAATTATAAGAATAATGCTGATAATAGTACAAATTTTGTATGTATGTTTTCAGCCCTACAAAACCATAACTATAGAAGTTTAAATTTATACGTAAAGCTAGATATTTGTAGAAATATCTATATTGATATATAACTATCTATTTATATAGCTAGATATATATCTATGCAGTAACATACATTAGATAGATAGATAGATAGATAGATAGATAGATAGATAGATAGATAGACTGTATATAAGCCTGCAAGTCTTGCACTTGAAGCAGCTTTATGATGTCATTAAGGCTCGATGGTGACACGCGCACCCGGAACAAGGACCACAGGTTGTTAGCGGCCATTTTTCCATCAGTCTCCACTGGAGCTAGAAGTGAGCAGACAGATACTCCTATAGACGCTGCTGGAGCCAGATCATTTGTCTCTGTGATGGACAACGTTTGAAATTCGCCCTTAAGCGGGAGACGGCAGCCTACAACAGTCAAATTGATCGCTGCTTATCACTTCTTTTGTGGTAGGTACAGTTATTCCAGATAGGGGAATGGGTAGGTTAAATTATTCCAGGGTGGGGAATGCTTATGGGCAAGGCATTATGCTTGATCGGAGGCGGATGAAGTGGCAAAAAAGGCTCGGCCTACACCATGACCATGCCAATCGTCAACCCAAAGTGAATATGAGCCACACAGGTTGGTTGAAATAGCGCAACATGAATGATGGAACCTGTATCCAAGCGTCCCAGGATGCATTGCAGCGAAAACGTTCAACAATGTTCAGCGTGACCAATGTTTCTATCTTGGAAAATGAAATTGCATGCTGTATGGAGTGTTTTTGACATATCTTGTCTCAGGATTTGCTTGCAGTCCTACCATATCCCACAAAATGCAGAAGTGCAGTCAATGCAGCTTTTTACCTAAAATGGTAAAAATTGGTCAAAGCCTCATGCGGTTTATTACCTGCCCCTGGAATAACATCAATGGCAATTATAAGAATAATGCTGATAATAGTACAAATTTTGTATGTATGTTTTCAGCCCTACAAAACCATAACTATAGAAGTTTAAATTTATACGTAAAGCTAGATATTTGTAGAAATATCTATATTGATATATAACTATCTATTTATATAGCTAGATATATATCTATGCAGTAACATACATTAGATAGATAGATAGATAGATAGATAGATAGACTGTATATAAGCCTGCAAGTCTTGCACTTGAAGCAGCTTTATGATGTCATTAAGGCTCGATGGTGACACGCGCACCCGGAACAAGGACCACAGGTTGTTAGCGGCCATTTTTCCATCAGTCTCCACTGGAGCTAGAAGTGAGCAGACAGATACTCCTATAGACGCTGCTGGAGCCAGATCATTTGTCTCTGTGATGGACAACGTTTGAAATTCGCCCTTAAGCGGGAGACGGCAGCCTACAACAGTCAAATTGATTGCTGCTTATCACTTCTTTTGTGGTAGGTACAGTTATTCCAGATAGGGGAATGGGTAGGTTAAGTTATTCCAGGGAGGGGAATGCTTATGGGCAAGGCATTATGCTTGATCAGAGGCGGATGAAGTGGCAAAAAAGGCTCGGCCTACACCATGACCATGCCAATCGTCAACCCAAAGTAAATATGAGCCACACAGGTTGGTTGAAATAGCGCAACATGAATGATGGAACCTGTATCCAAGCGTCCCAGGATGCATTGCAGCGAAAACGTTCAACAATGTTCAGCGTGACCAATGTTTCTATCTTGGAAAATGAAATTGCATGCTGTATGGAGTGTTTTTGACATATCTTGTCTCAGGATTTGCTTGCAGTCCTACCATATCCCACAAAATGCAGAAGTGCAGTCAATGCAGCTTTTTACCTAAAATGGTAAAAATTGGTCAAAGCCTCATGCGGTTTATTACCTGCCCCTGGAATAACATCAATGGCAATTATAAGAATAATGCTGATAATAGTACAAATTTTGTATGTATGTTTTCAGCCCTACAAAACCATAACTATAGAAGTTTAAATTTATACGTAAAGCTAGATATTTGTAGAAATATCTATATTGATATATAACTATCTATTTATATAGCTAGATATATATCTATGCAGTAACATACATTAGATAGATAGATAGATAGATAGATAGACTGTATATAAGCCTGCAAGTCTTGCACTTGAAGCAGCTTTATGATGTCATTAAGGCTCGATGGTGACACGCGCACCCGGAACAAGGACCACAGGTTGTTAGCGGCCATTTTTCCATCAGTCTCCACTGGAGCTAGAAGTGAGCAGACAGATACTCCTATAGACGCTGCTGGAGCCAGATCATTTGTCTCTGTGATGGACAACGTTTGAAATTCGCCCTTAAGCGGGAGACGGCAGCCTACAACAGTCAAATTGATCGCTGCTTATCACTTCTTTTGTGGTAGGTACAGTTATTCCAGATAGGGGAATGGGTAGGTTAAATTATTCCAGGGTGGGGAATGCTTATGGGCAAGGCATTATGCTTGATCGGAGGCGGATGAAGTGGCAAAAAAGGCTCGGCCTACACCATGACCATGCCAATCGTCAACCCAAAGTGAATATGAGCCACACAGGTTGGTTGAAATAGCGCAACATGAATGATGGAACCTGTATCCAAGCGTCCCAGGATGCATTGCAGCGAAAACGTTCAACAATGTTCAGCGTGACCAATGTTTCTATCTTGGAAAATGAAATTGCATGCTGTATGGAGTGTTTTTGACATATCTTGTCTCAGGATTTGCTTGCAGTCCTACCATATCCCACAAAATGCAGAAGTGCAGTCAATGCAGCTTTTTACCTAAAATGGTAAAAATTGGTCAAAGCCTCATGCGGTTTATTACCTGCCCCTGGAATAACATCAATGGCAATTATAAGAATAATGCTGATAATAGTACAAATTTTGTATGTATGTTTTCAGCCCTACAAAACCATAACTATAGAAGTTTAAATTTATACGTAAAGCTAGATATTTGTAGAAATATCTATATTGATATATAACTATCTATTTATATAGCTAGATATATATCTATGCAGTAACATACATTAGATAGATAGATAGATAGATAGATAGATAGATAGATAGATAGACTGTATATAAGCCTGCAAGTCTTGCACTTGAAGCAGCTTTATGATGTCATTAAGGCTCGATGGTGACACGCGCACCCGGAACAAGGACCACAGGTTGTTAGCGGCCATTTTTCCATCAGTCTCCACTGGAGCTAGAAGTGAGCAGACAGATACTCCTATAGACGCTGCTGGAGCCAGATCATTTGTCTCTGTGATGGACAACGTTTGAAATTCGCCCTTAAGCGGGAGACGGCAGCCTACAACAGTCAAATTGATCGCTGCTTATCACTTCTTTTGTGGTAGGTACAGTTATTCCAGATAGGGGAATGGGTAGGTTAAGTTATTCCAGGGAGGGGAATGCTTATGGGCAAGGCATTATGCTTGATCGGAGGCGGATGAAGTGGCAAAAAAGGCTCGGCCTACACCATGACCATGCCAATCGTCAACCCAAAGTGAATATGAGCCACACAGGTTGGTTGAAATAGCGCAACATGAATGATGGAACCTGGATCCAAGCGTCCCAGGATGCATTGCAGCGAAAACGTTCAACAATGTTCAGCGTGACCAATGTTTCTATCTTGGAAAATGGAATTGCATGCTGTATGGAGTGTTTTTGACATATCTTGTCTCAGGATTTGCTTGCAGTCCTACCATATCCCACAAAATGCAGAAGTACAGTCAATGCAGCTTTTTACCTAAAATGGTAAAAATTGGTCAAAGACTCATGCGGTTTATTACCTGCCCCTGGAATAACATCAATGGCAATTATAAGAATAATGCTGATAATAATACAAATTTTGTATGTATGTTTTCAGCCCTACAAAACCATAACTATAGAAGTTTAAATTTATACGTAAAGCTAGATATTTGTAGAAATATCTATATTGACATATAGCTATCTATTTATATAGCTAGATATATATCTATGCAGTAACATACATTAGATAATAGATAGATAGATAGATAGACTGTATATAAGCCTGCAAGTCTTGCACTTGAAGCAGCTTTATGATGTCATTAAGGCTCGATGGTGACACGCGCACCCGGAACAAGGACCACAGGTTGTTAGCGGCCATTTTTCCATCAGTCTCCACTGGAGCTAGAAGTGAGCAGACAGATACTCCTATAGACGCTGCTGGAGCCAGATCATTTGTCTCTGTGATGGACAACGTTTGAAATTCGCCCTTAAGCGGGAGACGGCAGCCTACAACAGTCAAATTGATTGCTGCTTATCACTTCTTTTGTGGTAGGTACAGTTATTCCAGATAGGGGAATGGGTAGGTTAAGTTATTCCAGGGAGGGGAATGCTTATGGGCAAGGCATTATGCTTGATCAGAGGCGGATGAAGTGGCAAAAAAGGCTCGGCCTACACCATGACCATGCCAATCGTCAACCCAAAGTTAATATGAGCCACACAGGTTGGTTGAAATAGCGCAACATGAATGATGGAACCTGGATCCAAGCGTCCCAGGATGCATTGCAGCGAAAACGTTCAACAATGTTCAGCGTGACCAATGTTTCTATCTTGGAAAATGAAATTGCATGCTGTATGGAGTGTTTTTGACATATCTTGTCTCAGGATTTGCTTGCAGTCCTACCATATCCCACAAAATGCAGAAGTGCAGTCAATGCAGCTTTTTACCTAAAATGGTAAAAATTGGTCAAAGCCTCATGCGGTTTATTACCTGCCCCTGGAATAACATCAAAGGCAATTATAAGAATAATGCTGATAATAGTACAAATTTTGTATGTATGTTTTCAGCCCTACAAAACCATAACTATAGAAGTTTAAATTTATATGTAAAGCTAGATATTTGTAGAAATATCTATATTGATATATAACTATCTATTTATATAGCTAGATATATATCTATGCAGTAACATACATTAGATAGATAGATAGATAGATAGATAGATAGATAGATAGATAGATAGATAGATAGACTGTATATAAGCCTGCAAGTCTTGCACTTGAAGCAGCTTTATGATGTCATTAAGGCTCGATGGTGACACGCGCACCCGGAACAAGGACCACAGGTTGTTAGCGGCCATTTTTCCATCAGTCTCCACTGGAGCTAGAAGTGAGCAGACAGATACTCCTATAGACGCTGCTGGAGCCAGATCATTTGTCTCTGTGATGGACAACGTTTGAAATTCGCCCTTAAGCGGGAGACGGCAGCCTACAACAGTCAAATTGATCGCTGCTTATCACTTCTTTTGTGGTAGGTACAGTTATTCCAGATAGGGGAATGGGTAGGTTAAGTTATTCCAGGGAGGGGAATGCTTATGGGCAAGGCATTATGCTTGATCGGAGGCGGATGAAGTGGCAAAAAAGGCTCGGCCTACACCATGACCATGCCAATCGTCAACCCAAAGTGAATATGAGCCACACAGGTTGGTTGAAATAGCGCAACATGAATGATGGAACCTGGATCCAAGCGTCCCAGGATGCATTGCAGCGAAAACGTTCAACAATGTTCAGCGTGACCAATGTTTCTATCTTGGAAAATGGAATTGCATGCTGTATGGAGTGTTTTTGACATATCTTGTCTCAGGATTTCCTTGCAGTCCTACCATATCCCACAAAATGCAGAAGTACAGTCAATGCAGCTTTTTACCTAAAATGGTAAAAATTGGTCAAAGACTCATGCGGTTTATTACCTGCCCCTGGAATAACATCAATGGCAATTATAAGAATAATGCTGATAATAATACAAATTTTGTATGTATGTTTTCAGCCCTACAAAACCATAACTATAGAAGTTTAAATTTATACGTAAAGCTAGATATTTGTAGAAATATCTATATTGATATATAGCTATCTATTTATATAGCTAGATATATATCTATGCAGTAACATACATTAGATAATAGATAGATAGATAGATAGACTGTATATAAGCCTGCAAGTCTTGCACTTGAAGCAGCTTTATGATGTCATTAAGGCTCGATGGTGACACGCGCACCCGGAACAAGGACCACAGGTTGTTAGCGGCCATTTTTCCATCAGTCTCCACTGGAGCTAGAAGTGAGCAGACAGATACTCCTATAGACGCTGCTGGAGCCAGATCATTTGTCTCTGTGATGGACAACGTTTGAAATTCGCCCTTAAGCGGGAGACGGCAGCCTACAACAGTCAAATTGATTGCTGCTTATCACTTCTTTTGTGGTAGGTACAGTTATTCCAGATAGGGGAATGGGTAGGTTAAGTTATTCCAGGGAGGGGAATGCTTATGGGCAAGGCATTATGCTTGATCAGAGGCGGATGAAGTGGCAAAAAAGGCTCGGCCTACACCATGACCATGCCAATCGTCAACCCAAAGTTAATATGAGCCACACAGGTTGGTTGAAATAGCGCAACATGAATGATGGAACCTGGATCCAAGCGTCCCAGGATGCATTGCAGCGAAAACGTTCAACAATGTTCAGCGTGACCAATGTTTCTATCTTGGAAAATGAAATTGCATGCTGTATGGAGTGTTTTTGACATATCTTGTCTCAGGATTTGCTTGCAGTCCTACCATATCCCACAAAATGCAGAAGTGCAGTCAATGCAGCTTTTTACCTAAAATGGTAAAAATTGGTCAAAGCCTCATGCGGTTTATTACCTGCCCCTGGAATAACATCAATGGCAATTATAAGAATAATGCTGATAATAGTCCAAATTTTGTATGTATGTTTTCAGCCCTACAAAACCATAACTATAGAAGTTTAAATTTATACGTAAAGCTAGATATTTGTAGAAATATCTATATTGATATATAACTATCTATTTATATAGCTAGATATATATCTATGCAGTAACATACATTAGATAGATAGATAGATAGATAGATAGATAGATAGACTGTATATAAGCCTGCAAGTCTTGCACTTGAAGCAGCTTTATGATGTCATTAAGGCTCGATGGTGACACGCGCACCCGGAACAAGGACCACAGGTTGTTAGCGGCCATTTTTCCATCAGTCTCCACTGGAGCTAGAAGTGAGCAGACAGATACTCCTATAGACGCTGCTGGAGCCAGATCATTTGTCTCTGTGATGGACAACGTTTGAAATTCGCCCTTAAGCGGGAGACGGCAGCCTACAACAGTCAAATTGATCGCTGCTTATCACTTCTTTTGTGGTAGGTACAGTTATTCCAGATAGGGGAATGGGTAGGTTAAATTATTCCAGGGTGGGGAATGCTTATGGGCAAGGCATTATGCTTGATCGGAGGCGGATGAAGTGGCAAAAAAGGCTCGGCCTACACCATGACCATGCCAATCGTCAACCCAAAGTAAATATGAGCCACACAGGTTGGTTGAAATAGCGCAACATGAATGATGGAACCTGTATCCAAGCGTCCCAGGATGCATTGCAGCGAAAACGTTCAACAATGTTCAGCGTGACCAATGTTTCTATCTTGGAAAATGAAATTGCATGCTGTATGGAGTGTTTTTGACATATCTTGTCTCAGGATTTGCTTGCAGTCCTACCATATCCCACAAAATGCAGAAGTGCAGTCAATGCAGCTTTTTACCTAAAATGGTAAAAATTGGTCAAAGCCTCATGCGGTTTATTACCTGCCCCTGGAATAACATCAAAGGCAATTATAAGAATAATGCTGATAATAGTACAAATTTTGTATGTATGTTTTCAGCCCTACAAAACCATAACTATAGAAGTTTAAATTTATATGTAAAGCTAGATATTTGTAGAAATATCTATATTGATATATAACTATCTATTTATATAGCTAGATATATATCTATGCAGTAACATACATTAGATAATAGATAGATAGATAGATAGACTGTATATAAGCCTGCAAGTCTTGCACTTGAAGCAGCTTTATGATGTCATTAAGGCTCGATGGTGACACGCGCACCCGGAACAAGGACCACAGGTTGTTAGCGGCCATTTTTCCATCAGTCTCCACTGGAGCTAGAAGTGAGCAGACAGATACTCCTATAGACGCTGCTGGAGCCAGATCATTTGTCTCTGTGATGGACAACGTTTGAAATTCGCCCTTAAGCGGGAGACGGCAGCCTACAACAGTCAAATTGATTGCTGCTTATCACTTCTTTTGTGGTAGGTACAGTTATTCCAGATAGGGGAATGGGTAGGTTAAGTTATTCCAGGGAGGGGAATGCTTATGGGCAAGGCATTATGCTTGATCAGAGGCGGATGAAGTGGCAAAAAAGGCTCGGCCTACACCATGACCATGCCAATCGTCAACCCAAAGTTAATATGAGCCACACAGGTTGGTTGAAATAGCGCAACATGAATGATGGAACCTGGATCCAAGCGTCCCAGGATGCATTGCAGCGAAAACGTTCAACAATGTTCAGCGTGACCAATGTTTCTATCTTGGAAAATGAAATTGCATGCTGTATGGAGTGTTTTTGACATATCTTGTCTCAGGATTTGCTTGCAGTCCTACCATATCCCACAAAATGCAGAAGTGCAGTCAATGCAGCTTTTTACCTAAAATGGTAAAAATTGGTCAAAGCCTCATGCGGTTTATTACCTGCCCCTGGAATAACATCAATGGCAATTATAAGAATAATGCTGATAATAGTACAAATTTTGTATGTATGTTTTCAGCCCTACAAAACCATAACTATAGAAGTTTAAATTTATACGTAAAGCTAGATATTTGTAGAAATATCTATATTGATATATAACTATCTATTTATATAGCTAGATATATATCTATGCAGTAACATACATTAGATAGATAGATAGATAGATAGATAGATAGATAGATAGACTGTATATAAGCCTGCAAATCTTGCACTTGAAGCAGCTTTATGATGTCATTAAGGCTCGATGGTGACACGCGCACCCGGAACAAGGACCACAGGTTGTTAGCGGCCATTTTTCCATCAGTCTCCACTGGAGCTAGAAGTGAGCAGACAGATACTCCTATAGACGCTGCTGGAGCCAGATCATTTGTCTCTGTGATGGATAACGTTTGAAATTCGCCCTTAAGCGGGAGACGGCAGCCTACAACAGTCAAATTGATTGCTGCTTATCACTTCTTTTGTGGTAGGTACAGTTATTCCAGATAGGGGAATGGGTAGGTTAAGTTATTCCAGGGAGGGGAATGCTTATGGGCAAGGCATTATGCTTGATCAGAGGCGGATGAAGTGGCAAAAAAGGCTCGGGCTACACCATGACCATGCCAATCGTCAACCCAAAGTAAATATGAGCCACACAGGTTGTTTGAAATAGCGCAACATGAATGATGGAACCTGTATCCAAGCGTCCCAGGATGCATTGCAGCGAAAACGTTCAACAATGTTCAGCGTGACCAATGTTTCTATCTTGGAAAATGAAATTGCATGCTGTATGGAGTGTTTTTGACATATCTTGTCTCAGGATTTGCTTGCAGTCCTACCATATCCCACAAAATGCAGAAGTGCAGTCAATGCAGCTTTTTACCTAAAATGGTAAAAATTGGTCAAAGCCTCATGCGGTTTATTACCTGCCCCTGGAATAACATCAATGGCAATTATAAGAATAATGCTGATAATAGTACAAATTTTGTATGTATGTTTTCAGCCCTACAAAACCATAACTATAGAAGTTTAAATTTATACGTAAAGCTAGATATTTGTAGAAATATCTATATTGATATATAACTATCTATTTATATAGCTAGATATATATCTATGCAGTAACATACATTAGATAGATAGATAGATAGATAGATAGATAGATAGATAGATAGATAGACTGTATATAAGCCTGCAAGTCTTGCACTTGAAGCAGCTTTATGATGTCATTAAGGCTCGATGGTGACACGCGCACCCGGAACAAGGACCACAGGTTGTTAGCGGCCATTTTTCCATCAGTCTCCACTGGAGCTAGAAGTGAGCAGACAGATACTCCTATAGACGCTGCTGGAGCCAGATCATTTGTCTCTGTGATGGACAACGTTTGAAATTCGCCCTTAAGCGGGAGACGGCAGCCTACAACAGTCAAATTGATCGCTGCTTATCACTTCTTTTGTGGTAGGTACAGTTATTCCAGATAGGGGAATGGGTAGGTTAAATTATTCCAGGGTGGGGAATGCTTATGGGCAAGGCATTATGCTTGATCGGAGGCGGATGAAGTGGCAAAAAAGGCTCGGCCTACACCATGACCATGCCAATCGTCAACCCAAAGTGAATATGAGCCACACAGGTTGGTTGAAATAGCGCAACATGAATGATGGAACCTGTATCCAAGCGTCCCAGGATGCATTGCAGCGAAAACGTTCAACAATGTTCAGCGTGACCAATGTTTCTATCTTGGAAAATGAAATTGCATGCTGTATGGAGTGTTTTTGACATATCTTGTCTCAGGATTTGCTTGCAGTCCTACCATATCCCACAAAATGCAGAAGTGCAGTCAATGCAGCTTTTTACCTAAAATGGTAAAAATTGGTCAAAGCCTCATGCGGTTTATTACCTGCCCCTGGAATAACATCAATGGCAATTATAAGAATAATGCTGATAATAGTACAAATTTTGTATGTATGTTTTCAGCCCTACAAAACCATAACTATAGAAGTTTAAATTTATACGTAAAGCTAGATATTTGTAGAAATATCTATATTGATATATAACTATCTATTTATATAGCTAGATATATATCTATGCAGTAACATACATTAGATAGATAGATAGATAGATAGATAGATAGATAGATAGATAGATAGATAGATAGACTGTATATAAGCCTGCAAGTCTTGCACTTGAAGCAGCTTTATGATGTCATTAAGGCTCGATGGTGACACGCGCACCCGGAACAAGGACCACAGGTTGTTAGCGGCCATTTTTCCATCAGTCTCCACTGGAGCTAGAAGTGAGCAGACAGATACTCCTATAGACGCTGCTGGAGCCAGATCATTTGTCTCTGTGATGGACAACGTTTGAAATTCGCCCTTAAGCGGGAGACGGCAGCCTACAACAGTCAAATTGATTGCTGCTTATCACTTCTTTTGTGGTAGGTACAGTTATTCCAGATAGGGGAATGGGTAGGTTAAGTTATTCCAGGGAGGGGAATGCTTATGGGCAAGGCATTATGCTTGATCAGAGGCGGATGAAGTGGCAAAAAAGGCTCGGCCTACACCATGACCATGCCAATCGTCAACCCAAAGTAAATATGAGCCACACAGGTTGGTTGAAATAGCGCAACATGAATGATGGAACCTGTATCCAAGCGTCCCAGGATGCATTGCAGCGAAAACGTTCAACAATGTTCAGCGTGACCAATGTTTCTATCTTGGAAAATGAAATTGCATGCTGTATGGAGTGTTTTTGACATATCTTGCCTCAGGATTTGCTTGCAGTCCTACCATATCCCACAAAATGCAGAAGTGCAGTCAATGCAGCTTTTTACCTAAAATGGTAAAAATTGGTCAAAGCCTCATGCGGTTTATTACCTGCCCCTGGAATAACATCAATGGCAATTATAAGAATAATGCTGATAATAGTACAAATTTTGTATGTATGTTTTCAGCCCTACAAAACCATAACTATAGAAGTTTAAATTTATACGTAAAGCTAGATATTTGTAGAAATATCTATATTGATATATAACTATCTATTTATATAGCTAGATATATATCTATGCAGTAACATACATTAGATAGATAGATAGATAGATAGATAGATAGATAGATAGACTGTATATAAGCCTGCAAGTCTTGCACTTGAAGCAGCTTTATGATGTCATTAAGGCTCGATGGTGACACGCGCACCCGGAACAAGGACCACAGGTTGTTAGCGGCCATTTTTCCATCAGTCTCCACTGGAGCTAGAAGTGAGCAGACAGATACTCCTATAGACGCTGCTGGAGCCAGATCATTTGTCTCTGTGATGGACAACGTTTGAAATTCGCCCTTAAGCGGGAGACGGCAGCCTACAACAGTCAAATTGATTGCTGCTTATCACTTCTTTTGTGGTAGGTACAGTTATTCCAGATAGGGGAATGGGTAGGTTAAGTTATTCCAGGGAGGGGAATGCTTATGGGCAAGGCATTATGCTTGATCAGAGGCGGATGAAGTGGCAAAAAAGGCTCGGCCTACACCATGACCATGCCAATCGTCAACCCAAAGTAAATATGAGCCACACAGGTTGGTTGAAATAGCGCAACATGAATGATGGAACCTGTATCCAAGCGTCCCAGGATGCATTGCAGCGAAAACGTTCAACAATGTTCAGCGTGACCAATGTTTCTATCTTGGAAAATGAAATTGCATGCTGTATGGAGTGTTTTTGACATATCTTGTCTCAGGATTTGCTTGCAGTCCTACCATATCCCACAAAATGCAGAAGTGCAGTCAATGCAGCTTTTTACCTAAAATGGTAAAAATTGGTCAAAGCCTCATGCGGTTTATTACCTGCCCCTGGAATAACATCAATGGCAATTATAAGAATAATGCTGATAATAGTACAAATTTTGTATGTATGTTTTCAGCCCTACAAAACCATAACTATAGAAGTTTAAATTTATACGTAAAGCTAGATATTTGTAGAAATATCTATATTGATATATAACTATCTATTTATATAGCTAGATATATATCTATGCAGTAACATACATTAGATAGATAGATAGATAGATAGATAGATAGATAGATAGACTGTATATAAGCCTGCAAGTCTTGCACTTGAAGCAGCTTTATGATGTCATTAAGGCTCGATGGTGACACGCGCACCCGGAACAAGGACCACAGGTTGTTAGCGGCCATTTTTCCATCAGTCTCCACTGGAGCTAGAAGTGAGCAGACAGATACTCCTATAGACGCTGCTGGAGCCAGATCATTTGTCTCTGTGATGGACAACGTTTGAAATTCGCCCTTAAGCGGGAGACGGCAGCCTACAACAGTCAAATTGATCGCTGCTTATCACTTCTTTTGTGGTAGGTACAGTTATTCCAGATAGGGGAATGGGTAGGTTAAATTATTCCAGGGTGGGGAATGCTTATGGGCAAGGCATTATGCTTGATCGGAGGCGGATGAAGTGGCAAAAAAGGCTCGGCCTACACCATGACCATGCCAATCGTCAACCCAAAGTGAATATGAGCCACACAGGTTGGTTGAAATAGCGCAACATGAATGATGGAACCTGTATCCAAGCGTCCCAGGATGCATTGCAGCGAAAACGTTCAACAATGTTCAGCGTGACCAATGTTTCTATCTTGGAAAATGAAATTGCATGCTGTATGGAGTGTTTTTGACATATCTTGTCTCAGGATTTGCTTGCAGTCCTACCATATCCCACAAAATGCAGAAGTGCAGTCAATGCAGCTTTTTACCTAAAATGGTAAAAATTGGTCAAAGCCTCATGCGGTTTATTACCTGCCCCTGGAATAACATCAATGGCAATTATAAGAATAATGCTGATAATAGTACAAATTTTGTATGTATGTTTTCAGCCCTACAAAACCATAACTATAGAAGTTTAAATTTATACGTAAAGCTAGATATTTGTAGAAATATCTATATTGATATATAACTATCTATTTATATAGCTAGATATATATCTATGCAGTAACATACATTAGATAGATAGATAGATAGATAGATAGATAGATAGATAGATAGATAGATAGATAGACTGTATATAAGCCTGCAAGTCTTGCACTTGAAGCAGCTTTATGATGTCATTAAGGCTCGATGGTGACACGCGCACCCGGAACAAGGACCACAGGTTGTTAGCGGCCATTTTTCCATCAGTCTCCACTGGAGCTAGAAGTGAGCAGACAGATACTCCTATAGATGCTGCTGGAGCCAGATCATTTGTCTCTGTGATGGACAACGTTTGAAATTCGCCCTTAAGCGGGAGACGGCAGCCTACAACAGTCAAATTGATTGCTGCTTATCACTTCTTTTGTGGTAGGTACAGTTATTCCAGATAGGGGAATGGGTAGGTTAAGTTATTCCAGGGAGGGGAATGCTTATGGGCAAGGCATTATGCTTGATCAGAGGCGGATGAAGTGGCAAAAAAGGCTCGGCCTACACCATGACCATGCCAATCGTCAACCCAAAGTAAATATGAGCCACACAGGTTGGTTGAAATAGCGCAACATGAATGATGGAACCTGTATCCAAGCGTCCCAGGATGCATTGCAGCGAAAACGTTCAACAATGTTCAGCGTGACCAATGTTTCTATCTTGGAAAATGAAATTGCATGCTGTATGGAGTGTTTTTGACATATCTTGCCTCAGGATTTGCTTGCAGTCCTACCATATCCCACAAAATGCAGAAGTGCAGTCAATGCAGCTTTTTACCTAAAATGGTAAAAATTGGTCAAAGCCTCATGCGGTTTATTACCTGCCCCTGGAATAACATCAATGGCAATTATAAGAATAATGCTGATAATAGTACAAATTTTGTATGTATGTTTTCAGCCCTACAAAACCATAACTATAGAAGTTTAAATTTATACGTAAAGCTAGATATTTGTAGAAATATCTATATTGATATATAACTATCTATTTATATAGCTAGATATATATCTATGCAGTAACATACATTAGATAGATAGATAGATAGATAGATAGATAGATAGATAGATAGACTGTATATAAGCCTGCAAGTCTTGCACTTGAAGCAGCTTTATGATGTCATTAAGGCTCGATGGTGACACGCGCACCCGGAACAAGGACCACAGGTTGTTAGCGGCCATTTTTCCATCAGTCTCCACTGGAGCTAGAAGTGAGCAGACAGATACTCCTATAGACGCTGCTGGAGCCAGATCATTTGTCTCTGTGATGGACAACGTTTGAAATTCGCCCTTAAGCGGGAGACGGCAGCCTACAACAGTCAAATTGATTGCTGCTTATCACTTCTTTTGTGGTAGGTACAGTTATTCCAGATAGGGGAATGGGTAGGTTAAGTTATTCCAGGGAGGGGAATGCTTATGGGCAAGGCATTATGCTTGATCAGAGGCGGATGAAGTGGCAAAAAAGGCTCGGCCTACACCATGACCATGCCAATCGTCAACCCAAAGTAAATATGAGCCACACAGGTTGGTTGAAATAGCGCAACATGAATGATGGAACCTGTATCCAAGCGTCCCAGGATGCATTGCAGCGAAAACGTTCAACAATGTTCAGCGTGACCAATGTTTCTATCTTGGAAAATGAAATTGCATGCTGTATGGAGTGTTTTTGACATATCTTGTCTCAGGATTTGCTTGCAGTCCTACCATATCCCACAAAATGCAGAAGTGCAGTCAATGCAGCTTTTTACCTAAAATGGTAAAAATTGGTCAAAGCCTCATGCGGTTTATTACCTGCCCCTGGAATAACATCAATGGCAATTATAAGAATAATGCTGATAATAGTACAAATTTTGTATGTATGTTTTCAGCCCTACAAAACCATAACTATAGAAGTTTAAATTTATACGTAAAGCTAGATATTTGTAGAAATATCTATATTGATATATAACTATCTATTTATATAGCTAGATATATATCTATGCAGTAACATACATTAGATAGATAGATAGATAGATAGATAGATAGATAGATAGATAGACTGTATATAAGCCTGCAAGTCTTGCACTTGAAGCAGCTTTATGATGTCATTAAGGCTCGATGGTGACACGCGCACCCGGAACAAGGACCACAGGTTGTTAGCGGCCATTTTTCCATCAGTCTCCACTGGAGCTAGAAGTGAGCAGACAGATACTCCTATAGACGCTGCTGGAGCCAGATCATTTGTCTCTGTGATGGACAACGTTTGAAATTCGCCCTTAAGCGGGAGACGGCAGCCTACAACAGTCAAATTGATCGCTGCTTATCACTTCTTTTGTGGTAGGTACAGTTATTCCAGATAGGGGAATGGGTAGGTTAAATTATTCCAGGGTGGGGAATGCTTATGGGCAAGGCATTATGCTTGATCGGAGGCGGATGAAGTGGCAAAAAAGGCTCGGCCTACACCATGACCATGCCAATCGTCAACCCAAAGTGAATATGAGCCACACAGGTTGGTTGAAATAGCGCAACATGAATGATGGAACCTGTATCCAAGCGTCCCAGGATGCATTGCAGCGAAAACGTTCAACAATGTTCAGCGTGACCAATGTTTCTATCTTGGAAAATGAAATTGCATGCTGTATGGAGTGTTTTTGACATATCTTGTCTCAGGATTTGCTTGCAGTCCTACCATATCCCACAAAATGCAGAAGTGCAGTCAATGCAGCTTTTTACCTAAAATGGTAAAAATTGGTCAAAGCCTCATGCGGTTTATTACCTGCCCCTGGAATAACATCAATGGCAATTATAAGAATAATGCTGATAATAGTACAAATTTTGTATGTATGTTTTCAGCCCTACAAAACCATAACTATAGAAGTTTAAATTTATACGTAAAGCTAGATATTTGTAGAAATATCTATATTGATATATAACTATCTATTTATATAGCTAGATATATATCTATGCAGTAACATACATTAGATAGATAGATAGATAGATAGATAGATAGATAGATAGATAGATAGATAGATAGATAGACTGTATATAAGCCTGCAAGTCTTGCACTTGAAGCAGCTTTATGATGTCATTAAGGCTCGATGGTGACACGCGCACCCGGAACAAGGACCACAGGTTGTTAGCGGCCATTTTTCCATCAGTCTCCACTGGAGCTAGAAGTGAGCAGACAGATACTCCTATAGACGCTGCTGGAGCCAGATCATTTGTCTCTGTGATGGACAACGTTTGAAATTCGCCCTTAAGCGGGAGACGGCAGCCTACAACAGTCAAATTGATTGCTGCTTATCACTTCTTTTGTGGTAGGTACAGTTATTCCAGATAGGGGAATGGGTAGGTTAAGTTATTCCAGGGAGGGGAATGCTTATGGGCAAGGCATTATGCTTGATCAGAGGCGGATGAAGTGGCAAAAAAGGCTCGGCCTACACCATGACCATGCCAATCGTCAACCCAAAGTAAATATGAGCCACACAGGTTGGTTGAAATAGCGCAACATGAATGATGGAACCTGTATCCAAGCGTCCCAGGATGCATTGCAGCGAAAACGTTCAACAATGTTCAGCGTGACCAATGTTTCTATCTTGGAAAATGAAATTGCATGCTGTATGGAGTGTTTTTGACATATCTTGCCTCAGGATTTGCTTGCAGTCCTACCATGTCCCACAAAATGCAGAAGTGCAGTCAATGCAGCTTTTTACCTAAAATGGTAAAAATTGGTCAAAGCCTCATGCGGTTTATTACCTGCCCCTGGAATAACATCAATGGCAATTATAAGAATAATGCTGATAATAGTACAAATTTTGTATGTATGTTTTCAGCCCTACAAAACCATAACTATAGAAGTTTAAATTTATACGTAAAGCTAGATATTTGTAGAAATATCTATATTGATATATAACTATCTATTTATATAGCTAGATATATATCTATGCAGTAACATACATTAGATAGATAGATAGATAGATAGATAGATAGATAGATAGATAGATAGATAGATAGATAGACTGTATATAAGCCTGCAAGTCTTGCACTTGAAGCAGCTTTATGATGTCATTAAGGCTCGATGGTGACACGCGCACCCGGAACAAGGACCACAGGTTGTTAGCGGCCATTTTTCCATCAGTCTCCACTGGAGCTAGAAGTGAGCAGACAGATACTCCTATAGACGCTGCTGGAGCCAGATCATTTGTCTCTGTGATGGACAACGTTTGAAATTCGCCCTTAAGCGGGAGACGGCAGCCTACAACAGTCAAATTGATTGCTGCTTATCACTTCTTTTGTGGTAGGTACAGTTATTCCAGATAGGGGAATGGGTAGGTTAAGTTATTCCAGGGAGGGGAATGCTTATGGGCAAGGCATTATGCTTGATCAGAGGCGGATGAAGTGGCAAAAAAGGCTCGGCCTACACCATGACCATGCCAATCGTCAACCCAAAGTAAATATGAGCCACACAGGTTGGTTGAAATAGCGCAACATGAATGATGGAACCTGTATCCAAGCGTCCCAGGATGCATTGCAGCGAAAACGTTCAACAATGTTCAGCGTGACCAATGTTTCTATCTTGGAAAATGAAATTGCATGCTGTATGGAGTGTTTTTGACATATCTTGTCTCAGGATTTGCTTGCAGTCCTACCATATCCCACAAAATGCAGAAGTGCAGTCAATGCAGCTTTTTACCTAAAATGGTAAAAATTGGTCAAAGCCTCATGCGGTTTATTACCTGCCCCTGGAATAACATCAATGGCAATTATAAGAATAATGCTGATAATAGTACAAATTTTGTATGTATGTTTTCAGCCCTACAAAACCATAACTATAGAAGTTTAAATTTATACGTAAAGCTAGATATTTGTAGAAATATCTATATTGATATATAACTATCTATTTATATAGCTAGATATATATCTATGCAGTAACATACATTAGATAGATAGATAGATAGATAGATAGATAGACTGTATATAAGCCTGCAAGTCTTGCACTTGAAGCAGCTTTATGATGTCATTAAGGCTCGATGGTGACACGCGCACCCGGAACAAGGACCACAGGTTGTTAGCGGCCATTTTTCCATCAGTCTCCACTGGAGCTAGAAGTGAGCAGACAGATACTCCTATAGACGCTGCTGGAGCCAGATCATTTGTCTCTGTGATGGACAACGTTTGAAATTCGCCCTTAAGCGGGAGACGGCAGCCTACAACAGTCAAATTGATCGCTGCTTATCACTTCTTTTGTGGTAGGTACAGTTATTCCAGATAGGGGAATGGGTAGGTTAAATTATTCCAGGGTGGGGAATGCTTATGGGCAAGGCATTATGCTTGATCGGAGGCGGATGAAGTGGCAAAAAAGGCTCGGCCTACACCATGACCATGCCAATCGTCAACCCAAAGTGAATATGAGCCACACAGGTTGGTTGAAATAGCGCAACATGAATGATGGAACCTGTATCCAAGCGTCCCAGGATGCATTGCAGCGAAAACGTTCAACAATGTTCAGCGTGACCAATGTTTCTATCTTGGAAAATGAAATTGCATGCTGTATGGAGTGTTTTTGACATATCTTGTCTCAGGATTTGCTTGCAGTCCTACCATATCCCACAAAATGCAGAAGTGCAGTCAATGCAGCTTTTTACCTAAAATGGTAAAAATTGGTCAAAGCCTCATGCGGTTTATTACCTGCCCCTGGAATAACATCAATGGCAATTATAAGAATAATGCTGATAATAGTACAAATTTTGTATGTATGTTTTCAGCCCTACAAAACCATAACTATAGAAGTTTAAATTTATACGTAAAGCTAGATATTTGTAGAAATATCTATATTGATATATAACTATCTATTTATATAGCTAGATATATATCTATGCAGTAACATACATTAGATAGATAGATAGATAGATAGATAGATAGACTGTATATAAGCCTGCAAGTCTTGCACTTGAAGCAGCTTTATGATGTCATTAAGGCTCGATGGTGACACGCGCACCCGGAACAAGGACCACAGGTTGTTAGCGGCCATTTTTCCATCAGTCTCCACTGGAGCTAGAAGTGAGCAGACAGATACTCCTATAGACGCTGCTGGAGCCAGATCATTTGTCTCTGTGATGGACAACGTTTGAAATTCGCCCTTAAGCGGGAGACGGCAGCCTACAACAGTCAAATTGATCGCTGCTTATCACTTCTTTTGTGGTAGGTACAGTTATTCCAGATAGGGGAATGGGTAGGTTAAGTTATTCCAGGGTGGGGAATGCTTATGGGCAAGGCATTATGCTTGATCGGAGGCGGATGAAGTGGCAAAAAAGGCTCGGCCTACACCATGACCATGCCAATCGTCAACCCAAAGTGAATATGAGCCACACAGGTTGGTTGAAATAGCGCAACATGAATGATGGAACCTGGATCCAAGCGTCCCAGGATGCATTGCAGCGAAAACGTTCAACAATGTTCAGCGTGACCAATGTTTCTATCTTGGAAAATGGAATTGCATGCTGTATGGAGTGTTTTTGACATATCTTGTCTCAGGATTTGCTTGCAGTCCTACCATATCCCACAAAATGCAGAAGTACAGTCAATGCAGCTTTTTACCTAAAATGGTAAAAATTGGTCAAAGACTCATGCGGTTTATTACCTGCCCCTGGAATAACATCAATGGCAATTATAAGAATAATGCTGATAATAATACAAATTTTGTATGTATGTTTTCAGCCCTACAAAACCATAACTATAGAAGTTTAAATTTATACGTAAAGCTAGATATTTGTAGAAATATCTATATTGATATATAGCTATCTATTTATATAGCTAGATATATATCTATGCAGTAACATACATTAGATAATAGATAGATAGATAGATAGATAGACTGTATATAAGCCTGCAAGTCTTGCACTTGAAGCAGCTTTATGATGTCATTAAGGCTCGATGGTGACACGCGCACCCGGAACAAGGACCACAGGTTGTTAGCGGCCATTTTTCCATCAGTCTCCACTGGAGCTAGAAGTGAGCAGACAGATACTCCTATAGACGCTGCTGGAGCCAGATCATTTGTCTCTGTGATGGACAACGTTTGAAATTCGCCCTTAAGCGGGAGACGGCAGCCTACAACAGTCAAATTGATTGCTGCTTATCACTTCTTTTGTGGTAGGTACAGTTATTCCAGATAGGGGAATGGGTAGGTTAAGTTATTCCAGGGAGGGGAATGCTTATGGGCAAGGCATTATGCTTGATCAGAGGCGGATGAAGTGGCAAAAAAGGCTCGGCCTACACCATGACCATGCCAATCGTCAACCCAAAGTTAATATGAGCCACACAGGTTGGTTGAAATAGCGCAACATGAATGATGGAACCTGGATCCAAGCGTCCCAGGATGCATTGCAGCGAAAACGTTCAACAATGTTCAGCGTGACCAATGTTTCTATCTTGGAAAATGAAATTGCATGCTGTATGGAGTGTTTTTGACATATCTTGTCTCAGGATTTGCTTGCAGTCCTACCATATCCCACAAAATGCAGAAGTGCAGTCAATGCAGCTTTTTACCTAAAATGGTAAAAATTGGTCAAAGCCTCATGCGGTTTATTACCTGCCCCTGGAATAACATCAAAGGCAATTATAAGAATAATGCTGATAATAGTACAAATTTTGTATGTATGTTTTCAGCCCTACAAAACCATAACTATAGAAGTTTAAATTTATATGTAAAGCTAGATATTTGTAGAAATATCTATATTGATATATAACTATCTATTTATATAGCTAGATATATATCTATGCAGTAACATACATTAGATAGATAGATAGATAGATAGATAGATAGACTGTATATAAGCCTGCAAGTCTTGCACTTGAAGCAGCTTTATGATGTCATTAAGGCTCGATGGTGACACGCGCACCCGGAACAAGGACCACAGGTTGTTAGCGGCCATTTTTCCATCAGTCTCCACTGGAGCTAGAAGTGAGCAGACAGATACTCCTATAGACGCTGCTGGAGCCAGATCATTTGTCTCTGTGATGGACAACGTTTGAAATTCGCCCTTAAGCGGGAGACGGCAGCCTACAACAGTCAAATTGATCGCTGCTTATCACTTCTTTTGTGGTAGGTACAGTTATTCCAGATAGGGGAATGGGTAGGTTAAGTTATTCCAGGGAGGGGAATGCTTATGGGCAAGGCATTATGCTTGATCGGAGGCGGATGAAGTGGCAAAAAAGGCTCGGCCTACACCATGACCATGCCAATCGTCAACCCAAAGTGAATATGAGCCACACAGGTTGGTTGAAATAGCGCAACATGAATGATGGAACCTGGATCCAAGCGTCCCAGGATGCATTGCAGCGAAAACGTTCAACAATGTTCAGCGTGACCAATGTTTCTATCTTGGAAAATGGAATTGCATGCTGTATGGAGTGTTTTTGACATATCTTGTCTCAGGATTTGCTTGCAGTCCTACCATATCCCACAAAATGCAGAAGTACAGTCAATGCAGCTTTTTACCTAAAATGGTAAAAATTGGTCAAAGACTCATGCGGTTTATTACCTGCCCCTGGAATAACATCAATGGCAATTATAAGAATAATGCTGATAATAATACAAATTTTGTATGTATGTTTTCAGCCCTACAAAACCATAACTATAGAAGTTTAAATTTATACGTAAAGCTAGATATTTGTAGAAATATCTATATTGATATATAGCTATCTATTTATATAGCTAGATATATATCTATGCAGTAACATACATTAGATAATAGATAGATAGATAGATAGACTGTATATAAGCCTGCAAGTCTTGCACTTGAAGCAGCTTTATGATGTCATTAAGGCTCGATGGTGACACGCGCACCCGGAACAAGGACCACAGGTTGTTAGCGGCCATTTTTCCATCAGTCTCCACTGGAGCTAGAAGTGAGCAGACAGATACTCCTATAGACGCTGCTGGAGCCAGATCATTTGTCTCTGTGATGGACAACGTTTGAAATTTGCCCTTAAGCGGGAGACGGCAGCCTACAACAGTCAAATTGATTGCTGCTTATCACTTCTTTTGTGGTAGGTACAGTTATTCCAGATAGGGGAATGGGTAGGTTAAGTTATTCCAGGGAGGGGAATGCTTATGGGCAAGGCATTATGCTTGATCAGAGGCGGATGAAGTGGCAAAAAAGGCTCGGCCTACACCATGACCATGCCAATCGTCAACCCAAAGTTAATATGAGCCACACAGGTTGGTTGAAATAGCGCAACATGAATGATGGAACCTGGATCCAAGCGTCCCAGGATGCATTGCAGCGAAAACGTTCAACAATGTTCAGCGTGACCAATGTTTCTATCTTGGAAAATGAAATTGCATGCTGTATGGAGTGTTTTTGACATATCTTGTCTCAGGATTTGCTTGCAGTCCTACCATATCCCACAAAATGCAGAAGTGCAGTCAATGCAGCTTTTTACCTAAAATGGTAAAAATTGGTCAAAGCCTCATGCGGTTTATTACCTGCCCCTGGAATAACATCAATGGCAATTATAAGAATAATGCTGATAATAGTACAAATTTTGTATGTATGTTTTCAGCCCTACAAAACCATAACTATAGAAGTTTAAATTTATACGTAAAGCTAGATATTTGTAGAAATATCTATATTGATATATAACTATCTATTTATATAGCTAGATATATATCTATGCAGTAACATACATTAGATAGATAGATAGATAGATAGATAGATAGATAGATAGATAGATAGATAGATAGATAGACTGTATATAAGCCTGCAAGTCTTGCACTTGAAGCAGCTTTATGATGTCATTAAGGCTCGATGGTGACACGCGCACCCGGAACAAGGACCACAGGTTGTTAGCGGCCATTTTTCCATCAGTCTCCACTGGAGCTAGAAGTGAGCAGACAGATACTCCTATAGACGCTGCTGGAGCCAGATCATTTGTCTCTGTGATGGACAACGTTTGAAATTCGCCCTTAAGCGGGAGACGGCAGCCTACAACAGTCAAATTGATTGCTGCTTATCACTTCTTTTGTGGTAGGTACAGTTATTCCAGATAGGGGAATGGGTAGGTTAAGTTATTCCAGGGAGGGGAATGCTTATGGGCAAGGCATTATGCTTGATCAGAGGCGGATGAAGTGGCAAAAAAGGCTCGGCCTACACCATGACCATGCCAATCGTCAACCCAAAGTTAATATGAGCCACACAGGTTGGTTGAAATAGCGCAACATGAATGATGGAACCTGGATCCAAGCGTCCCAGGATGCATTGCAGCGAAAACGTTCAACAATGTTCAGCGTGACCAATGTTTCTATCTTGGAAAATGAAATTGCATGCTGTATGGAGTGTTTTTGACATATCTTGTCTCAGGATTTGCTTGCAGTCCTACCATATCCCACAAAATGCAGAAGTGCAGTCAATGCAGCTTTTTACCTAAAATGGTAAAAATTGGTCAAAGCCTCATGCGGTTTATTACCTGCCCCTGGAATAACATCAAAGGCAATTATAAGAATAATGCTGATAATAGTACAAATTTTGTATGTATGTTTTCAGCCCTACAAAACCATAACTATAGAAGTTTAAATTTATATGTAAAGCTAGATATTTGTAGAAATATCTATATTGATATATAACTATCTATTTATATAGCTAGATATATATCTATGCAGTAACATACATTAGATAGATAGATAGATAGATAGATAGATAGATAGATAGATAGATAGATAGACTGTATATAAGCCTGCAAGTCTTGCACTTGAAGCAGCTTTATGATGTCATTAAGGCTCGATGGTGACACGCGCACCCGGAACAAGGACCACAGGTTGTTAGCGGCCATTTTTCCATCAGTCTCCACTGGAGCTAGAAGTGAGCAGACAGATACTCCTATAGACGCTGCTGGAGCCAGATCATTTGTCTCTGTGATGGACAACGTTTGAAATTCGCCCTTAAGCGGGAGACGGCAGCCTACAACAGTCAAATTGATCGCTGCTTATCACTTCTTTTGTGGTAGGTACAGTTATTCCAGATAGGGGAATGGGTAGGTTAAGTTATTCCAGGGAGGGGAATGCTTATGGGCAAGGCATTATGCTTGATCGGAGGCGGATGAAGTGGCAAAAAAGGCTCGGCCTACACCATGACCATGCCAATCGTCAACCCAAAGTGAATATGAGCCACACAGGTTGGTTGAAATAGCGCAACATGAATGATGGAACCTGGATCCAAGCGTCCCAGGATGCATTGCAGCGAAAACGTTCAACAATGTTCAGCGTGACCAATGTTTCTATCTTGGAAAATGGAATTGCATGCTGTATGGAGTGTTTTTGACATATCTTGTCTCAGGATTTGCTTGCAGTCCTACCATATCCCACAAAATGCAGAAGTACAGTCAATGCAGCTTTTTACCTAAAATGGTAAAAATTGGTCAAAGACTCATGCGGTTTATTACCTGCCCCTGGAATAACATCAATGGCAATTATAAGAATAATGCTGATAATAATACAAATTTTGTATGTATGTTTTCAGCCCTACAAAACCATAACTATAGAAGTTTAAATTTATACGTAAAGCTAGATATTTGTAGAAATATCTATATTGATATATAGCTATCTATTTATATAGCTAGATATATATCTATGCAGTAACATACATTAGATAATAGATAGATAGATAGATAGACTGTATATAAGCCTGCAAGTCTTGCACTTGAAGCAGCTTTATGATGTCATTAAGGCTCGATGGTGACACGCGCACCCGGAACAAGGACCACAGGTTGTTAGCGGCCATTTTTCCATCAGTCTCCACTGGAGCTAGAAGTGAGCAGACAGATACTCCTATAGACGCTGCTGGAGCCAGATCATTTGTCTCTGTGATGGACAACGTTTGAAATTCGCCCTTAAGCGGGAGACGGCAGCCTACAACAGTCAAATTGATTGCTGCTTATCACTTCTTTTGTGGTAGGTACAGTTATTCCAGATAGGGGAATGGGTAGGTTAAGTTATTCCAGGGAGGGGAATGCTTATGGGCAAGGCATTATGCTTGATCAGAGGCGGATGAAGTGGCAAAAAAGGCTCGGCCTACACCATGACCATGCCAATCGTCAACCCAAAGTTAATATGAGCCACACAGGTTGGTTGAAATAGCGCAACATGAATGATGGAACCTGGATCCAAGCGTCCCAGGATGCATTGCAGCGAAAACGTTCAACAATGTTCAGCGTGACCAATGTTTCTATCTTGGAAAATGAAATTGCATGCTGTATGGAGTGTTTTTGACATATCTTGTCTCAGGATTTGCTTGCAGTCCTACCATATCCCACAAAATGCAGAAGTGCAGTCAATGCAGCTTTTTACCTAAAATGGTAAAAATTGGTCAAAGCCTCATGCGGTTTATTACCTGCCCCTGGAATAACATCAATGGCAATTATAAGAATAATGCTGATAATAGTACAAATTTTGTATGTATGTTTTCAGCCCTACAAAACCATAACTATAGAAGTTTAAATTTATACGTAAAGCTAGATATTTGTAGAAATATCTATATTGATATATAACTATCTATTTATATAGCTAGATATATATCTATGCAGTAACATACATTAGATAGATAGATAGATAGATAGATAGATAGACTGTATATAAGCCTGCAAGTCTTGCACTTGAAGCAGCTTTATGATGTCATTAAGGCTCGATGGTGACACGCGCACCCGGAACAAGGACCACAGGTTGTTAGCGGCCATTTTTCCATCAGTCTCCACTGGAGCTAGAAGTGAGCAGACAGATACTCCTATAGACGCTGCTGGAGCCAGATCATTTGTCTCTGTGATGGACAACGTTTGAAATTCGCCCTTAAGCGGGAGACGGCAGCCTACAACAGTCAAATTGATCGCTGCTTATCACTTCTTTTGTGGTAGGTACAGTTATTCCAGATAGGGGAATGGGTAGGTTAAATTATTCCAGGGTGGGGAATGCTTATGGGCAAGGCATTATGCTTGATCGGAGGCGGATGAAGTGGCAAAAAAGGCTCGGCCTACACCATGACCATGCCAATCGTCAACCCAAAGTAAATATGAGCCACACAGGTTGGTTGAAATAGCGCAACATGAATGATGGAACCTGTATCCAAGCGTCCCAGGATGCATTGCAGCGAAAACGTTCAACAATGTTCAGCGTGACCAATGTTTCTATCTTGGAAAATGAAATTGCATGCTGTATGGAGTGTTTTTGACATATCTTGTCTCAGGATTTGCTTGCAGTCCTACCATATCCCACAAAATGCAGAAGTGCAGTCAATGCAGCTTTTTACCTAAAATGGTAAAAATTGGTCAAAGCCTCATGCGGTTTATTACCTGCCCCTGGAATAACATCAAAGGCAATTATAAGAATAATGCTGATAATAGTACAAATTTTGTATGTATGTTTTCAGCCCTACAAAACCATAACTATAGAAGTTTAAATTTATATGTAAAGCTAGATATTTGTAGAAATATCTATATTGATATATAACTATCTATTTATATAGCTAGATATATATCTATGCAGTAACATACATTAGATAATAGATAGATAGATAGACTGTATATAAGCCTGCAAGTCTTGCACTTGAAGCAGCTTTATGATGTCATTAAGGCTCGATGGTGACACGCGCACCCGGAACAAGGACCACAGGTTGTTAGCGGCCATTTTTCCATCAGTCTCCACTGGAGCTAGAAGTGAGCAGACAGATACTCCTATAGACGCTGCTGGAGCCAGATCATTTGTCTCTGTGATGGACAACGTTTGAAATTCGCCCTTAAGCGGGAGACGGCAGCCTACAACAGTCAAATTGATTGCTGCTTATCACTTCTTTTGTGGTAGGTACAGTTATTCCAGATAGGGGAATGGGTAGGTTAAGTTATTCCAGGGAGGGGAATGCTTATGGGCAAGGCATTATGCTTGATCAGAGGCGGATGAAGTGGCAAAAAAGGCTCGGCCTACACCATGACCATGCCAATCGTCAACCCAAAGTAAATATGAGCCACACAGGTTGGTTGAAATAGCGCAACATGAATGATGGAACCTGGATCCAAGCGTCCCAGGATGCATTGCAGCGAAAACGTTCAACAATGTTCAGCGTGACCAATGTTTCTATCTTGGAAAATGAAATTGCATGCTGTATGGAGTGTTTTTGACATATCTTGTCTCAGGATTTGCTTGCAGTCCTACCATATCCCACAAAATGCAGAAGTGCAGTCAATGCAGCTTTTTACCTAAAATGGTAAAAATTGGTCAAAGCCTCATGCGGTTTATTACCTGCCCCTGGAATAACATCAATGGCAATTATAAGAATAATGCTGATAATAGTACAAATTTTGTATGTATGTTTTCAGCCCTACAAAACCATAACTATAGAAGTTTAAATTTATACGTAAAGCTAGATATTTGTAGAAATATCTATATTGATATATAACTATCTATTTATATAGCTAGATATATATCTATGCAGTAACATACATTAGATAGATAGATAGATAGATAGATAGATAGATAGATAGATAGATAGATAGATAGACTGTATATAAGCCTGCAAGTCTTGCACTTGAAGCAGCTTTATGATGTCATTAAGGCTCGATGGTGACACGCGCACCCGGAACAAGGACCACAGGTTGTTAGCGGCCATTTTTCCATCAGTCTCCACTGGAGCTAGAAGTGAGCAGACAGATACTCCTATAGACGCTGCTGGAGCCAGATCATTTGTCTCTGTGATGGACAACGTTTGAAATTCGCCCTTAAGCGGGAGACGGCAGCCTACAACAGTCAAATTGATTGCTGCTTATCACTTCTTTTGTGGTAGGTACAGTTATTCCAGATAGGGGAATGGGTAGGTTAAGTTATTCCAGGGAGGGGAATGCTTATGGGCAAGGCATTATGCTTGATCAGAGGCGGATGAAGTGGCAAAAAAGGCTCGGCCTACACCATGACCATGCCAATCGTCAACCCAAAGTAAATATGAGCCACACAGGTTGGTTGAAATAGCGCAACATGAATGATGGAACCTGTATCCAAGCGTCCCAGGATGCATTGCAGCGAAAACGTTCAACAATGTTCAGCGTGACCAATGTTTCTATCTTGGAAAATGAAATTGCATGCTGTATGGAGTGTTTTTGACATATCTTGCCTCAGGATTTGCTTGCAGTCCTACCATATCCCACAAAATGCAGAAGTGCAGTCAATGCAGCTTTTTACCTAAAATGGTAAAAATTGGTCAAAGCCTCATGCGGTTTATTACCTGCCCCTGGAATAACATCAATGGCAATTATAAGAATAATGCTGATAATAGTACAAATTTTGTATGTATGTTTTCAGCCCTACAAAACCATAACTATAGAAGTTTAAATTTATACGTAAAGCTAGATATTTGTAGAAATATCTATATTGATATATAACTATCTATTTATATAGCTAGATATATATCTATGCAGTAACATACATTAGATAGATAGATAGATAGATAGATAGATAGATAGATAGATAGATAGATAGATAGATAGACTGTATATAAGCCTGCAAGTCTTGCACTTGAAGCAGCTTTATGATGTCATTAAGGCTCGATGGTGACACGCGCACCCGGAACAAGGACCACAGGTTGTTAGCGGCCATTTTTCCATCAGTCTCCACTGGAGCTAGAAGTGAGCAGACAGATACTCCTATAGACGCTGCTGGAGCCAGATCATTTGTCTCTGTGATGGACAACGTTTGAAATTCGCCCTTAAGCGGGAGACGGCAGCCTACAACAGTCAAATTGATCGCTGCTTATCACTTCTTTTGTGGTAGGTACAGTTATTCCAGATAGGGGAATGGGTAGGTTAAGTTATTCCAGGGAGGGGAATGCTTATGGGCAAGGCATTATGCTTGATCGGAGGCGGATGAAGTGGCAAAAAAGGCTCGGCCTACACCATGACCATGCCAATCGTCAACCCAAAGTGAATATGAGCCACACAGGTTGGTTGAAATAGCGCAACATGAATGATGGAACCTGGATCCAAGCGTCCCAGGATGCATTGCAGCGAAAACGTTCAACAATGTTCAGCGTGACCAATGTTTCTATCTTGGAAAATGAAATTGCATGCTGTATGGAGTGTTTTTGACATATCTTGTCTCAGGATTTGCTTGCAGTCCTACCATATCCCACAAAATGCAGAAGTGCAGTCAATGCAGCTTTTTACCTAAAATGGTAAAAATTGGTCAAAGCCTCATGCGGTTTATTACCTGCCCCTGGAATAACATCAAAGGCAATTATAAGAATAATGCTGATAATAGTACAAATTTTGTATGTATGTTTTCAGCCCTACAAAACCATAACTATAGAAGTTTAAATTTATACGTAAAGCTAGATATTTGTAGAAATATCTATATTGATATATAACTATCTATTTATATAGCTAGATATATATCTATGCAGTAACATACATTAGATAGATAGATAGATAGATAGATAGATAGATAGATAGATAGATAGATAGATAGATAGACTGTATATAAGCCTGCAAGTCTTGCACTTGAAGCAGCTTTATGATGTCATTAAGGCTCGATGGTGACACGCGCACCCGGAACAAGGACCACAGGTTGTTAGCGGCCATTTTTCCATCAGTCTCCACTGGAGCTAGAAGTGAGCAGACAGATACTCCTATAGACGCTGCTGGAGCCAGATCATTTGTCTCTGTGATGGACAACGTTTGAAATTCGCCCTTAAGCGGGAGACGGCAGCCTACAACAGTCAAATTGATCGCTGCTTATCACTTCTTTTGTGGTAGGTACAGTTATTCCAGATAGGGGAATGGGTAGGTTAAGTTATTCCAGGGAGGGGAATGCTTATGGGCAAGGCATTATGCTTGATCGGAGGCGGATGAAGTGGCAAAAAAGGCTCGGCCTACACCATGACCATGCCAATCGTCAACCCAAAGTGAATATGAGCCACACAGGTTGGTTGAAATAGCGCAACATGAATGATGGAACCTGGATCCAAGCGTCCCAGGATGCATTGCAGCGAAAACGTTCAACAATGTTCAGCGTGACCAATGTTTCTATCTTGGAAAATGGAATTGCATGCTGTATGGAGTGTTTTTGACATATCTTGTCTCAGGATTTGCTTGCAGTCCTACCATATCCCACAAAATGCAGAAGTACAGTCAATGCAGCTTTTTACCTAAAATGGTAAAAATTGGTCAAAGACTCATGCGGTTTATTACCTGCCCCTGGAATAACATCAATGGCAATTATAAGAATAATGCTGATAATAATACAAATTTTGTATGTATGTTTTCAGCCCTACAAAACCATAACTATAGAAGTTTAAATTTATACGTAAAGCTAGATATTTGTAGAAATATCTATATTGATATATAGCTATCTATTTATATAGCTAGATATATATCTATGCAGTAACATACATTAGATAATAGATAGATAGATAGATAGACTGTATATAAGCCTGCAAGTCTTGCACTTGAAGCAGCTTTATGATGTCATTAAGGCTCGATGGTGACACGCGCACCCGGAACAAGGACCACAGGTTGTTAGCGGCCATTTTTCCATCAGTCTCCACTGGAGCTAGAAGTGAGCAGACAGATACTCCTATAGACGCTGCTGGAGCCAGATCATTTGTCTCTGTGATGGACAACGTTTGAAATTCGCCCTTAAGCGGGAGACGGCAGCCTACAACAGTCAAATTGATTGCTGCTTATCACTTCTTTTGTGGTAGGTACAGTTATTCCAGATAGGGGAATGGGTAGGTTAAGTTATTCCAGGGAGGGGAATGCTTATGGGCAAGGCATTATGCTTGATCAGAGGCGGATGAAGTGGCAAAAAAGGCTCGGCCTACACCATGACCATGCCAATCGTCAACCCAAAGTTAATATGAGCCACACAGGTTGGTTGAAATAGCGCAACATGAATGATGGAACCTGGATCCAAGCGTCCCAGGATGCATTGCAGCGAAAACGTTCAACAATGTTCAGCGTGACCAATGTTTCTATCTTGGAAAATGAAATTGCATGCTGTATGGAGTGTTTTTGACATATCTTGTCTCAGGATTTGCTTGCAGTCCTACCATATCCCACAAAATGCAGAAGTGCAGTCAATGCAGCTTTTTACCTAAAATGGTAAAAATTGGTCAAAGCCTCATGCGGTTTATTACCTGCCCCTGGAATAACATCAATGGCAATTATAAGAATAATGCTGATAATAGTACAAATTTTGTATGTATGTTTTCAGCCCTACAAAACCATAACTATAGAAGTTTAAATTTATACGTAAAGCTAGATATTTGTAGAAATATCTATATTGATATATAACTATCTATTTATATAGCTAGATATATATCTATGCAGTAACATACATTAGATAGATAGATAGATAGATAGATAGACTGTATATAAGCCTGCAAGTCTTGCACTTGAAGCAGCTTTATGATGTCATTAAGGCTCGATGGTGACACGCGCACCCGGAACAAGGACCACAGGTTGTTAGCGGCCATTTTTCCATCAGTCTCCACTGGAGCTAGAAGTGAGCAGACAGATACTCCTATAGACGCTGCTGGAGCCAGATCATTTGTCTCTGTGATGGACAACGTTTGAAATTCGCCCTTAAGCGGGAGACGGCAGCCTACAACAGTCAAATTGATCGCTGCTTATCACTTCTTTTGTGGTAGGTACAGTTATTCCAGATAGGGGAATGGGTAGGTTAAATTATTCCAGGGTGGGGAATGCTTATGGGCAAGGCATTATGCTTGATCGGAGGCGGATGAAGTGGCAAAAAAGGCTCGGCCTACACCATGACCATGCCAATCGTCAACCCAAAGTAAATATGAGCCACACAGGTTGGTTGAAATAGCGCAACATGAATGATGGAACCTGTATCCAAGCGTCCCAGGATGCATTGCAGCGAAAACGTTCAACAATGTTCAGCGTGACCAATGTTTCTATCTTGGAAAATGAAATTGCATGCTGTATGGAGTGTTTTTGACATATCTTGTCTCAGGATTTGCTTGCAGTCCTACCATATCCCACAAAATGCAGAAGTGCAGTCAATGCAGCTTTTTACCTAAAATGGTAAAAATTGGTCAAAGCCTCATGCGGTTTATTACCTGCCCCTGGAATAACATCAAAGGCAATTATAAGAATAATGCTGATAATAGTACAAATTTTGTATGTATGTTTTCAGCCCTACAAAACCATAACTATAGAAGTTTAAATTTATATGTAAAGCTAGATATTTGTAGAAATATCTATATTGATATATAACTATCTATTTATATAGCTAGATATATATCTATGCAGTAACATACATTAGATAATAGATAGATAGATAGATAGACTGTATATAAGCCTGCAAGTCTTGCACTTGAAGCAGCTTTATGATGTCATTAAGGCTCGATGGTGACACGCGCACCCGGAACAAGGACCACAGGTTGTTAGCGGCCATTTTTCCATCAGTCTCCACTGGAGCTAGAAGTGAGCAGACAGATACTCCTATAGACGCTGCTGGAGCCAGATCATTTGTCTCTGTGATGGACAACGTTTGAAATTCGCCCTTAAGCGGGAGACGGCAGCCTACAACAGTCAAATTGATTGCTGCTTATCACTTCTTTTGTGGTAGGTACAGTTATTCCAGATAGGGGAATGGGTAGGTTAAGTTATTCCAGGGAGGGGAATGCTTATGGGCAAGGCATTATGCTTGATCAGAGGCGGATGAAGTGGCAAAAAAGGCTCGGCCTACACCATGACCATGCCAATCGTCAACCCAAAGTAAATATGAGCCACACAGGTTGGTTGAAATAGCGCAACATGAATGATGGAACCTGGATCCAAGCGTCCCAGGATGCATTGCAGCGAAAACGTTCAACAATGTTCAGCGTGACCAATGTTTCTATCTTGGAAAATGAAATTGCATGCTGTATGGAGTGTTTTTGACATATCTTGTCTCAGGATTTGCTTGCAGTCCTACCATATCCCACAAAATGCAGAAGTGCAGTCAATGCAGCTTTTTACCTAAAATGGTAAAAATTGGTCAAAGCCTCATGCGGTTTATTACCTGCCCCTGGAATAACATCAATGGCAATTATAAGAATAATGCTGATAATAGTACAAATTTTGTATGTATGTTTTCAGCCCTACAAAACCATAACTATAGAAGTTTAAATTTATACGTAAAGCTAGATATTTGTAGAAATATCTATATTGATATATAACTATCTATTTATATAGCTAGATATATATCTATGCAGTAACATACATTAGATAGATAGATAGATAGATAGATAGATAGATAGATAGATAGATAGATAGATAGATAGATAGATAGATAGACTGTATATAAGCCTGCAAGTCTTGCACTTGAAGCAGCTTTATGATGTCATTAAGGCTCGATGGTGACACGCGCACCCGGAACAAGGACCACAGGTTGTTAGCGGCCATTTTTCCATCAGTCTCCACTGGAGCTAGAAGTGAGCAGACAGATACTCCTATAGACGCTGCTGGAGCCAGATCATTTGTCTCTGTGATGGACAACGTTTGAAATTCGCCCTTAAGCGGGAGACGGCAGCCTACAACAGTCAAATTGATTGCTGCTTATCACTTCTTTTGTGGTAGGTACAGTTATTCCAGATAGGGGAATGGGTAGGTTAAGTTATTCCAGGGAGGGGAATGCTTATGGGCAAGGCATTATGCTTGATCAGAGGCGGATGAAGTGGCAAAAAAGGCTCGGCCTACACCATGACCATGCCAATCGTCAACCCAAAGTAAATATGAGCCACACAGGTTGGTTGAAATAGCGCAACATGAATGATGGAACCTGTATCCAAGCGTCCCAGGATGCATTGCAGCGAAAACGTTCAACAATGTTCAGCGTGACCAATGTTTCTATCTTGGAAAATGAAATTGCATGCTGTATGGAGTGTTTTTGACATATCTTGCCTCAGGATTTGCTTGCAGTCCTACCATATCCCACAAAATGCAGAAGTGCAGTCAATGCAGCTTTTTACCTAAAATGGTAAAAATTGGTCAAAGCCTCATGCGGTTTATTACCTGCCCCTGGAATAACATCAATGGCAATTATAAGAATAATGCTGATAATAGTACAAATTTTGTATGTATGTTTTCAGCCCTACAAAACCATAACTATAGAAGTTTAAATTTATACGTAAAGCTAGATATTTGTAGAAATATCTATATTGATATATAACTATCTATTTATATAGCTAGATATATATCTATGCAGTAACATACATTAGATAGATAGATAGATAGATAGATAGATAGATAGATAGATAGACTGTATATAAGCCTGCAAGTCTTGCACTTGAAGCAGCTTTATGATGTCATTAAGGCTCGATGGTGACACGCGCACCCGGAACAAGGACCACAGGTTGTTAGCGGCCATTTTTCCATCAGTCTCCACTGGAGCTAGAAGTGAGCAGACAGATACTCCTATAGACGCTGCTGGAGCCAGATCATTTGTCTCTGTGATGGACAACGTTTGAAATTCGCCCTTAAGCGGGAGACGGCAGCCTACAACAGTCAAATTGATCGCTGCTTATCACTTCTTTTGTGGTAGGTACAGTTATTCCAGATAGGGGAATGGGTAGGTTAAGTTATTCCAGGGAGGGGAATGCTTATGGGCAAGGCATTATGCTTGATCGGAGGCGGATGAAGTGGCAAAAAAGGCTCGGCCTACACCATGACCATGCCAATCGTCAACCCAAAGTGAATATGAGCCACACAGGTTGGTTGAAATAGCGCAACATGAATGATGGAACCTGGATCCAAGCGTCCCAGGATGCATTGCAGCGAAAAAGTTCAACAATGTTCAGCGTGACCAATGTTTCTATCTTGGAAAATGGAATTGCATGCTGTATGGAGTGTTTTTGACATATCTTGTCTCAGGATTTGCTTGCAGTCCTACCATATCCCACAAAATGCAGAAGTACAGTCAATGCAGCTTTTTACCTAAAATGGTAAAAATTGGTCAAAGACTCATGCGGTTTATTACCTGCCCCTGGAATAACATCAATGGCAATTATAAGAATAATGCTGATAATAATACAAATTTTGTATGTATGTTTTCAGCCCTACAAAACCATAACTATAGAAGTTTAAATTTATACGTAAAGCTAGATATTTGTAGAAATATCTATATTGACATATAGCTATCTATTTATATAGCTAGATATATATCTATGCAGTAACATACATTAGATAATAGATAGATAGATAGATAGACTGTATATAAGCCTGCAAGTCTTGCACTTGAAGCAGCTTTATGATGTCATTAAGGCTCGATGGTGACACGCGCACCCGGAACAAGGACCACAGGTTGTTAGCGGCCATTTTTCCATCAGTCTCCACTGGAGCTAGAAGTGAGCAGACAGATACTCCTATAGACGCTGCTGGAGCCAGATCATTTGTCTCTGTGATGGACAACGTTTGAAATTCGCCCTTAAGCGGGAGACGGCAGCCTACAACAGTCAAATTGATTGCTGCTTATCACTTCTTTTGTGGTAGGTACAGTTATTCCAGATAGGGGAATGGGTAGGTTAAGTTATTCCAGGGAGGGGAATGCTTATGGGCAAGGCATTATGCTTGATCAGAGGCGGATGAAGTGGCAAAAAAGGCTCGGCCTACACCATGACCATGCCAATCGTCAACCCAAAGTTAATATGAGCCACACAGGTTGGTTGAAATAGCGCAACATGAATGATGGAACCTGGATCCAAGCGTCCCAGGATGCATTGCAGCGAAAACGTTCAACAATGTTCAGCGTGACCAATGTTTCTATCTTGGAAAATGAAATTGCATGCTGTATGGAGTGTTTTTGACATATCTTGTCTCAGGATTTGCTTGCAGTCCTACCATATCCCACAAAATGCAGAAGTGCAGTCAATGCAGCTTTTTACCTAAAATGGTAAAAATTGGTCAAAGCCTCATGCGGTTTATTACCTGCCCCTGGAATAACATCAAAGGCAATTATAAGAATAATGCTGATAATAGTACAAATTTTGTATGTATGTTTTCAGCCCTACAAAACCATAACTATAGAAGTTTAAATTTATACGTAAAGCTAGATATTTGTAGAAATATCTATATTGATATATAACTATCTATTTATATAGCTAGATATATATCTATGCAGTAACATACATTAGATAGATAGATAGATAGATAGATAGATAGATAGATAGATAGATAGATAGACTGTATATAAGCCTGCAAGTCTTGCACTTGAAGCAGCTTTATGATGTCATTAAGGCTCGATGGTGACACGCGCACCCGGAACAAGGACCACAGGTTGTTAGCGGCCATTTTTCCATCAGTCTCCACTGGAGCTAGAAGTGAGCAGACAGATACTCCTATAGACGCTGCTGGAGCCAGATCATTTGTCTCTGTGATGGACAACGTTTGAAATTCGCCCTTAAGCGGGAGACGGCAGCCTACAACAGTCAAATTGATCGCTGCTTATCACTTCTTTTGTGGTAGGTACAGTTATTCCAGATAGGGGAATGGGTAGGTTAAGTTATTCCAGGGAGGGGAATGCTTATGGGCAAGGCATTATGCTTGATCGGAGGCGGATGAAGTGGCAAAAAAGGCTCGGCCTACACCATGACCATGCCAATCGTCAACCCAAAGTGAATATGAGCCACACAGGTTGGTTGAAATAGCGCAACATGAATGATGGAACCTGGATCCAAGCGTCCCAGGATGCATTGCAGCGAAAACGTTCAACAATGTTCAGCGTGACCAATGTTTCTATCTTGGAAAATGGAATTGCATGCTGTATGGAGTGTTTTTGACATATCTTGTCTCAGGATTTGCTTGCAGTCCTACCATATCCCACAAAATGCAGAAGTACAGTCAATGCAGCTTTTTACCTAAAATGGTAAAAATTGGTCAAAGACTCATGCGGTTTATTACCTGCCCCTGGAATAACATCAATGGCAATTATAAGAATAATGCTGATAATAATACAAATTTTGTATGTATGTTTTCAGCCCTACAAAACCATAACTATAGAAGTTTAAATTTATACGTAAAGCTAGATATTTGTAGAAATATCTATATTGACATATAGCTATCTATTTATATAGCTAGATATATATCTATGCAGTAACATACATTAGATAATAGATAGATAGATAGATAGACTGTATATAAGCCTGCAAGTCTTGCACTTGAAGCAGCTTTATGATGTCATTAAGGCTCGATGGTGACACGCGCACCCGGAACAAGGACCACAGGTTGTTAGCGGCCATTTTTCCATCAGTCTCCACTGGAGCTAGAAGTGAGCAGACAGATACTCCTATAGACGCTGCTGGAGCCAGATCATTTGTCTCTGTGATGGACAACGTTTGAAATTCGCCCTTAAGCGGGAGACGGCAGCCTACAACAGTCAAATTGATTGCTGCTTATCACTTCTTTTGTGGTAGGTACAGTTATTCCAGATAGGGGAATGGGTAGGTTAAGTTATTCCAGGGAGGGGAATGCTTATGGGCAAGGCATTATGCTTGATCAGAGGCGGATGAAGTGGCAAAAAAGGCTCGGCCTACACCATGACCATGCCAATCGTCAACCCAAAGTTAATATGAGCCACACAGGTTGGTTGAAATAGCGCAACATGAATGATGGAACCTGGATCCAAGCGTCCCAGGATGCATTGCAGCGAAAACGTTCAACAATGTTCAGCGTGACCAATGTTTCTATCTTGGAAAATGAAATTGCATGCTGTATGGAGTGTTTTTGACATATCTTGTCTCAGGATTTGCTTGCAGTCCTACCATATCCCACAAAATGCAGAAGTGCAGTCAATGCAGCTTTTTACCTAAAATGGTAAAAATTGGTCAAAGCCTCATGCGGTTTATTACCTGCCCCTGGAATAACATCAAAGGCAATTATAAGAATAATGCTGATAATAGTACAAATTTTGTATGTATGTTTTCAGCCCTACAAAACCATAACTATAGAAGTTTAAATTTATACGTAAAGCTAGATATTTGTAGAAATATCTATATTGATATATAACTATCTATTTATATAGCTAGATATATATCTATGCAGTAACATACATTAGATAGATAGATAGATAGATAGATAGATAGATAGATAGATAGATAGATAGATAGACTGTATATAAGCCTGCAAGTCTTGCACTTGAAGCAGCTTTATGATGTCATTAAGGCTCGATGGTGACACGCGCACCCGGAACAAGGACCACAGGTTGTTAGCGGCCATTTTTCCATCAGTCTCCACTGGAGCTAGAAGTGAGCAGACAGATACTCCTATAGACGCTGCTGGAGCCAGATCATTTGTCTCTGTGATGGACAACGTTTGAAATTCGCCCTTAAGCGGGAGACGGCAGCCTACAACAGTCAAATTGATCGCTGCTTATCACTTCTTTTGTGGTAGGTACAGTTATTCCAGATAGGGGAATGGGTAGGTTAAGTTATTCCAGGGAGGGGAATGCTTATGGGCAAGGCATTATGCTTGATCGGAGGCGGATGAAGTGGCAAAAAAGGCTCGGCCTACACCATGACCATGCCAATCGTCAACCCAAAGTGAATATGAGCCACACAGGTTGGTTGAAATAGCGCAACATGAATGATGGAACCTGGATCCAAGCGTCCCAGGATGCATTGCAGCGAAAACGTTCAACAATGTTCAGCGTGACCAATGTTTCTATCTTGGAAAATGGAATTGCATGCTGTATGGAGTGTTTTTGACATATCTTGTCTCAGGATTTGCTTGCAGTCCTACCATATCCCACAAAATGCAGAAGTACAGTCAATGCAGCTTTTTACCTAAAATGGTAAAAATTGGTCAAAGACTCATGCGGTTTATTACCTGCCCCTGGAATAACATCAATGGCAATTATAAGAATAATGCTGATAATAATACAAATTTTGTATGTATGTTTTCAGCCCTACAAAACCATAACTATAGAAGTTTAAATTTATACGTAAAGCTAGATATTTGTAGAAATATCTATATTGATATATAGCTATCTATTTATATAGCTAGATATATATCTATGCAGTAACATACATTAGATAATAGATAGATAGATAGATAGACTGTATATAAGCCTGCAAGTCTTGCACTTGAAGCAGCTTTATGATGTCATTAAGGCTCGATGGTGACACGCGCACCCGGAACAAGGACCACAGGTTGTTAGCGGCCATTTTTCCATCAGTCTCCACTGGAGCTAGAAGTGAGCAGACAGATACTCCTATAGACGCTGCTGGAGCCAGATCATTTGTCTCTGTGATGGACAACGTTTGAAATTCGCCCTTAAGCGGGAGACGGCAGCCTACAACAGTCAAATTGATTGCTGCTTATCACTTCTTTTGTGGTAGGTACAGTTATTCCAGATAGGGGAATGGGTAGGTTAAGTTATTCCAGGGAGGGGAATGCTTATGGGCAAGGCATTATGCTTGATCAGAGGCGGATGAAGTGGCAAAAAAGGCTCGGCCTACACCATGACCATGCCAATCGTCAACCCAAAGTAAATATGAGCCACACAGGTTGGTTGAAATAGCGCAACATGAATGATGGAACCTGTATCCAAGCGTCCCAGGATGCATTGCAGCGAAAACGTTCAACAATGTTCAGCGTGACCAATGTTTCTATCTTGGAAAATGAAATTGCATGCTGTATGGAGTGTTTTTGACATATCTTGTCTCAGGATTTGCTTGCAGTCCTACCATATCCCACAAAATGCAGAAGTGCAGTCAATGCAGCTTTTTACCTAAAATGGTAAAAATTGGTCAAAGCCTCATGCGGTTTATTACCTGCCCCTGGAATAACATCAATGGCAATTATAAGAATAATGCTGATAATAGTACAAATTTTGTATGTATGTTTTCAGCCCTACAAAACCATAACTATAGAAGTTTAAATTTATACGTAAAGCTAGATATTTGTAGAAATATCTATATTGATATATAACTATCTATTTATATAGCTAGATATATATCTATGCAGTAACATACATTAGATAGATAGATAGATAGATAGATAGATAGATAGATAGATAGATAGATAGATAGATAGATAGACTGTATATAAGCCTGCAAGTCTTGCACTTGAAGCAGCTTTATGATGTCATTAAGGCTCGATGGTGACACGCGCACCCGGAACAAGGACCACAGGTTGTTAGCGGCCATTTTTCCATCAGTCTCCACTGGAGCTAGAAGTGAGCAGACAGATACTCCTATAGACGCTGCTGGAGCCAGATCATTTGTCTCTGTGATGGACAACGTTTGAAATTCGCCCTTAAGCGGGAGACGGCAGCCTACAACAGTCAAATTGATTGCTGCTTATCACTTCTTTTGTGGTAGGTACAGTTATTCCAGATAGGGGAATGGGTAGGTTAAGTTATTCCAGGGAGGGGAATGCTTATGGGCAAGGCATTATGCTTGATCAGAGGCGGATGAAGTGGCAAAAAAGGCTCGGCCTACACCATGACCATGCCAATCGTCAACCCAAAGTAAATATGAGCCACACAGGTTGGTTGAAATAGCGCAACATGAATGATGGAACCTGTATCCAAGCGTCCCAGGATGCATTGCAGCGAAAACGTTCAACAATGTTCAGCGTGACCAATGTTTCTATCTTGGAAAATGAAATTGCATGCTGTATGGAGTGTTTTTGACATATCTTGTCTCAGGATTTGCTTGCAGTCCTACCATATCCCACAAAATGCAGAAGTGCAGTCAATGCAGCTTTTTACCTAAAATGGTAAAAATTGGTCAAAGCCTCATGCGGTTTATTACCTGCCCCTGGAATAACATCAATGGCAATTATAAGAATAATGCTGATAATAGTACAAATTTTGTATGTATGTTTTCAGCCCTACAAAACCATAACTATAGAAGTTTAAATTTATACGTAAAGCTAGATATTTGTAGAAATATCTATATTGATATATAACTATCTATTTATATAGCTAGATATATATCTATGCAGTAACATACATTAGATAGATAGATAGATAGATAGATAGATAGATAGATAGATAGATAGATAGATAGACTGTATATAAGCCTGCAAGTCTTGCACTTGAAGCAGCTTTATGATGTCATTAAGGCTCGATGGTGACACGCGCACCCGGAACAAGGACCACAGGTTGTTAGCGGCCATTTTTCCATCAGTCTCCACTGGAGCTAGAAGTGAGCAGACAGATACTCCTATAGACGCTGCTGGAGCCAGATCATTTGTCTCTGTGATGGACAACGTTTGAAATTCGCCCTTAAGCGGGAGACGGCAGCCTACAACAGTCAAATTGATCGCTGCTTATCACTTCTTTTGTGGTAGGTACAGTTATTCCAGATAGGGGAATGGGTAGGTTAAGTTATTCCAGGGAGGGGAATGCTTATGGGCAAGGCATTATGCTTGATCGGAGGCGGATGAAGTGGCAAAAAAGGCTCGGCCTACACCATGACCATGCCAATCGTCAACCCAAAGTGAATATGAGCCACACAGGTTGGTTGAAATAGCGCAACATGAATGATGGAACCTGGATCCAAGCGTCCCAGGATGCATTGCAGCGAAAACGTTCAACAATGTTCAGCGTGACCAATGTTTCTATCTTGGAAAATGGAATTGCATGCTGTATGGAGTGTTTTTGACATATCTTGTCTCAGGATTTGCTTGCAGTCCTACCATATCCCACAAAATGCAGAAGTACAGTCAATGCAGCTTTTTACCTAAAATGGTAAAAATTGGTCAAAGACTCATGCGGTTTATTACCTGCCCCTGGAATAACATCAATGGCAATTATAAGAATAATGCTGATAATAATACAAATTTTGTATGTATGTTTTCAGCCCTACAAAACCATAACTATAGAAGTTTAAATTTATACGTAAAGCTAGATATTTGTAGAAATATCTATATTGATATATAGCTATCTATTTATATAGCTAGATATATATATATGCAGTAACATACATTAGATAATAGATAGATAGATAGATAGATAGATAGACTGTATATAAGCCTGCAAGTCTTGCACTTGAAGCAGCTTTATGATGTCATTAAGGCTCGATGGTGACACGCGCACCCGGAACAAGGACCACAGGTTGTTAGCGGCCATTTTTCCATCAGTCTCCACTGGAGCTAGAAGTGAGCAGACAGATACTCCTATAGACGCTGCTGGAGCCAGATCATTTGTCTCTGTGATGGACAACGTTTGAAATTCGCCCTTAAGCGGGAGACGGCAGCCTACAACAGTCAAATTGATTGCTGCTTATCACTTCTTTTGTGGTAGGTACAGTTATTCCAGATAGGGGAATGGGTAGGTTAAGTTATTCCAGGGAGGGGAATGCTTATGGGCAAGGCATTATGCTTGATCAGAGGCGGATGAAGTGGCAAAAAAGGCTCGGCCTACACCATGACCATGCCAATCGTCAACCCAAAGTTAATATGAGCCACACAGGTTGGTTGAAATAGCGCAACATGAATGATGGAACCTGGATCCAAGCGTCCCAGGATGCATTGCAGCGAAAACGTTCAACAATGTTCAGCGTGACCAATGTTTCTATCTTGGAAAATGAAATTGCATGCTGTATGGAGTGTTTTTGACATATCTTGTCTCAGGATTTGCTTGCAGTCCTACCATATCCCACAAAATGCAGAAGTGCAGTCAATGCAGCTTTTTACCTAAAATGGTAAAAATTGGTCAAAGCCTCATGCGGTTTATTACCTGCCCCTGGAATAACATCAATGGCAATTATAAGAATAATGCTGATAATAGTACAAATTTTGTATGTATGTTTTCAGCCCTACAAAACCATAACTATAGAAGTTTAAATTTATACGTAAAGCTAGATATTTGTAGAAATATCTATATTGATATATAACTATCTATTTATATAGCTAGATATATATCTATGCAGTAACATACATTAGATAGATAGATAGATAGATAGATAGATAGACTGTATATAAGCCTGCAAATCTTGCACTTGAAGCAGCTTTATGATGTCATTAAGGCTCGATGGTGACACGCGCACCCGGAACAAGGACCACAGGTTGTTAGCGGCCATTTTTCCATCAGTCTCCACTGGAGCTAGAAGTGAGCAGACAGATACTCCTATAGACGCTGCTGGAGCCAGATCATTTGTCTCTGTGATGGATAACGTTTGAAATTCGCCCTTAAGCGGGAGACGGCAGCCTACAACAGTCAAATTGATTGCTGCTTATCACTTCTTTTGTGGTAGGTACAGTTATTCCAGATAGGGGAATGGGTAGGTTAAGTTATTCCAGGGAGGGGAATGCTTATGGGCAAGGCATTATGCTTGATCAGAGGCGGATGAAGTGGCAAAAAAGGCTCGGCCTACACCATGACCATGCCAATCGTCAACCCAAAGTAAATATGAGCCACACAGGTTGTTTGAAATAGCGCAACATGAATGATGGAACCTGTATCCAAGCGTCCCAGGATGCATTGCAGCGAAAACGTTCAACAATGTTCAGCGTGACCAATGTTTCTATCTTGGAAAATGAAATTGCATGCTGTATGGAGTGTTTTTGACATATCTTGTCTCAGGATTTGCTTGCAGTCCTACCATATCCCACAAAATGCAGAAGTGCAGTCAATGCAGCTTTTTACCTAAAATGGTAAAAATTGGTCAAAGCCTCATGCGGTTTATTACCTGCCCCTGGAATAACATCAATGGCAATTATAAGAATAATGCTGATAATAGTACAAATTTTGTATGTATGTTTTCAGCCCTACAAAACCATAACTATAGAAGTTTAAATTTATACGTAAAGCTAGATATTTGTAGAAATATCTATATTGATATATAACTATCTATTTATATAGCTAGATATATATCTATGCAGTAACATACATTAGATAGATAGATAGATAGATAGATAGATAGATAGATAGATAGATAGACTGTATATAAGCCTGCAAGTCTTGCACTTGAAGCAGCTTTATGATGTCATTAAGGCTCGATGGTGACACGCGCACCCGGAACAAGGACCACAGGTTGTTAGCGGCCATTTTTCCATCAGTCTCCACTGGAGCTAGAAGTGAGCAGACAGATACTCCTATAGACGCTGCTGGAGCCAGATCATTTGTCTCTGTGATGGACAACGTTTGAAATTCGCCCTTAAGCGGGAGACGGCAGCCTACAACAGTCAAATTGATCGCTGCTTATCACTTCTTTTGTGGTAGGTACAGTTATTCCAGATAGGGGAATGGGTAGGTTAAATTATTCCAGGGTGGGGAATGCTTATGGGCAAGGCATTATGCTTGATCGGAGGCGGATGAAGTGGCAAAAAAGGCTCGGCCTACACCATGACCATGCCAATCGTCAACCCAAAGTGAATATGAGCCACACAGGTTGGTTGAAATAGCGCAACATGAATGATGGAACCTGTATCCAAGCGTCCCAGGATGCATTGCAGCGAAAACGTTCAACAATGTTCAGCGTGACCAATGTTTCTATCTTGGAAAATGAAATTGCATGCTGTATGGAGTGTTTTTGACATATCTTGTCTCAGGATTTGCTTGCAGTCCTACCATATCCCACAAAATGCAGAAGTGCAGTCAATGCAGCTTTTTACCTAAAATGGTAAAAATTGGTCAAAGCCTCATGCGGTTTATTACCTGCCCCTGGAATAACATCAATGGCAATTATAAGAATAATGCTGATAATAGTACAAATTTTGTATGTATGTTTTCAGCCCTACAAAACCATAACTATAGAAGTTTAAATTTATACGTAAAGCTAGATATTTGTAGAAATATCTATATTGATATATAACTATCTATTTATATAGCTAGATATATATCTATGCAGTAACATACATTAGATAGATAGATAGATAGATAGATAGATAGATAGATAGATAGACTGTATATAAGCCTGCAAGTCTTGCACTTGAAGCAGCTTTATGATGTCATTAAGGCTCGATGGTGACACGCGCACCCGGAACAAGGACCACAGGTTGTTAGCGGCCATTTTTCCATCAGTCTCCACTGGAGCTAGAAGTGAGCAGACAGATACTCCTATAGACGCTGCTGGAGCCAGATCATTTGTCTCTGTGATGGACAACGTTTGAAATTCGCCCTTAAGCGGGAGACGGCAGCCTACAACAGTCAAATTGATTGCTGCTTATCACTTCTTTTGTGGTAGGTACAGTTATTCCAGATAGGGGAATGGGTAGGTTAAGTTATTCCAGGGAGGGGAATGCTTATGGGCAAGGCATTATGCTTGATCAGAGGCGGATGAAGTGGCAAAAAAGGCTCGGCCTACACCATGACCATGCCAATCGTCAACCCAAAGTAAATATGAGCCACACAGGTTGGTTGAAATAGCGCAACATGAATGATGGAACCTGTATCCAAGCGTCCCAGGATGCATTGCAGCGAAAACGTTCAACAATGTTCAGCGTGACCAATGTTTCTATCTTGGAAAATGAAATTGCATGCTGTATGGAGTGTTTTTGACATATCTTGCCTCAGGATTTGCTTGCAGTCCTACCATATCCCACAAAATGCAGAAGTGCAGTCAATGCAGCTTTTTACCTAAAATGGTAAAAATTGGTCAAAGCCTCATGCGGTTTATTACCTGCCCCTGGAATAACATCAATGGCAATTATAAGAATAATGCTGATAATAGTACAAATTTTGTATGTATGTTTTCAGCCCTACAAAACCATAACTATAGAAGTTTAAATTTATACGTAAAGCTAGATATTTGTAGAAATATCTATATTGATATATAACTATCTATTTATATAGCTAGATATATATCTATGCAGTAACATACATTAGATAGATAGATAGATAGATAGATAGATAGATAGATAGATAGATAGATAGATAGATAGATAGACTGTATATAAGCCTGCAAGTCTTGCACTTGAAGCAGCTTTATGATGTCATTAAGGCTCGATGGTGACACGCGCACCCGGAACAAGGACCACAGGTTGTTAGCGGCCATTTTTCCATCAGTCTCCACTGGAGCTAGAAGTGAGCAGACAGATACTCCTATAGACGCTGCTGGAGCCAGATCATTTGTCTCTGTGATGGACAACGTTTGAAATTCGCCCTTAAGCGGGAGACGGCAGCCTACAACAGTCAAATTGATCGCTGCTTATCACTTCTTTTGTGGTAGGTACAGTTATTCCAGATAGGGGAATGGGTAGGTTAAGTTATTCCAGGGAGGGGAATGCTTATGGGCAAGGCATTATGCTTGATCGGAGGCGGATGAAGTGGCAAAAAAGGCTCGGCCTACACCATGACCATGCCAATCGTCAACCCAAAGTGAATATGAGCCACACAGGTTGGTTGAAATAGCGCAACATGAATGATGGAACCTGGATCCAAGCGTCCCAGGATGCATTGCAGCGAAAACGTTCAACAATGTTCAGCGTGACCAATGTTTCTATCTTGGAAAATGGAATTGCATGCTGTATGGAGTGTTTTTGACATATCTTGTCTCAGGATTTGCTTGCAGTCCTACCATATCCCACAAAATGCAGAAGTACAGTCAATGCAGCTTTTTACCTAAAATGGTAAAAATTGGTCAAAGACTCATGCGGTTTATTACCTGCCCCTGGAATAACATCAATGGCAATTATAAGAATAATGCTGATAATAATACAAATTTTGTATGTATGTTTTCAGCCCTACAAAACCATAACTATAGAAGTTTAAATTTATACGTAAAGCTAGATATTTGTAGAAATATCTATATTGATATATAGCTATCTATTTATATAGCTAGATATATATCTATGCAGTAACATACATTAGATAATAGATAGATAGATAGATAGACTGTATATAAGCCTGCAAGTCTTGCACTTGAAGCAGCTTTATGATGTCATTAAGGCTCGATGGTGACACGCGCACCCGGAACAAGGACCACAGGTTGTTAGCGGCCATTTTTCCATCAGTCTCCACTGGAGCTAGAAGTGAGCAGACAGATACTCCTATAGACGCTGCTGGAGCCAGATCATTTGTCTCTGTGATGGACAACGTTTGAAATTCGCCCTTAAGCGGGAGACGGCAGCCTACAACAGTCAAATTGATTGCTGCTTATCACTTCTTTTGTGGTAGGTACAGTTATTCCAGATAGGGGAATGGGTAGGTTAAGTTATTCCAGGGAGGGGAATGCTTATGGGCAAGGCATTATGCTTGATCAGAGGCGGATGAAGTGGCAAAAAAGGCTCGGCCTACACCATGACCATGCCAATCGTCAACCCAAAGTAAATATGAGCCACACAGGTTGGTTGAAATAGCGCAACATGAATGATGGAACCTGTATCCAAGCGTCCCAGGATGCATTGCAGCGAAAACGTTCAACAATGTTCAGCGTGACCAATGTTTCTATCTTGGAAAATGAAATTGCATGCTGTATGGAGTGTTTTTGACATATCTTGTCTCAGGATTTGCTTGCAGTCCTACCATATCCCACAAAATGCAGAAGTGCAGTCAATGCAGCTTTTTACCTAAAATGGTAAAAATTGGTCAAAGCCTCATGCGGTTTATTACCTGCCCCTGGAATAACATCAATGGCAATTATAAGAATAATGCTGATAATAGTACAAATTTTGTATGTATGTTTTCAGCCCTACAAAACCATAACTATAGAAGTTTAAATTTATACGTAAAGCTAGATATTTGTAGAAATATCTATATTGATATATAACTATCTATTTATATAGCTAGATATATATCTATGCAGTAACATACATTAGATAGATAGATAGATAGATAGATAGATAGATAGATAGATAGATAGATAGATAGACTGTATATAAGCCTGCAAGTCTTGCACTTGAAGCAGCTTTATGATGTCATTAAGGCTCGATGGTGACACGCGCACCCGGAACAAGGACCACAGGTTGTTAGCGGCCATTTTTCCATCAGTCTCCACTGGAGCTAGAAGTGAGCAGACAGATACTCCTATAGACGCTGCTGGAGCCAGATCATTTGTCTCTGTGATGGACAACGTTTGAAATTCGCCCTTAAGCGGGAGACGGCAGCCTACAACAGTCAAATTGATTGCTGCTTATCACTTCTTTTGTGGTAGGTACAGTTATTCCAGATAGGGGAATGGGTAGGTTAAGTTATTCCAGGGAGGGGAATGCTTATGGGCAAGGCATTATGCTTGATCAGAGGCGGATGAAGTGGCAAAAAAGGCTCGGCCTACACCATGACCATGCCAATCGTCAACCCAAAGTAAATATGAGCCACACAGGTTGGTTGAAATAGCGCAACATGAATGATGGAACCTGTATCCAAGCGTCCCAGGATGCATTGCAGCGAAAACGTTCAACAATGTTCAGCGTGACCAATGTTTCTATCTTGGAAAATGAAATTGCATGCTGTATGGAGTGTTTTTGACATATCTTGTCTCAGGATTTGCTTGCAGTCCTACCATATCCCACAAAATGCAGAAGTGCAGTCAATGCAGCTTTTTACCTAAAATGGTAAAAATTGGTCAAAGCCTCATGCGGTTTATTACCTGCCCCTGGAATAACATCAATGGCAATTATAAGAATAATGCTGATAATAGTACAAATTTTGTATGTATGTTTTCAGCCCTACAAAACCATAACTATAGAAGTTTAAATTTATACGTAAAGCTAGATATTTGTAGAAATATCTATATTGATATATAACTATCTATTTATATAGCTAGATATATATCTATGCAGTAACATACATTAGATAGATAGATAGATAGATAGATAGATAGATAGATAGATAGATAGATAGATAGACTGTATATAAGCCTGCAAGTCTTGCACTTGAAGCAGCTTTATGATGTCATTAAGGCTCGATGGTGACACGCGCACCCGGAACAAGGACCACAGGTTGTTAGCGGCCATTTTTCCATCAGTCTCCACTGGAGCTAGAAGTGAGCAGACAGATACTCCTATAGACGCTGCTGGAGCCAGATCATTTGTCTCTGTGATGGACAACGTTTGAAATTCGCCCTTAAGCGGGAGACGGCAGCCTACAACAGTCAAATTGATTGCTGCTTATCACTTCTTTTGTGGTAGGTACAGTTATTCCAGATAGGGGAATGGGTAGGTTAAGTTATTCCAGGGAGGGGAATGCTTATGGGCAAGGCATTATGCTTGATCAGAGGCGGATGAAGTGGCAAAAAAGGCTCGGCCTACACCATGACCATGCCAATCGTCAACCCAAAGTAAATATGAGCCACACAGGTTGGTTGAAATAGCGCAACATGAATGATGGAACCTGTATCCAAGCGTCCCAGGATGCATTGCAGCGAAAACGTTCAACAATGTTCAGCGTGACCAATGTTTCTATCTTGGAAAATGAAATTGCATGCTGTATGGAGTGTTTTTGACATATCTTGTCTCAGGATTTGCTTGCAGTCCTACCATATCCCACAAAATGCAGAAGTGCAGTCAATGCAGCTTTTTACCTAAAATGGTAAAAATTGGTCAAAGCCTCATGCGGTTTATTACCTGCCCCTGGAATAACATCAATGGCAATTATAAGAATAATGCTGATAATAGTACAAATTTTGTATGTATGTTTTCAGCCCTACAAAACCATAACTATAGAAGTTTAAATTTATACGTAAAGCTAGATATTTGTAGAAATATCTATATTGATATATAACTATCTATTTATATAGCTAGATATATATCTATGCAGTAACATACATTAGATAGATAGATAGATAGATAGATAGATAGATAGATAGATAGATAGATAGATAGATAGACTGTATATAAGCCTGCAAGTCTTGCACTTGAAGCAGCTTTATGATGTCATTAAGGCTCGATGGTGACACGCGCACCCGGAACAAGGACCACAGGTTGTTAGCGGCCATTTTTCCATCAGTCTCCACTGGAGCTAGAAGTGAGCAGACAGATACTCCTATAGACGCTGCTGGAGCCAGATCATTTGTCTCTGTGATGGACAACGTTTGAAATTCGCCCTTAAGCGGGAGACGGCAGCCTACAACAGTCAAATTGATCGCTGCTTATCACTTCTTTTGTGGTAGGTACAGTTATTCCAGATAGGGGAATGGGTAGGTTAAGTTATTCCAGGGAGGGGAATGCTTATGGGCAAGGCATTATGCTTGATCGGAGGCGGATGAAGTGGCAAAAAAGGCTCGGCCTACACCATGACCATGCCAATCGTCAACCCAAAGTGAATATGAGCCACACAGGTTGGTTGAAATAGCGCAACATGAATGATGGAACCTGGATCCAAGCGTCCCAGGATGCATTGCAGCGAAAACGTTCAACAATGTTCAGCGTGACCAATGTTTCTATCTTGGAAAATGGAATTGCATGCTGTATGGAGTGTTTTTGACATATCTTGTCTCAGGATTTGCTTGCAGTCCTACCATATCCCACAAAATGCAGAAGTACAGTCAATGCAGCTTTTTACCTAAAATGGTAAAAATTGGTCAAAGACTCATGCGGTTTATTACCTGCCCCTGGAATAACATCAATGGCAATTATAAGAATAATGCTGATAATAATACAAATTTTGTATGTATGTTTTCAGCCCTACAAAACCATAACTATAGAAGTTTAAATTTATACGTAAAGCTAGATATTTGTAGAAATATCTATATTGATATATAGCTATCTATTTATATAGCTAGATATATATATATGCAGTAACATACATTAGATAATAGATAGATAGATAGATAGATAGATAGACTGTATATAAGCCTGCAAGTCTTGCACTTGAAGCAGCTTTATGATGTCATTAAGGCTCGATGGTGACACGCGCACCCGGAACAAGGACCACAGGTTGTTAGCGGCCATTTTTCCATCAGTCTCCACTGGAGCTAGAAGTGAGCAGACAGATACTCCTATAGACGCTGCTGGAGCCAGATCATTTGTCTCTGTGATGGACAACGTTTGAAATTCGCCCTTAAGCGGGAGACGGCAGCCTACAACAGTCAAATTGATTGCTGCTTATCACTTCTTTTGTGGTAGGTACAGTTATTCCAGATAGGGGAATGGGTAGGTTAAGTTATTCCAGGGAGGGGAATGCTTATGGGCAAGGCATTATGCTTGATCAGAGGCGGATGAAGTGGCAAAAAAGGCTCGGCCTACACCATGACCATGCCAATCGTCAACCCAAAGTTAATATGAGCCACACAGGTTGGTTGAAATAGCGCAACATGAATGATGGAACCTGGATCCAAGCGTCCCAGGATGCATTGCAGCGAAAACGTTCAACAATGTTCAGCGTGACCAATGTTTCTATCTTGGAAAATGAAATTGCATGCTGTATGGAGTGTTTTTGACATATCTTGTCTCAGGATTTGCTTGCAGTCCTACCATATCCCACAAAATGCAGAAGTGCAGTCAATGCAGCTTTTTACCTAAAATGGTAAAAATTGGTCAAAGCCTCATGCGGTTTATTACCTGCCCCTGGAATAACATCAATGGCAATTATAAGAATAATGCTGATAATAGTACAAATTTTGTATGTATGTTTTCAGCCCTACAAAACCATAACTATAGAAGTTTAAATTTATACGTAAAGCTAGATATTTGTAGAAATATCTATATTGATATATAACTATCTATTTATATAGCTAGATATATATCTATGCAGTAACATACATTAGATAGATAGATAGATAGATAGATAGATAGACTGTATATAAGCCTGCAAATCTTGCACTTGAAGCAGCTTTATGATGTCATTAAGGCTCGATGGTGACACGCGCACCCGGAACAAGGACCACAGGTTGTTAGCGGCCATTTTTCCATCAGTCTCCACTGGAGCTAGAAGTGAGCAGACAGATACTCCTATAGACGCTGCTGGAGCCAGATCATTTGTCTCTGTGATGGATAACGTTTGAAATTCGCCCTTAAGCGGGAGACGGCAGCCTACAACAGTCAAATTGATTGCTGCTTATCACTTCTTTTGTGGTAGGTACAGTTATTCCAGATAGGGGAATGGGTAGGTTAAGTTATTCCAGGGAGGGGAATGCTTATGGGCAAGGCATTATGCTTGATCAGAGGCGGATGAAGTGGCAAAAAAGGCTCGGCCTACACCATGACCATGCCAATCGTCAACCCAAAGTAAATATGAGCCACACAGGTTGTTTGAAATAGCGCAACATGAATGATGGAACCTGTATCCAAGCGTCCCAGGATGCATTGCAGCGAAAACGTTCAACAATGTTCAGCGTGACCAATGTTTCTATCTTGGAAAATGAAATTGCATGCTGTATGGAGTGTTTTTGACATATCTTGTCTCAGGATTTGCTTGCAGTCCTACCATATCCCACAAAATGCAGAAGTGCAGTCAATGCAGCTTTTTACCTAAAATGGTAAAAATTGGTCAAAGCCTCATGCGGTTTATTACCTGCCCCTGGAATAACATCAATGGCAATTATAAGAATAATGCTGATAATAGTACAAATTTTGTATGTATGTTTTCAGCCCTACAAAACCATAACTATAGAAGTTTAAATTTATACGTAAAGCTAGATATTTGTAGAAATATCTATATTGATATATAACTATCTATTTATATAGCTAGATATATATCTATGCAGTAACATACATTAGATAGATAGATAGATAGATAGATAGATAGATAGATAGATAGATAGATAGACTGTATATAAGCCTGCAAGTCTTGCACTTGAAGCAGCTTTATGATGTCATTAAGGCTCGATGGTGACACGCGCACCCGGAACAAGGACCACAGGTTGTTAGCGGCCATTTTTCCATCAGTCTCCACTGGAGCTAGAAGTGAGCAGACAGATACTCCTATAGACGCTGCTGGAGCCAGATCATTTGTCTCTGTGATGGACAACGTTTGAAATTCGCCCTTAAGCGGGAGACGGCAGCCTACAACAGTCAAATTGATCGCTGCTTATCACTTCTTTTGTGGTAGGTACAGTTATTCCAGATAGGGGAATGGGTAGGTTAAATTATTCCAGGGTGGGGAATGCTTATGGGCAAGGCATTATGCTTGATCGGAGGCGGATGAAGTGGCAAAAAAGGCTCGGCCTACACCATGACCATGCCAATCGTCAACCCAAAGTGAATATGAGCCACACAGGTTGGTTGAAATAGCGCAACATGAATGATGGAACCTGTATCCAAGCGTCCCAGGATGCATTGCAGCGAAAACGTTCAACAATGTTCAGCGTGACCAATGTTTCTATCTTGGAAAATGAAATTGCATGCTGTATGGAGTGTTTTTGACATATCTTGTCTCAGGATTTGCTTGCAGTCCTACCATATCCCACAAAATGCAGAAGTGCAGTCAATGCAGCTTTTTACCTAAAATGGTAAAAATTGGTCAAAGCCTCATGCGGTTTATTACCTGCCCCTGGAATAACATCAATGGCAATTATAAGAATAATGCTGATAATAGTACAAATTTTGTATGTATGTTTTCAGCCCTACAAAACCATAACTATAGAAGTTTAAATTTATACGTAAAGCTAGATATTTGTAGAAATATCTATATTGATATATAACTATCTATTTATATAGCTAGATATATATCTATGCAGTAACATACATTAGATAGATAGATAGATAGATAGATAGATAGATAGATAGATAGATAGACTGTATATAAGCCTGCAAGTCTTGCACTTGAAGCAGCTTTATGATGTCATTAAGGCTCGATGGTGACACGCGCACCCGGAACAAGGACCACAGGTTGTTAGCGGCCATTTTTCCATCAGTCTCCACTGGAGCTAGAAGTGAGCAGACAGATACTCCTATAGACGCTGCTGGAGCCAGATCATTTGTCTCTGTGATGGACAACGTTTGAAATTCGCCCTTAAGCGGGAGACGGCAGCCTACAACAGTCAAATTGATTGCTGCTTATCACTTCTTTTGTGGTAGGTACAGTTATTCCAGATAGGGGAATGGGTAGGTTAAGTTATTCCAGGGAGGGGAATGCTTATGGGCAAGGCATTATGCTTGATCAGAGGCGGATGAAGTGGCAAAAAAGGCTCGGCCTACACCATGACCATGCCAATCGTCAACCCAAAGTAAATATGAGCCACACAGGTTGGTTGAAATAGCGCAACATGAATGATGGAACCTGTATCCAAGCGTCCCAGGATGCATTGCAGCGAAAACGTTCAACAATGTTCAGCGTGACCAATGTTTCTATCTTGGAAAATGAAATTGCATGCTGTATGGAGTGTTTTTGACATATCTTGCCTCAGGATTTGCTTGCAGTCCTACCATATCCCACAAAATGCAGAAGTGCAGTCAATGCAGCTTTTTACCTAAAATGGTAAAAATTGGTCAAAGCCTCATGCGGTTTATTACCTGCCCCTGGAATAACATCAATGGCAATTATAAGAATAATGCTGATAATAGTACAAATTTTGTATGTATGTTTTCAGCCCTACAAAACCATAACTATAGAAGTTTAAATTTATACGTAAAGCTAGATATTTGTAGAAATATCTATATTGATATATAACTATCTATTTATATAGCTAGATATATATCTATGCAGTAACATACATTAGATAGATAGATAGATAGATAGATAGATAGATAGATAGATAGACTGTATATAAGCCTGCAAGTCTTGCACTTGAAGCAGCTTTATGATGTCATTAAGGCTCGATGGTGACACGCGCACCCGGAACAAGGACCACAGGTTGTTAGCGGCCATTTTTCCATCAGTCTCCACTGGAGCTAGAAGTGAGCAGACAGATACTCCTATAGACGCTGCTGGAGCCAGATCATTTGTCTCTGTGATGGACAACGTTTGAAATTCGCCCTTAAGCGGGAGACGGCAGCCTACAACAGTCAAATTGATTGCTGCTTATCACTTCTTTTGTGGTAGGTACAGTTATTCCAGATAGGGGAATGGGTAGGTTAAGTTATTCCAGGGAGGGGAATGCTTATGGGCAAGGCATTATGCTTGATCAGAGGCGGATGAAGTGGCAAAAAAGGCTCGGCCTACACCATGACCATGCCAATCGTCAACCCAAAGTAAATATGAGCCACACAGGTTGGTTGAAATAGCGCAACATGAATGATGGAACCTGTATCCAAGCGTCCCAGGATGCATTGCAGCGAAAACGTTCAACAATGATCAGCGTGACCAATGTTTCTATCTTGGAAAATGAAATTGCATGCTGTATGGAGTGTTTTTGACATATCTTGTCTCAGGATTTGCTTGCAGTCCTACCATATCCCACAAAATGCAGAAGTGCAGTCAATGCAGCTTTTTACCTAAAATGGTAAAAATTGGTCAAAGCCTCATGCGGTTTATTACCTGCCCCTGGAATAACATCAATGGCAATTATAAGAATAATGCTGATAATAGTACAAATTTTGTATGTATGTTTTCAGCCCTACAAAACCATAACTATAGAAGTTTAAATTTATACGTAAAGCTAGATATTTGTAGAAATATCTATATTGATATATAACTATCTATTTATATAGCTAGATATATATCTATGCAGTAACATACATTAGATAGATAGATAGATAGATAGATAGATAGATAGATAGATAGATAGACTGTATATAAGCCTGCAAGTCTTGCACTTGAAGCAGCTTTATGATGTCATTAAGGCTCGATGGTGACACGCGCACCCGGAACAAGGACCACAGGTTGTTAGCGGCCATTTTTCCATCAGTCTCCACTGGAGCTAGAAGTGAGCAGACAGATACTCCTATAGACGCTGCTGGAGCCAGATCATTTGTCTCTGTGATGGACAACGTTTGAAATTCGCCCTTAAGCGGGAGACGGCAGCCTACAACAGTCAAATTGATCGCTGCTTATCACTTCTTTTGTGGTAGGTACAGTTATTCCAGATAGGGGAATGGGTAGGTTAAATTATTCCAGGGTGGGGAATGCTTATGGGCAAGGCATTATGCTTGATCGGAGGCGGATGAAGTGGCAAAAAAGGCTCGGCCTACACCATGACCATGCCAATCGTCAACCCAAAGTGAATATGAGCCACACAGGTTGGTTGAAATAGCGCAACATGAATGATGGAACCTGTATCCAAGCGTCCCAGGATGCATTGCAGCGAAAACGTTCAACAATGTTCAGCGTGACCAATGTTTCTATCTTGGAAAATGAAATTGCATGCTGTATGGAGTGTTTTTGACATATCTTGTCTCAGGATTTGCTTGCAGTCCTACCATATCCCACAAAATGCAGAAGTGCAGTCAATGCAGCTTTTTACCTATAATGGTAAAAATTGGTCAAAGCCTCATGCGGTTTATTACCTGCCCCTGGAATAACATCAATGGCAATTATAAGAATAATGCTGATAGATAATAGTACAAATTTTGTATGTATGTTTTCAGCCCTACAAAACCATAACTATAGAAGTTTAAATTTATACGTAAAGCTAGATATTTGTAGAAATATCTATATTGATATATAACTATCTATTTATATAGCTAGATATATATCTATGCAGTAACATACATTAGATAGATAGATAGATAGATAGATAGATAGATAGATAGATAGACTGTATATAAGCCTGCAAGTCTTGCACTTGAAGCAGCTTTATGATGTCATTAAGGCTCGATGGTGACACGCGCACCCGGAACAAGGACCACAGGTTGTTAGCGGCCATTTTTCCATCAGTCTCCACTGGAGCTAGAAGTGAGCAGACAGATACTCCTATAGACGCTGCTGGAGCCAGATCATTTGTCTCTGTGATGGACAACGTTTGAAATTCGCCCTTAAGCGGGAGACGGCAGCCTACAACAGTCAAATTGATTGCTGCTTATCACTTCTTTTGTGGTAGGTACAGTTATTCCAGATAGGGGAATGGGTAGGTTAAGTTATTCCAGGGAGGGGAATGCTTATGGGCAAGGCATTATGCTTGATCAGAGGCGGATGAAGTGGCAAAAAAGGCTCGGCCTACACCATGACCATGCCAATCGTCAACCCAAAGTAAATATGAGCCACACAGGTTGGTTGAAATAGCGCAACATGAATGATGGAACCTGTATCCAAGCGTCCCAGGATGCATTGCAGCGAAAACGTTCAACAATGTTCAGCGTGACCAATGTTTCTATCTTGGAAAATGAAATTGCATGCTGTATGGAGTGTTTTTGACATATCTTGTCTCAGGATTTGCTTGCAGTCCTACCATATCCCACAAAATGCAGAAGTGCAGTCAATGCAGCTTTTTACCTAAAATGGTAAAAATTGGTCAAAGCCTCATGCGGTTTATTACCTGCCCCTGGAATAACATCAATGGCAATTATAAGAATAATGCTGATAATAGTACAAATTTTGTATGTATGTTTTCAGCCCTACAAAACCATAACTATAGAAGTTTAAATTTATACGTAAAGCTAGATATTTGTAGAAATATCTATATTGATATATAACTATCTATTTATATAGCTAGATATATATCTATGCAGTAACATACATTAGATAGATAGATAGATAGATAGATAGATAGACTGTATATAAGCCTGCAAGTCTTGCACTTGAAGCAGCTTTATGATGTCATTAAGGCTCGATGGTGACACGCGCACCCGGAACAAGGACCACAGGTTGTTAGCGGCCATTTTTCCATCAGTCTCCACTGGAGCTAGAAGTGAGCAGACAGATACTCCTATAGACGCTGCTGGAGCCAGATCATTTGTCTCTGTGATGGACAACGTTTGAAATTCGCCCTTAAGCGGGAGACGGCAGCCTACAACAGTCAAATTGATCGCTGCTTATCACTTCTTTTGTGGTAGGTACAGTTATTCCAGATAGGGGAATGGGTAGGTTAAATTATTCCAGGGTGGGGAATGCTTATGGGCAAGGCATTATGCTTGATCGGAGGCGGATGAAGTGGCAAAAAAGGCTCGGCCTACACCATGACCATGCCAATCGTCAACCGAAAGTGAATATGAGCCACACAGGTTGGTTGAAATAGCGCAACATGAATGATGGAACCTGTATCCAAGCGTCCCAGGATGCATTGCAGCGAAAACGTTCAACAATGTTCAGCGTGACCAATGTTTCTATCTTGGAAAATGAAATTGCATGCTGTATGGAGTGTTTTTGACATATCTTGTCTCAGGATTTGCTTGCAGTCCTACCATATCCCACAAAATGCAGAAGTGCAGTCAATGCAGCTTTTTACCTAAAATGGTAAAAATTGGTCAAAGCCTCATGCGGTTTATTACCTGCCCCTGGAATAACATCAATGGCAATTATAAGAATAATGCTGATAATAGTACAAATTTTGTATGTATGTTTTCAGCCCTACAAAACCATAACTATAGAAGTTTAAATTTATACGTAAAGCTAGATATTTGTAGAAATATCTATATTGATATATAACTATCTATTTATATAGCTAGATATATATCTATGCAGTAACATACATTAGATAGATAGATAGATAGATAGATAGATAGATAGATAGATAGATAGATAGACTGTATATAAGCCTGCAAGTCTTGCACTTGAAGCAGCTTTATGATGTCATTAAGGCTCGATGGTGACACGCGCACCCGGAACAAGGACCACAGGTTGTTAGCGGCCATTTTTCCATCAGTCTCCACTGGAGCTAGAAGTGAGCAGACAGATACTCCTATAGACGCTGCTGGAGCCAGATCATTTGTCTCTGTGATGGACAACGTTTGAAATTCGCCCTTAAGCGGGAGACGGCAGCCTACAACAGTCAAATTGATCGCTGCTTATCACTTCTTTTGTGGTAGGTACAGTTATTCCAGATAGGGGAATGGGTAGGTTAAATTATTCCAGGGTGGGGAATGCTTATGGGCAAGGCATTATGCTTGATCGGAGGCGGATGAAGTGGCAAAAAAGGCTCGGCCTACACCATGACCATGCCAATCGTCAACCGAAAGTGAATATGAGCCACACAGGTTGGTTGAAATAGCGCAACATGAATGATGGAACCTGTATCCAAGCGTCCCAGGATGCATTGCAGCGAAAACGTTCAACAATGTTCAGCGTGACCAATGTTTCTATCTTGGAAAATGAAATTGCATGCTGTATGGAGTGTTTTTGACATATCTTGTCTCAGGATTTGCTTGCAGTCCTACCATATCCCACAAAATGCAGAAGTGCAGTCAATGCAGCTTTTTACCTAAAATGGTAAAAATTGGTCAAAGCCTCATGCGGTTTATTACCTGCCCCTGGAATAACATCAATGGCAATTATAAGAATAATGCTGATAATAGTACAAATTTTGTATGTATGTTTTCAGCCCTACAAAACCATAACTATAGAAGTTTAAATTTATACGTAAAGCTAGATATTTGTAGAAATATCTATATTGATATATAACTATCTATTTATATAGCTAGATATATATCTATGCAGTAACATACATTAGATAGATAGATAGATAGATAGATAGATAGATAGATAGATAGATAGATAGATAGATAGACTGTATATAAGCCTGCAAGTCTTGCACTTGAAGCAGCTTTATGATGTCATTAAGGCTCGATGGTGACACGCGCACCCGGAACAAGGACCACAGGTTGTTAGCGGCCATTTTTCCATCAGTCTCCACTGGAGCTAGAAGTGAGCAGACAGATACTCCTATAGACGCTGCTGGAGCCAGATCATTTGTCTCTGTGATGGACAACGTTTGAAATTCGCCCTTAAGCGGGAGACGGCAGCCTACAACAGTCAAATTGATCGCTGCTTATCACTTCTTTTGTGGTAGGTACAGTTATTCCAGATAGGGGAATGGGTAGGTTAAATTATTCCAGGGTGGGGAATGCTTATGGGCAAGGCATTATGCTTGATCGGAGGCGGATGAAGTGGCAAAAAAGGCTCGGCCTACACCATGACCATGCCAATCGTCAACCGAAAGTGAATATGAGCCACACAGGTTGGTTGAAATAGCGCAACATGAATGATGGAACCTGTATCCAAGCGTCCCAGGATGCATTGCAGCGAAAACGTTCAACAATGTTCAGCGTGACCAATGTTTCTATCTTGGAAAATGAAATTGCATGCTGTATGGAGTGTTTTTGACATATCTTGTCTCAGGATTTGCTTGCAGTCCTACCATATCCCACAAAATGCAGAAGTGCAGTCAATGCAGCTTTTTACCTAAAATGGTAAAAATTGGTCAAAGCCTCATGCGGTTTATTACCTGCCCCTGGAATAACATCAATGGCAATTATAAGAATAATGCTGATAATAGTACAAATTTTGTATGTATGTTTTCAGCCCTACAAAACCATAACTATAGAAGTTTAAATTTATACGTAAAGCTAGATATTTGTAGAAATATCTATATTGATATATAACTATCTATTTATATAGCTAGATATATATCTATGCAGTAACATACATTAGATAGATAGATAGATAGATAGATAGATAGATAGATAGATAGATAGATAGATAGATAGATAGACTGTATATAAGCCTGCAAGTCTTGCACTTGAAGCAGCTTTATGATGTCATTAAGGCTCGATGGTGACACGCGCACCCGGAACAAGGACCACAGGTTGTTAGCGGCCATTTTTCCATCAGTCTCCACTGGAGCTAGAAGTGAGCAGACAGATACTCCTATAGACGCTGCTGGAGCCAGATCATTTGTCTCTGTGATGGACAACGTTTGAAATTCGCCCTTAAGCGGGAGACGGCAGCCTACAACAGTCAAATTGATTGCTGCTTATCACTTCTTTTGTGGTAGGTACAGTTATTCCAGATAGGGGAATGGGTAGGTTAAGTTATTCCAGGGAGGGGAATGCTTATGGGCAAGGCATTATGCTTGATCAGAGGCGGATGAAGTGGCAAAAAAGGCTCGGCCTACACCATGACCATGCCAATCGTCAACCCAAAGTAAATATGAGCCACACAGGTTGGTTGAAATAGCGCAACATGAATGATGGAACCTGTATCCAAGCGTCCCAGGATGCATTGCAGCGAAAACGTTCAACAATGTTCAGCGTGACCAATGTTTCTATCTTGGAAAATGAAATTGCATGCTGTATGGAGTGTTTTTGACATATCTTGCCTCAGGATTTGCTTGCAGTCCTACCATATCCCACAAAATGCAGAAGTGCAGTCAATGCAGCTTTTTACCTAAAATGGTAAAAATTGGTCAAAGCCTCATGCGGTTTATTACCTGCCCCTGGAATAACATCAATGGCAATTATAAGAATAATGCTGATAATAGTACAAATTTTGTATGTATGTTTTCAGCCCTACAAAACCATAACTATAGAAGTTTAAATTTATACGTAAAGCTAGATATTTGTAGAAATATCTATATTGATATATAACTATCTATTTATATAGCTAGATATATATCTATGCAGTAACATACATTAGATAGATAGATAGATAGATAGATAGATAGATAGATAGATAGATAGATAGATAGATAGACTGTATATAAGCCTGCAAGTCTTGCACTTGAAGCAGCTTTATGATGTCATTAAGGCTCGATGGTGACACGCGCACCCGGAACAAGGACCACAGGTTGTTAGCGGCCATTTTTCCATCAGTCTCCACTGGAGCTAGAAGTGAGCAGACAGATACTCCTATAGACGCTGCTGGAGCCAGATCATTTGTCTCTGTGATGGACAACGTTTGAAATTCGCCCTTAAGCGGGAGACGGCAGCCTACAACAGTCAAATTGATTGCTGCTTATCACTTCTTTTGTGGTAGGTACAGTTATTCCAGATAGGGGAATGGGTAGGTTAAGTTATTCCAGGGAGGGGAATGCTTATGGGCAAGGCATTATGCTTGATCAGAGGCGGATGAAGTGGCAAAAAAGGCTCGGCCTACACCATGACCATGCCAATCGTCAACCCAAAGTTAATATGAGCCACACAGGTTGGTTGAAATAGCGCAACATGAATGATGGAACCTGGATCCAAGCGTCCCAGGATGCATTGCAGCGAAAACGTTCAACAATGTTCAGCGTGACCAATGTTTCTATCTTGGAAAATGAAATTGCATGCTGTATGGAGTGTTTTTGACATATCTTGTCTCAGGATTTGCTTGCAGTCCTACCATATCCCACAAAATGCAGAAGTGCAGTCAATGCAGCTTTTTACCTAAAATGGTAAAAATTGGTCAAAGCCTCATGCGGTTTATTACCTGCCCCTGGAATAACATCAAAGGCAATTATAAGAATAATGCTGATAATAGTACAAATTTTGTATGTATGTTTTCAGCCCTACAAAACCATAACTATAGAAGTTTAAATTTATATGTAAAGCTAGATATTTGTAGAAATATCTATATTGATATATAACTATCTATTTATATAGCTAGATATATATCTATGCAGTAACATACATTAGATAGATAGATAGATAGATAGATAGATAGATAGATAGATAGATAGATAGACTGTATATAAGCCTGCAAGTCTTGCACTTGAAGCAGCTTTATGATGTCATTAAGGCTCGATGGTGACGCGCGCACCCGGAACAAGGACCACAGGTTGTTAGCGGCCATTTTTCCATCAGTCTCCACTGGAGCTAGAAGTGAGCAGACAGATACTCCTATAGACGCTGCTGGAGCCAGATCATTTGTCTCTGTGATGGACAACGTTTGAAATTCGCCCTTAAGCGGGAGACGGCAGCCTACAACAGTCAAATTGATCGCTGCTTATCACTTCTTTTGTGGTAGGTACAGTTATTCCAGATAGGGGAATGGGTAGGTTAAGTTATTCCAGGGAGGGGAATGCTTATGGGCAAGGCATTATGCTTGATCGGAGGCGGATGAAGTGGCAAAAAAGGCTCGGCCTACACCATGACCATGCCAATCGTCAACCCAAAGTGAATATGAGCCACACAGGTTGGTTGAAATAGCGCAACATGAATGATGGAACCTGGATCCAAGCGTCCCAGGATGCATTGCAGCGAAAACGTTCAACAATGTTCAGCGTGACCAATGTTTCTATCTTGGAAAATGGAATTGCATGCTGTATGGAGTGTTTTTGACATATCTTGTCTCAGGATTTGCTTGCAGTCCTACCATATCCCACAAAATGCAGAAGTACAGTCAATGCAGCTTTTTACCTAAAATGGTAAAAATTGGTCAAAGACTCATGCGGTTTATTACCTGCCCCTGGAATAACATCAATGGCAATTATAAGAATAATGCTGATAATAATACAAATTTTGTATGTATGTTTTCAGCCCTACAAAACCATAACTATAGAAGTTTAAATTTATACGTAAAGCTAGATATTTGTAGAAATATCTATATTGATATATAGCTATCTATTTATATAGCTAGATATATATCTATGCAGTAACATACATTAGATAATAGATAGATAGATAGATAGACTGTATATAAGCCTGCAAGTCTTGCACTTGAAGCAGCTTTATGATGTCATTAAGGCTCGATGGTGACACGCGCACCCGGAACAAGGACCACAGGTTGTTAGCGGCCATTTTTCCATCAGTCTCCACTGGAGCTAGAAGTGAGCAGACAGATACTCCTATAGACGCTGCTGGAGCCAGATCATTTGTCTCTGTGATGGACAACGTTTGAAATTCGCCCTTAAGCGGGAGACGGCAGCCTACAACAGTCAAATTGATTGCTGCTTATCACTTCTTTTGTGGTAGGTACAGTTATTCCAGATAGGGGAATGGGTAGGTTAAGTTATTCCAGGGAGGGGAATGCTTATGGGCAAGGCATTATGCTTGATCAGAGGCGGATGAAGTGGCAAAAAAGGCTCGGCCTACACCATGACTATGCCAATCGTCAACCCAAAGTTAATATGAGCCACACAGGTTGGTTGAAATAGCGCAACATGAATGATGGAACCTGGATCCAAGCGTCCCAGGATGCATTGCAGCGAAAACGTTCAACAATGTTCAGCGTGACCAATGTTTCTATCTTGGAAAATGAAATTGCATGCTGTATGGAGTGTTTTTGACATATCTTGTCTCAGGATTTGCTTGCAGTCCTACCATATCCCACAAAATGCAGAAGTGCAGTCAATGCAGCTTTTTACCTAAAATGGTAAAAATTGGTCAAAGCCTCATGCGGTTTATTACCTGCCCCTGGAATAACATCAATGGCAATTATAAGAATAATGCTGATAATAGTACAAATTTTGTATGTATGTTTTCAGCCCTACAAAACCATAACTATAGAAGTTTAAATTTATACGTAAAGCTAGATATTTGTAGAAATATCTATATTGATATATAACTATCTATTTATATAGCTAGATATATATCTATGCAGTAACATACATTAGATAGATAGATAGATAGATAGATAGATAGATAGATAGACTGTATATAAGCCTGCAAGTCTTGCACTTGAAGCAGCTTTATGATGTCATTAAGGCTCGATGGTGACACGCGCACCCGGAACAAGGACCACAGGTTGTTAGCGGCCATTTTTCCATCAGTCTCCACTGGAGCTAGAAGTGAGCAGACAGATACTCCTATAGACGCTGCTGGAGCCAGATCATTTGTCTCTGTGATGGACAACGTTTGAAATTCGCCCTTAAGCGGGAGACGGCAGCCTACAACAGTCAAATTGATTGCTGCTTATCACTTCTTTTGTGGTAGGTACAGTTATTCCAGATAGGGGAATGGGTAGGTTAAGTTATTCCAGGGAGGGGAATGCTTATGGGCAAGGCATTATGCTTGATCAGAGGCGGATGAAGTGGCAAAAAAGGCTCGGCCTACACCATGACCATGCCAATCGTCAACCCAAAGTAAATATGAGCCACACAGGTTGGTTGAAATAGCGCAACATGAATGATGGAACCTGTATCCAAGCGTCCCAGGATGCATTGCAGCGAAAACGTTCAACAATGTTCAGCGTGACCAATGTTTCTATCTTGGAAAATGAAATTGCATGCTGTATGGAGTGTTTTTGACATATCTTGCCTCAGGATTTGCTTGCAGTCCTACCATATCCCACAAAATGCAGAAGTGCAGTCAATGCAGCTTTTTACCTAAAATGGTAAAAATTGGTCAAAGCCTCATGCGGTTTATTACCTGCCCCTGGAATAACATCAATGGCAATTATAAGAATAATGCTGATAATAGTACAAATTTTGTATGTATGTTTTCAGCCCTACAAAACCATAACTATAGAAGTTTAAATTTATACGTAAAGCTAGATATTTGTAGAAATATCTATATTGATATATAACTATCTATTTATATAGCTAGATATATATCTATGCAGTAACATACATTAGATAGATAGATAGATAGATAGATAGATAGATAGATAGATAGATAGATAGATAGATAGATAGACTGTATATAAGCCTGCAAGTCTTGCACTTGAAGCAGCTTTATGATGTCATTAAGGCTCGATGGTGACACGCGCACCCGGAACAAGGACCACAGGTTGTTAGCGGCCATTTTTCCATCAGTCTCCACTGGAGCTAGAAGTGAGCAGACAGATACTCCTATAGACGCTGCTGGAGCCAGATCATTTGTCTCTGTGATGGACAACGTTTGAAATTCGCCCTTAAGCGGGAGACGGCAGCCTACAACAGTCAAATTGATTGCTGCTTATCACTTCTTTTGTGGTAGGTACAGTTATTCCAGATAGGGGAATGGGTAGGTTAAGTTATTCCAGGGAGGGGAATGCTTATGGGCAAGGCATTATGCTTGATCAGAGGCGGATGAAGTGGCAAAAAAGGCTCGGCCTACACCATGACCATGCCAATCGTCAACCCAAAGTAAATATGAGCCACACAGGTTGGTTGAAATAGCGCAACATGAATGATGGAACCTGTATCCAAGCGTCCCAGGATGCATTGCAGCGAAACCGTTCAACAATGTTCAGCGTGACCAATGTTTCTATCTTGGAAAATGAAATTGCATGCTGTATGGAGTGTTTTTGACATATCTTGTCTCAGGATTTGCTTGCAGTCCTACCATATCCCACAAAATGCAGAAGTGCAGTCAATGCAGCTTTTTACCTAAAATGGTAAAAATTGGTCAAAGCCTCATGCGGTTTATTACCTGCCCCTGGAATAACATCAATGGCAATTATAAGAATAATGCTGATAATAGTACAAATTTTGTATGTATGTTTTCAGCCCTACAAAACCATAACTATAGAAGTTTAAATTTATACGTAAAGCTAGATATTTGTAGAAATATCTATATTGATATATAACTATCTATTTATATAGCTAGATATATATCTATGCAGTAACATACATTAGATAGATAGATAGATAGATAGATAGATAGATAGATAGATAGACTGTATATAAGCCTGCAAGTCTTGCACTTGAAGCAGCTTTATGATGTCATTAAGGCTCGATGGTGACACGCGCACCCGGAACAAGGACCACAGGTTGTTAGCGGCCATTTTTCCATCAGTCTCCACTGGAGCTAGAAGTGAGCAGACAGATACTCCTATAGACGCTGCTGGAGCCAGATCATTTGTCTCTGTGATGGACAACGTTTGAAATTCGCCCTTAAGCGGGAGACGGCAGCCTACAACAGTCAAATTGATCGCTGCTTATCACTTCTTTTGTGGTAGGTACAGTTATTCCAGATAGGGGAATGGGTAGGTTAAATTATTCCAGGGTGGGGAATGCTTATGGGCAAGGCATTATGCTTGATCGGAGGCGGATGAAGTGGCAAAAAAGGCTCGGCCTACACCATGACCATGCCAATCGTCAACCCAAAGTGAATATGAGCCACACAGGTTGGTTGAAATAGCGCAACATGAATGATGGAACCTGTATCCAAGCGTCCCAGGATGCATTGCAGCGAAAACGTTCAACAATGTTCAGCGTGACCAATGTTTCTATCTTGGAAAATGAAATTGCATGCTGTATGGAGTGTTTTTGACATATCTTGTCTCAGGATTTGCTTGCAGTCCTACCATATCCCACAAAATGCAGAAGTGCAGTCAATGCAGCTTTTTAGCTAAAATGGTAAAAATTGGTCAAAGCCTCATGCGGTTTATTACCTGCCCCTGGAATAACATCAATGGCAATTATAAGAATAATGCTGATAATAGTACAAATTTTGTATGTATGTTTTCAGCCCTACAAAACCATAACTATAGAAGTTTAAATTTATACGTAAAGCTAGATATTTGTAGAAATATCTATATTGATATATAACTATCTATTTATATAGCTAGATATATATCTATGCAGTAACATACATTAGATAGATAGATAGATAGATAGATAGATAGATAGATAGATAGACTGTATATAAGCCTGCAAGTCTTGCACTTGAAGCAGCTTTATGATGTCATTAAGGCTCGATGGTGACACGCGCACCCGGAACAAGGACCACAGGTTGTTAGCGGCCATTTTTCCATCAGTCTCCACTGGAGCTAGAAGTGAGCAGACAGATACTCCTATAGACGCTGCTGGAGCCAGATCATTTGTCTCTGTGATGGACAACGTTTGAAATTCGCCCTTAAGCGGGAGACGGCAGCCTACAACAGTCAAATTGATTGCTGCTTATCACTTCTTTTGTGGTAGGTACAGTTATTCCAGATAGGGGAATGGGTAGGTTAAGTTATTCCAGGGAGGGGAATGCTTATGGGCAAGGCATTATGCTTGATCAGAGGCGGATGAAGTGGCAAAAAAGGCTCGGCCTACACCATGACCATGCCAATCGTCAACCCAAAGTAAATATGAGCCACACAGGTTGGTTGAAATAGCGCAACATGAATGATGGAACCTGTATCCAAGCGTCCCAGGATGCATTGCAGCGAAAACGTTCAACAATGTTCAGCGTGACCAATGTTTCTATCTTGGAAAATGAAATTGCATGCTGTATGGAGTGTTTTTGACATATCTTGTCTCAGGATTTGCTTGCAGTCCTACCATATCCCACAAAATGCAGAAGTGCAGTCAATGCAGCTTTTTACCTAAAATGGTAAAAATTGGTCAAAGCCTCATGCGGTTTATTACCTGCCCCTGGAATAACATCAATGGCAATTATAAGAATAATGCTGATAATAGTACAAATTTTGTATGTATGTTTTCAGCCCTACAAAACCATAACTATAGAAGTTTAAATTTATACGTAAAGCTAGATATTTGTAGAAATATCTATATTGATATATAACTATCTATTTATATAGCTAGATATATATCTATGCAGTAACATACATTAGATAGATAGATAGATAGATAGATAGATAGATAGATAGATAGACTGTATATAAGCCTGCAAGTCTTGCACTTGAAGCAGCTTTATGATGTCATTAAGGCTCGATGGTGACACGCGCACCCGGAACAAGGACCACAGGTTGTTAGCGGCCATTTTTCCATCAGTCTCCACTGGAGCTAGAAGTGAGCAGACAGATACTCCTATAGACGCTGCTGGAGCCAGATCATTTGTCTCTGTGATGGACAACGTTTGAAATTCGCCCTTAAGCGGGAGACGGCAGCCTACAACAGTCAAATTGATCGCTGCTTATCACTTCTTTTGTGGTAGGTACAGTTATTCCAGATAGGGGAATGGGTAGGTTAAATTATTCCAGGGTGGGGAATGCTTATGGGCAAGGCATTATGCTTGATCGGAGGCGGATGAAGTGGCAAAAAAGGCTCGGCCTACACCATGACCATGCCAATCGTCAACCGAAAGTGAATATGAGCCACACAGGTTGGTTGAAATAGCGCAACATGAATGATGGAACCTGTATCCAAGCGTCCCAGGATGCATTGCAGCGAAAACGTTCAACAATGTTCAGCGTGACCAATGTTTCTATCTTGGAAAATGAAATTGCATGCTGTATGGAGTGTTTTTGACATATCTTGTCTCAGGATTTGCTTGCAGTCCTACCATATCCCACAAAATGCAGAAGTGCAGTCAATGCAGCTTTTTACCTAAAATGGTAAAAATTGGTCAAAGCCTCATGCGGTTTATTACCTGCCCCTGGAATAACATCAATGGCAATTATAAGAATAATGCTGATAATAGTACAAATTTTGTATGTATGTTTTCAGCCCTACAAAACCATAACTATAGAAGTTTAAATTTATACGTAAAGCTAGATATTTGTAGAAATATCTATATTGATATATAACTATCTATTTATATAGCTAGATATATATCTATGCAGTAACATACATTAGATAGATAGATAGATAGATAGATAGATAGATAGATAGATAGATAGATAGACTGTATATAAGCCTGCAAGTCTTGCACTTGAAGCAGCTTTATGATGTCATTAAGGCTCGATGGTGACACGCGCACCCGGAACAAGGACCACAGGTTGTTAGCGGCCATTTTTCCATCAGTCTCCACTGGAGCTAGAAGTGAGCAGACAGATACTCCTATAGACGCTGCTGGAGCCAGATCATTTGTCTCTGTGATGGACAACGTTTGAAATTCGCCCTTAAGCGGGAGACGGCAGCCTACAACAGTCAAATTGATCGCTGCTTATCACTTCTTTTGTGGTAGGTACAGTTATTCCAGATAGGGGAATGGGTAGGTTAAATTATTCCAGGGTGGGGAATGCTTATGGGCAAGGCATTATGCTTGATCGGAGGCGGATGAAGTGGCAAAAAAGGCTCGGCCTACACCATGACCATGCCAATCGTCAACCGAAAGTGAATATGAGCCACACAGGTTGGTTGAAATAGCGCAACATGAATGATGGAACCTGTATCCAAGCGTCCCAGGATGCATTGCAGCGAAAACGTTCAACAATGTTCAGCGTGACCAATGTTTCTATCTTGGAAAATGAAATTGCATGCTGTATGGAGTGTTTTTGACATATCTTGTCTCAGGATTTGCTTGCAGTCCTACCATATCCCACAAAATGCAGAAGTGCAGTCAATGCAGCTTTTTACCTAAAATGGTAAAAATTGGTCAAAGCCTCATGCGGTTTATTACCTGCCCCTGGAATAACATCAATGGCAATTATAAGAATAATGCTGATAATAGTACAAATTTTGTATGTATGTTTTCAGCCCTACAAAACCATAACTATAGAAGTTTAAATTTATACGTAAAGCTAGATATTTGTAGAAATATCTATATTGATATATAACTATCTATTTATATAGCTAGATATATATCTATGCAGTAACATACATTAGATAGATAGATAGATAGATAGATAGATAGATAGATAGATAGATAGATAGATAGACTGTATATAAGCCTGCAAGTCTTGCACTTGAAGCAGCTTTATGATGTCATTAAGGCTCGATGGTGACACGCGCACCCGGAACAAGGACCACAGGTTGTTAGCGGCCATTTTTCCATCAGTCTCCACTGGAGCTAGAAGTGAGCAGACAGATACTCCTATAGACGCTGCTGGAGCCAGATCATTTGTCTCTGTGATGGACAACGTTTGAAATTCGCCCTTAAGCGGGAGACGGCAGCCTACAACAGTCAAATTGATCGCTGCTTATCACTTCTTTTGTGGTAGGTACAGTTATTCCAGATAGGGGAATGGGTAGGTTAAATTATTCCAGGGTGGGGAATGCTTATGGGCAAGGCATTATGCTTGATCGGAGGCGGATGAAGTGGCAAAAAAGGCTCGGCCTACACCATGACCATGCCAATCGTCAACCGAAAGTGAATATGAGCCACACAGGTTGGTTGAAATAGCGCAACATGAATGATGGAACCTGTATCCAAGCGTCCCAGGATGCATTGCAGCGAAAACGTTCAACAATGTTCAGCGTGACCAATGTTTCTATCTTGGAAAATGAAATTGCATGCTGTATGGAGTGTTTTTGACATATCTTGTCTCAGGATTTGCTTGCAGTCCTACCATATCCCACAAAATGCAGAAGTGCAGTCAATGCAGCTTTTTACCTAAAATGGTAAAAATTGGTCAAAGCCTCATGCGGTTTATTACCTGCCCCTGGAATAACATCAATGGCAATTATAAGAATAATGCTGATAATAGTACAAATTTTGTATGTATGTTTTCAGCCCTACAAAACCATAACTATAGAAGTTTAAATTTATACGTAAAGCTAGATATTTGTAGAAATATCTATATTGATATATAACTATCTATTTATATAGCTAGATATATATCTATGCAGTAACATACATTAGATAGATAGATAGATAGATAGATAGATAGATAGATAGATAGATAGATAGATAGATAGATAGACTGTATATAAGCCTGCAAGTCTTGCACTTGAAGCAGCTTTATGATGTCATTAAGGCTCGATGGTGACACGCGCACCCGGAACAAGGACCACAGGTTGTTAGCGGCCATTTTTCCATCAGTCTCCACTGGAGCTAGAAGTGAGCAGACAGATACTCCTATAGACGCTGCTGGAGCCAGATCATTTGTCTCTGTGATGGACAACGTTTGAAATTCGCCCTTAAGCGGGAGACGGCAGCCTACAACAGTCAAATTGATTGCTGCTTATCACTTCTTTTGTGGTAGGTACAGTTATTCCAGATAGGGGAATGGGTAGGTTAAGTTATTCCAGGGAGGGGAATGCTTATGGGCAAGGCATTATGCTTGATCAGAGGCGGATGAAGTGGCAAAAAAGGCTCGGCCTACACCATGACCATGCCAATCGTCAACCCAAAGTAAATATGAGCCACACAGGTTGGTTGAAATAGCGCAACATGAATGATGGAACCTGTATCCAAGCGTCCCAGGATGCATTGCAGCGAAAACGTTCAACAATGTTCAGCGTGACCAATGTTTCTATCTTGGAAAATGAAATTGCATGCTGTATGGAGTGTTTTTGACATATCTTGCCTCAGGATTTGCTTGCAGTCCTACCATATCCCACAAAATGCAGAAGTGCAGTCAATGCAGCTTTTTACCTAAAATGGTAAAAATTGGTCAAAGCCTCATGCGGTTTATTACCTGCCCCTGGAATAACATCAATGGCAATTATAAGAATAATGCTGATAATAGTACAAATTTTGTATGTATGTTTTCAGCCCTACAAAACCATAACTATAGAAGTTTAAATTTATACGTAAAGCTAGATATTTGTAGAAATATCTATATTGATATATAACTATCTATTTATATAGCTAGATATATATCTATGCAGTAACATACATTAGATAGATAGATAGATAGATAGATAGATAGATAGACTGTATATAAGCCTGCAAGTCTTGCACTTGAAGCAGCTTTATGATGTCATTAAGGCTCGATGGTGACACGCGCACCCGGAACAAGGACCACAGGTTGTTAGCGGCCATTTTTCCATCAGTCTCCACTGGAGCTAGAAGTGAGCAGACAGATACTCCTATAGACGCTGCTGGAGCCAGATCATTTGTCTCTGTGATGGACAACGTTTGAAATTCGCCCTTAAGCGGGAGACGGCAGCCTACAACAGTCAAATTGATTGCTGCTTATCACTTCTTTTGTGGTAGGTACAGTTATTCCAGATAGGGGAATGGGTAGGTTAAGTTATTCCAGGGAGGGGAATGCTTATGGGCAAGGCATTATGCTTGATCAGAGGCGGATGAAGTGGCAAAAAAGGCTCGGCCTACACCATGACCATGCCAATCGTCAACCCAAAGTTAATATGAGCCACACAGGTTGGTTGAAATAGCGCAACATGAATGATGGAACCTGGATCCAAGCGTCCCAGGATGCATTGCAGCGAAAACGTTCAACAATGTTCAGCGTGACCAATGTTTCTATCTTGGAAAATGAAATTGCATGCTGTATGGAGTGTTTTTGACATATCTTGTCTCAGGATTTGCTTGCAGTCCTACCATATCCCACAAAATGCAGAAGTGCAGTCAATGCAGCTTTTTACCTAAAATGGTAAAAATTGGTCAAAGCCTCATGCGGTTTATTACCTGCCCCTGGAATAACATCAAAGGCAATTATAAGAATAATGCTGATAATAGTACAAATTTTGTATGTATGTTTTCAGCCCTACAAAACCATAACTATAGAAGTTTAAATTTATATGTAAAGCTAGATATTTGTAGAAATATCTATATTGATATATAACTATCTATTTATATAGCTAGATATATATCTATGCAGTAACATACATTAGATAGATAGATAGATAGATAGATAGATAGATAGATAGACTGTATATAAGCCTGCAAGTCTTGCACTTGAAGCAGCTTTATGATGTCATTAAGGCTCGATGGTGACGCGCGCACCCGGAACAAGGACCACAGGTTGTTAGCGGCCATTTTTCCATCAGTCTCCACTGGAGCTAGAAGTGAGCAGACAGATACTCCTATAGACGCTGCTGGAGCCAGATCATTTGTCTCTGTGATGGACAACGTTTGAAATTCGCCCTTAAGCGGGAGACGGCAGCCTACAACAGTCAAATTGATCGCTGCTTATCACTTCTTTTGTGGTAGGTACAGTTATTCCAGATAGGGGAATGGGTAGGTTAAGTTATTCCAGGGAGGGGAATGCTTATGGGCAAGGCATTATGCTTGATCGGAGGCGGATGAAGTGGCAAAAAAGGCTCGGCCTACACCATGACCATGCCAATCGTCAACCCAAAGTGAATATGAGCCACACAGGTTGGTTGAAATAGCGCAACATGAATGATGGAACCTGGATCCAAGCGTCCCAGGATGCATTGCAGCGAAAACGTTCAACAATGTTCAGCGTGACCAATGTTTCTATCTTGGAAAATGGAATTGCATGCTGTATGGAGTGTTTTTGACATATCTTGTCTCAGGATTTGCTTGCAGTCCTACCATATCCCACAAAATGCAGAAGTACAGTCAATGCAGCTTTTTACCTAAAATGGTAAAAATTGGTCAAAGACTCATGCGGTTTATTACCTGCCCCTGGAATAACATCAATGGCAATTATAAGAATAATGCTGATAATAATACAAATTTTGTATGTATGTTTTCAGCCCTACAAAACCATAACTATAGAAGTTTAAATTTATACGTAAAGCTAGATATTTGTAGAAATATCTATATTGATATATAGCTATCTATTTATATAGCTAGATATATATCTATGCAGTAACATACATTAGATAATAGATAGATAGATAGATAGACTGTATATAAGCCTGCAAGTCTTGCACTTGAAGCAGCTTTATGATGTCATTAAGGCTCGATGGTGACACGCGCACCCGGAACAAGGACCACAGGTTGTTAGCGGCCATTTTTCCATCAGTCTCCACTGGAGCTAGAAGTGAGCAGACAGATACTCCTATAGACGCTGCTGGAGCCAGATCATTTGTCTCTGTGATGGACAACGTTTGAAATTCGCCCTTAAGCGGGAGACGGCAGCCTACAACAGTCAAATTGATTGCTGCTTATCACTTCTTTTGTGGTAGGTACAGTTATTCCAGATAGGGGAATGGGTAGGTTAAGTTATTCCAGGGAGGGGAATGCTTATGGGCAAGGCATTATGCTTGATCAGAGGCGGATGAAGTGGCAAAAAAGGCTCGGCCTACACCATGACTATGCCAATCGTCAACCCAAAGTTAATATGAGCCACACAGGTTGGTTGAAATAGCGCAACATGAATGATGGAACCTGGATCCAAGCGTCCCAGGATGCATTGCAGCGAAAACGTTCAACAATGTTCAGCGTGACCAATGTTTCTATCTTGGAAAATGAAATTGCATGCTGTATGGAGTGTTTTTGACATATCTTGTCTCAGGATTTGCTTGCAGTCCTACCATATCCCACAAAATGCAGAAGTGCAGTCAATGCAGCTTTTTACCTAAAATGGTAAAAATTGGTCAAAGCCTCATGCGGTTTATTACCTGCCCCTGGAATAACATCAATGGCAATTATAAGAATAATGCTGATAATAGTACAAATTTTGTATGTATGTTTTCAGCCCTACAAAACCATAACTATAGAAGTTTAAATTTATACGTAAAGCTAGATATTTGTAGAAATATCTATATTGATATATAACTATCTATTTATATAGCTAGATATATATCTATGCAGTAACATACATTAGATAGATAGATAGATAGATAGATAGATAGATAGATAGATAGATAGATAGATAGATAGATAGACTGTATATAAGCCTGCAAGTCTTGCACTTGAAGCAGCTTTATGATGTCATTAAGGCTCGATGGTGACACGCGCACCCGGAACAAGGACCACAGGTTGTTAGCGGCCATTTTTCCATCAGTCTCCACTGGAGCTAGAAGTGAGCAGACAGATACTCCTATAGACGCTGCTGGAGCCAGATCATTTGTCTCTGTGATGGACAACGTTTGAAATTCGCCCTTAAGCGGGAGACGGCAGCCTACAACAGTCAAATTGATCGCTGCTTATCACTTCTTTTGTGGTAGGTACAGTTATTCCAGATAGGGGAATGGGTAGGTTAAATTATTCCAGGGTGGGGAATGCTTATGGGCAAGGCATTATGCTTGATCGGAGGCGGATGAAGTGGCAAAAAAGGCTCGGCCTACACCATGACCATGCCAATCGTCAACCCAAAGTAAATATGAGCCACACAGGTTGGTTGAAATAGCGCAACATGAATGATGGAACCTGTATCCAAGCGTCCCAGGATGCATTGCAGCGAAAACGTTCAACAATGTTCAGCGTGACCAATGTTTCTATCTTGGAAAATGAAATTGCATGCTGTATGGAGTGTTTTTGACATATCTTGTCTCAGGATTTGCTTGCAGTCCTACCATATCCCACAAAATGCAGAAGTGCAGTCAATGCAGCTTTTTACCTAAAATGGTAAAAATTGGTCAAAGCCTCATGCGGTTTATTACCTGCCCCTGGAATAACATCAAAGGCAATTATAAGAATAATGCTGATAATAGTACAAATTTTGTATGTATGTTTTCAGCCCTACAAAACCATAACTATAGAAGTTTAAATTTATATGTAAAGCTAGATATTTGTAGAAATATCTATATTGATATATAACTATCTATTTATATAGCTAGATATATATCTATGCAGTAACATACATTAGATAATAGATAGATAGATAGATAGACTGTATATAAGCCTGCAAGTCTTGCACTTGAAGCAGCTTTATGATGTCATTAAGGCTCGATGGTGACACGCGCACCCGGAACAAGGACCACAGGTTGTTAGCGGCCATTTTTCCATCAGTCTCCACTGGAGCTAGAAGTGAGCAGACAGATACTCCTATAGACGCTGCTGGAGCCAGATCATTTGTCTCTGTGATGGACAACGTTTGAAATTCGCCCTTAAGCGGGAGACGGCAGCCTACAACAGTCAAATTGATTGCTGCTTATCACTTCTTTTGTGGTAGGTACAGTTATTCCAGATAGGGGAATGGGTAGGTTAAGTTATTCCAGGGAGGGGAATGCTTATGGGCAAGGCATTATGCTTGATCAGAGGCGGATGAAGTGGCAAAAAAGGCTCGGCCTACACCATGACCATGCCAATCGTCAACCCAAAGTTAATATGAGCCACACAGGTTGGTTGAAATAGCGCAACATGAATGATGGAACCTGGATCCAAGCGTCCCAGGATGCATTGCAGCGAAAACGTTCAACAATGTTCAGCGTGACCAATGTTTCTATCTTGGAAAATGAAATTGCATGCTGTATGGAGTGTTTTTGACATATCTTGTCTCAGGATTTGCTTGCAGTCCTACCATATCCCACAAAATGCAGAAGTGCAGTCAATGCAGCTTTTTACCTAAAATGGTAAAAATTGGTCAAAGCCTCATGCGGTTTATTACCTGCCCCTGGAATAACATCAATGGCAATTATAAGAATAATGCTGATAATAGTACAAATTTTGTATGTATGTTTTCAGCCCTACAAAACCATAACTATAGAAGTTTAAATTTATACGTAAAGCTAGATATTTGTAGAAATATCTATATTGATATATAACTATCTATTTATATAGCTAGATATATATCTATGCAGTAACATACATTAGATAGATAGATAGATAGATAGATAGATAGATAGATAGATAGATAGATAGATAGATAGATAGACTGTATATAAGCCTGCAAGTCTTGCACTTGAAGCAGCTTTATGATGTCATTAAGGCTCGATGGTGACACGCGCACCCGGAACAAGGACCACAGGTTGTTAGCGGCCATTTTTCCATCAGTCTCCACTGGAGCTAGAAGTGAGCAGACAGATACTCCTATAGACGCTGCTGGAGCCAGATCATTTGTCTCTGTGATGGACAACGTTTGAAATTCGCCCTTAAGCGGGAGACGGCAGCCTACAACAGTCAAATTGATTGCTGCTTATCACTTCTTTTGTGGTAGGTACAGTTATTCCAGATAGGGGAATGGGTAGGTTAAGTTATTCCAGGGAGGGGAATGCTTATGGGCAAGGCATTATGCTTGATCAGAGGCGGATGAAGTGGCAAAAAAGGCTCGGCCTACACCATGACCATGCCAATCGTCAACCCAAAGTAAATATGAGCCACACAGGTTGGTTGAAATAGCGCAACATGAATGATGGAACCTGTATCCAAGCGTCCCAGGATGCATTGCAGCGAAAACGTTCAACAATGTTCAGCGTGACCAATGTTTCTATCTTGGAAAATGAAATTGCATGCTGTATGGAGTGTTTTTGACATATCTTGTCTCAGGATTTGCTTGCAGTCCTACCATATCCCACAAAATGCAGAAGTGCAGTCAATGCAGCTTTTTACCTAAAATGGTAAAAATTGGTCAAAGCCTCATGCGGTTTATTACCTGCCCCTGGAATAACATCAATGGCAATTATAAGAATAATGCTGATAATAGTACAAATTTTGTATGTATGTTTTCAGCCCTACAAAACCATAACTATAGAAGTTTAAATTTATACGTAAAGCTAGATATTTGTAGAAATATCTATATTGATATATAACTATCTATTTATATAGCTAGATATATATCTATGCAGTAACATACATTAGATAGATAGATAGATAGATAGATAGATAGACTGTATATAAGCCTGCAAGTCTTGCACTTGAAGCAGCTTTATGATGTCATTAAGGCTCGATGGTGACACGCGCACCCGGAACAAGGACCACAGGTTGTTAGCGGCCATTTTTCCATCAGTCTCCACTGGAGCTAGAAGTGAGCAGACAGATACTCCTATAGACGCTGCTGGAGCCAGATCATTTGTCTCTGTGATGGACAACGTTTGAAATTCGCCCTTAAGCGGGAGACGGCAGCCTACAACAGTCAAATTGATCGCTGCTTATCACTTCTTTTGTGGTAGGTACAGTTATTCCAGATAGGGGAATGGGTAGGTTAAATTATTCCAGGGTGGGGAATGCTTATGGGCAAGGCATTATGCTTGATCGGAGGCGGATGAAGTGGCAAAAAAGGCTCGGCCTACACCATGACCATGCCAATCGTCAACCCAAAGTAAATATGAGCCACACAGGTTGGTTGAAATAGCGCAACATGAATGATGGAACCTGTATCCAAGCGTCCCAGGATGCATTGCAGCGAAAACGTTCAACAATGTTCAGCGTGACCAATGTTTCTATCTTGGAAAATGAAATTGCATGCTGTATGGAGTGTTTTTGACATATCTTGTCTCAGGATTTGCTTGCAGTCCTACCATATCCCACAAAATGCAGAAGTGCAGTCAATGCAGCTTTTTACCTAAAATGGTAAAAATTGGTCAAAGCCTCATGCGGTTTATTACCTGCCCCTGGAATAACATCAAAGGCAATTATAAGAATAATGCTGATAATAGTACAAATTTTGTATGTATGTTTTCAGCCCTACAAAACCATAACTATAGAAGTTTAAATTTATATGTAAAGCTAGATATTTGTAGAAATATCTATATTGATATATAACTATCTATTTATATAGCTAGATATATATCTATGCAGTAACATACATTAGATAATAGATAGATAGATAGATAGACTGTATATAAGCCTGCAAGTCTTGCACTTGAAGCAGCTTTATGATGTCATTAAGGCTCGATGGTGACACGCGCACCCGGAACAAGGACCACAGGTTGTTAGCGGCCATTTTTCCATCAGTCTCCACTGGAGCTAGAAGTGAGCAGACAGATACTCCTATAGACGCTGCTGGAGCCAGATCATTTGTCTCTGTGATGGACAACGTTTGAAATTCGCCCTTAAGCGGGAGACGGCAGCCTACAACAGTCAAATTGATTGCTGCTTATCACTTCTTTTGTGGTAGGTACAGTTATTCCAGATAGGGGAATGGGTAGGTTAAGTTATTCCAGGGAGGGGAATGCTTATGGGCAAGGCATTATGCTTGATCAGAGGCGGATGAAGTGGCAAAAAAGGCTCGGCCTACACCATGACCATGCCAATCGTCAACCCAAAGTTAATATGAGCCACACAGGTTGGTTGAAATAGCGCAACATGAATGATGGAACCTGGATCCAAGCGTCCCAGGATGCATTGCAGCGAAAACGTTCAACAATGTTCAGCGTGACCAATGTTTCTATCTTGGAAAATGAAATTGCATGCTGTATGGAGTGTTTTTGACATATCTTGTCTCAGGATTTGCTTGCAGTCCTACCATATCCCACAAAATGCAGAAGTGCAGTCAATGCAGCTTTTTACCTAAAATGGTAAAAATTGGTCAAAGCCTCATGCGGTTTATTACCTGCCCCTGGAATAACATCAATGGCAATTATAAGAATAATGCTGATAATAGTACAAATTTTGTATGTATGTTTTCAGCCCTACAAAACCATAACTATAGAAGTTTAAATTTATACGTAAAGCTAGATATTTGTAGAAATATCTATATTGATATATAACTATCTATTTATATAGCTAGATATATATCTATGCAGTAACATACATTAGATAGATAGATAGATAGATAGATAGATAGATAGATAGACTGTATATAAGCCTGCAAGTCTTGCACTTGAAGCAGCTTTATGATGTCATTAAGGCTCGATGGTGACACGCGCACCCGGAACAAGGACCACAGGTTGTTAGCGGCCATTTTTCCATCAGTCTCCACTGGAGCTAGAAGTGAGCAGACAGATACTCCTATAGACGCTGCTGGAGCCAGATCATTTGTCTCTGTGATGGACAACGTTTGAAATTCGCCCTTAAGCGGGAGACGGCAGCCTACAACAGTCAAATTGATTGCTGCTTATCACTTCTTTTGTGGTAGGTACAGTTATTCCAGATAGGGGAATGGGTAGGTTAAGTTATTCCAGGGAGGGGAATGCTTATGGGCAAGGCATTATGCTTGATCAGAGGCGGATGAAGTGGCAAAAAAGGCTCGGCCTACACCATGACCATGCCAATCGTCAACCCAAAGTAAATATGAGCCACACAGGTTGGTTGAAATAGCGCAACATGAATGATGGAACCTGTATCCAAGCGTCCCAGGATGCATTGCAGCGAAAACGTTCAACAATGTTCAGCGTGACCAATGTTTCTATCTTGGAAAATGAAATTGCATGCTGTATGGAGTGTTTTTGACATATCTTGTCTCAGGATTTGCTTGCAGTCCTACCATATCCCACAAAATGCAGAAGTGCAGTCAATGCAGCTTTTTACCTAAAATGGTAAAAATTGGTCAAAGCCTCATGCGGTTTATTACCTGCCCCTGGAATAACATCAATGGCAATTATAAGAATAATGCTGATAATAGTACAAATTTTGTATGTATGTTTTCAGCCCTACAAAACCATAACTATAGAAGTTTAAATTTATACGTAAAGCTAGATATTTGTAGAAATATCTATATTGATATATAACTATCTATTTATATAGCTAGATATATATCTATGCAGTAACATACATTAGATAGATAGATAGATAGATAGATAGATAGATAGATAGATAGATAGATAGATAGATAGATAGATAGATAGACTGTATATAAGCCTGCAAGTCTTGCACTTGAAGCAGCTTTATGATGTCATTAAGGCTCGATGGTGACACGCGCACCCGGAACAAGGACCACAGGTTGTTAGCGGCCATTTTTCCATCAGTCTCCACTGGAGCTAGAAGTGAGCAGACAGATACTCCTATAGACGCTGCTGGAGCCAGATCATTTGTCTCTGTGATGGACAACGTTTGAAATTCGCCCTTAAGCGGGAGACGGCAGCCTACAACAGTCAAATTGATTGCTGCTTATCACTTCTTTTGTGGTAGGTACAGTTATTCCAGATAGGGGAATGGGTAGGTTAAGTTATTCCAGGGAGGGGAATGCTTATGGGCAAGGCATTATGCTTGATCAGAGGCGGATGAAGTGGCAAAAAAGGCTCGGCCTACACCATGACCATGCCAATCGTCAACCCAAAGTAAATATGAGCCACACAGGTTGGTTGAAATAGCGCAACATGAATGATGGAACCTGTATCCAAGCGTCCCAGGATGCATTGCAGCGAAAACGTTCAACAATGTTCAGCGTGACCAATGTTTCTATCTTGGAAAATGAAATTGCATGCTGTATGGAGTGTTTTTGACATATCTTGTCTCAGGATTTGCTTGCAGTCCTACCATATCCCACAAAATGCAGAAGTGCAGTCAATGCAGCTTTTTACCTAAAATGGTAAAAATTGGTCAAAGCCTCATGCGGTTTATTACCTGCCCCTGGAATAACATCAATGGCAATTATAAGAATAATGCTGATAATAGTACAAATTTTGTATGTATGTTTTCAGCCCTACAAAACCATAACTATAGAAGTTTAAATTTATACGTAAAGCTAGATATTTGTAGAAATATCTATATTGATATATAACTATCTATTTATATAGCTAGATATATATCTATGCAGTAACATACATTAGATAGATAGATAGATAGATAGATAGATAGATAGATAGATAGACTGTATATAAGCCTGCAAGTCTTGCACTTGAAGCAGCTTTATGATGTCATTAAGGCTCGATGGTGACACGCGCACCCGGAACAAGGACCACAGGTTGTTAGCGGCCATTTTTCCATCAGTCTCCACTGGAGCTAGAAGTGAGCAGACAGATACTCCTATAGACGCTGCTGGAGCCAGATCATTTGTCTCTGTGATGGACAACGTTTGAAATTCGCCCTTAAGCGGGAGACGGCAGCCTACAACAGTCAAATTGATCGCTGCTTATCACTTCTTTTGTGGTAGGTACAGTTATTCCAGATAGGGGAATGGGTAGGTTAAGTTATTCCAGGGAGGGGAATGCTTATGGGCAAGGCATTATGCTTGATCGGAGGCGGATGAAGTGGCAAAAAAGGCTCGGCCTACACCATGACCATGCCAATCGTCAACCCAAAGTGAATATGAGCCACACAGGTTGGTTGAAATAGCGCAACATGAATGATGGAACCTGGATCCAAGCGTCCCAGGATGCATTGCAGCGAAAACGTTCAACAATGTTCAGCGTGACCAATGTTTCTATCTTGGAAAATGAAATTGCATGCTGTATGGAGTGTTTTTGACATATCTTGTCTCAGGATTTGCTTGCAGTCCTACCATATCCCACAAAATGCAGAAGTGCAGTCAATGCAGCTTTTTACCTAAAATGGTAAAAATTGGTCAAAGCCTCATGCGGTTTATTACCTGCCCCTGGAATAACATCAATGGCAATTATAAGAATAATGCTGATAATAGTACAAATTTTGTATGTATGTTTTCAGCCCTACAAAACCATAACTATAGAAGTTTAAATTTATACGTAAAGCTAGATATTTGTAGAAATATCTATATTGATATATAACTATCTATTTATATAGCTAGATATATATCTATGCAGTAACATACATTAGATAGATAGATAGATAGATAGATAGATAGATAGATAGATAGATAGATAGATAGACTGTATATAAGCCTGCAAGTCTTGCACTTGAAGCAGCTTTATGATGTCATTAAGGCTCGATGGTGACACGCGCACCCGGAACAAGGACCACAGGTTGTTAGCGGCCATTTTTCCATCAGTCTCCACTGGAGCTAGAAGTGAGCAGACAGATACTCCTATAGACGCTGCTGGAGCCAGATCATTTGTCTCTGTGATGGACAACGTTTGAAATTCGCCCTTAAGCGGGAGACGGCAGCCTACAACAGTCAAATTGATTGCTGCTTATCACTTTTTTTGTGGTAGGTACAGTTATTCCAGATAGGGGAATGGGTAGGTTAAGTTATTCCAGGGAGGGGAATGCTTATGGGCAAGGCATTATGCTTGATCAGAGGCGGATGAAGTGGCAAAAAAGGCTCGGCCTACACCATGACCATGCCAATCGTCAACCCAAAGTAAATATGAGCCACACAGGTTGGTTGAAATAGCGCAACATGAATGATGGAACCTGTATCCAAGCGTCCCAGGATGCATTGCAGCGAAAACGTTCAACAATGTTCAGCGTGACCAATGTTTCTATCTTGGAAAATGAAATTGCATGCTGTATGGAGTGTTTTTGACATATCTTGCCTCAGGATTTGCTTGCAGTCCTACCATATCCCACAAAATGCAGAAGTGCAGTCAATGCAGCTTTTTACCTAAAATGGTAAAAATTGGTCAAAGCCTCATGCGGTTTATTACCTGCCCCTGGAATAACATCAATGGCAATTATAAGAATAATGCTGATAATAGTACAAATTTTGTATGTATGTTTTCAGCCCTACAAAACCATAACTATAGAAGTTTAAATTTATACGTAAAGCTAGATATTTGTAGAAATATCTATATTGATATATAACTATCTATTTATATAGCTAGATATATATCTATGCAGTAACATACATTAGATAGATAGATAGATAGATAGATAGATAGATAGATAGATAGATAGATAGATAGATAGACTGTATATAAGCCTGCAAGTCTTGCACTTGAAGCAGCTTTATGATGTCATTAAGGCTCGATGGTGACACGCGCACCCGGAACAAGGACCACAGGTTGTTAGCGGCCATTTTTCCATCAGTCTCCACTGGAGCTAGAAGTGAGCAGACAGATACTCCTATAGACGCTGCTGGAGCCAGATCATTTGTCTCTGTGATGGACAACGTTTGAAATTCGCCCTTAAGCGGGAGACGGCAGCCTACAACAGTCAAATTGATTGCTGCTTATCACTTCTTTTGTGGTAGGTACAGTTATTCCAGATAGGGGAATGGGTAGGTTAAGTTATTCCAGGGAGGGGAATGCTTATGGGCAAGGCATTATGCTTGATCAGAGGCGGATGAAGTGGCAAAAAAGGCTCGGCCTACACCATGACCATGCCAATCGTCAACCCAAAGTTAATATGAGCCACACAGGTTGGTTGAAATAGCGCAACATGAATGATGGAACCTGGATCCAAGCGTCCCAGGATGCATTGCAGCGAAAACGTTCAACAATGTTCAGCGTGACCAATGTTTCTATCTTGGAAAATGAAATTGCATGCTGTATGGAGTGTTTTTGACATATCTTGTCTCAGGATTTGCTTGCAGTCCTACCATATCCCACAAAATGCAGAAGTGCAGTCAATGCAGCTTTTTACCTAAAATGGTAAAAATTGGTCAAAGCCTCATGCGGTTTATTACCTGCCCCTGGAATAACATCAAAGGCAATTATAAGAATAATGCTGATAATAGTACAAATTTTGTATGTATGTTTTCAGCCCTACAAAACCATAACTATAGAAGTTTAAATTTATATGTAAAGCTAGATATTTGTAGAAATATCTATATTGATATATAACTATCTATTTATATAGCTAGATATATATCTATGCAGTAACATACATTAGATAGATAGATAGATAGATAGATAGATAGATAGATAGATAGATAGATAGATAGATAGATAGATAGACTGTATATAAGCCTGCAAGTCTTGCACTTGAAGCAGCTTTATGATGTCATTAAGGCTCGATGGTGACGCGCGCACCCGGAACAAGGACCACAGGTTGTTAGCGGCCATTTTTCCATCAGTCTCCACTGGAGCTAGAAGTGAGCAGACAGATACTCCTATAGACGCTGCTGGAGCCAGATCATTTGTCTCTGTGATGGACAACGTTTGAAATTCGCCCTTAAGCGGGAGACGGCAGCCTACAACAGTCAAATTGATCGCTGCTTATCACTTCTTTTGTGGTAGGTACAGTTATTCCAGATAGGGGAATGGGTAGGTTAAGTTATTCCAGGGAGGGGAATGCTTATGGGCAAGGCATTATGCTTGATCGGAGGCGGATGAAGTGGCAAAAAAGGCTCGGCCTACACCATGACCATGCCAATCGTCAACCCAAAGTGAATATGAGCCACACAGGTTGGTTGAAATAGCGCAACATGAATGATGGAACCTGGATCCAAGCGTCCCAGGATGCATTGCAGCGAAAACGTTCAACAATGTTCAGCGTGACCAATGTTTCTATCTTGGAAAATGGAATTGCATGCTGTATGGAGTGTTTTTGACATATCTTGTCTCAGGATTTGCTTGCAGTCCTACCATATCCCACAAAATGCAGAAGTACAGTCAATGCAGCTTTTTACCTAAAATGGTAAAAATTGGTCAAAGACTCATGCGGTTTATTACCTGCCCCTGGAATAACATCAATGGCAATTATAAGAATAATGCTGATAATAATACAAATTTTGTATGTATGTTTTCAGCCCTACAAAACCATAACTATAGAAGTTTAAATTTATACGTAAAGCTAGATATTTGTAGAAATATCTATATTGATATATAGCTATCTATTTATATAGCTAGATATATATCTATGCAGTAACATACATTAGATAATAGATAGATAGATAGATAGACTGTATATAAGCCTGCAAGTCTTGCACTTGAAGCAGCTTTATGATGTCATTAAGGCTCGATGGTGACACGCGCACCCGGAACAAGGACCACAGGTTGTTAGCGGCCATTTTTCCATCAGTCTCCACTGGAGCTAGAAGTGAGCAGACAGATACTCCTATAGACGCTGCTGGAGCCAGATCATTTGTCTCTGTGATGGACAACGTTTGAAATTCGCCCTTAAGCGGGAGACGGCAGCCTACAACAGTCAAATTGATTGCTGCTTATCACTTCTTTTGTGGTAGGTACAGTTATTCCAGATAGGGGAATGGGTAGGTTAAGTTATTCCAGGGAGGGGAATGCTTATGGGCAAGGCATTATGCTTGATCAGAGGCGGATGAAGTGGCAAAAAAGGCTCGGCCTACACCATGACTATGCCAATCGTCAACCCAAAGTTAATATGAGCCACACAGGTTGGTTGAAATAGCGCAACATGAATGATGGAACCTGGATCCAAGCGTCCCAGGATGCATTGCAGCGAAAACGTTCAACAATGTTCAGCGTGACCAATGTTTCTATCTTGGAAAATGAAATTGCATGCTGTATGGAGTGTTTTTGACATATCTTGTCTCAGGATTTGCTTGCAGTCCTACCATATCCCACAAAATGCAGAAGTGCAGTCAATGCAGCTTTTTACCTAAAATGGTAAAAATTGGTCAAAGCCTCATGCGGTTTATTACCTGCCCCTGGAATAACATCAATGGCAATTATAAGAATAATGCTGATAATAGTACAAATTTTGTATGTATGTTTTCAGCCCTACAAAACCATAACTATAGAAGTTTAAATTTATACGTAAAGCTAGATATTTGTAGAAATATCTATATTGATATATAACTATCTATTTATATAGCTAGATATATATCTATGCAGTAACATACATTAGATAGATAGATAGATAGATAGATAGATAGATAGATAGATAGATAGATAGACTGTATATAAGCCTGCAAGTCTTGCACTTGAAGCAGCTTTATGATGTCATTAAGGCTCGATGGTGACACGCGCACCCGGAACAAGGACCACAGGTTGTTAGCGGCCATTTTTCCATCAGTCTCCACTGGAGCTAGAAGTGAGCAGACAGATACTCCTATAGACGCTGCTGGAGCCAGATCATTTGTCTCTGTGATGGACAACGTTTGAAATTCGCCCTTAAGCGGGAGACGGCAGCCTACAACAGTCAAATTGATTGCTGCTTATCACTTCTTTTGTGGTAGGTACAGTTATTCCAGATAGGGGAATGGGTAGGTTAAGTTATTCCAGGGAGGGGAATGCTTATGGGCAAGGCATTATGCTTGATCAGAGGCGGATGAAGTGGCAAAAAAGGCTCGGCCTACACCATGACCATGCCAATCGTCAACCCAAAGTAAATATGAGCCACACAGGTTGGTTGAAATAGCGCAACATGAATGATGGAACCTGTATCCAAGCGTCCCAGGATGCATTGCAGCGAAAACGTTCAACAATGTTCAGCGTGACCAATGTTTCTATCTTGGAAAATGAAATTGCATGCTGTATGGAGTGTTTTTGACATATCTTGCCTCAGGATTTGCTTGCAGTCCTACCATATCCCACAAAATGCAGAAGTGCAGTCAATGCAGCTTTTTACCTAAAATGGTAAAAATTGGTCAAAGCCTCATGCGGTTTATTACCTGCCCCTGGAATAACATCAATGGCAATTATAAGAATAATGCTGATAATAGTACAAATTTTGTATGTATGTTTTCAGCCCTACAAAACCATAACTATAGAAGTTTAAATTTATACGTAAAGCTAGATATTTGTAGAAATATCTATATTGATATATAACTATCTATTTATATAGCTAGATATATATCTATGCAGTAACATACATTAGATAGATAGATAGATAGATAGATAGATAGATAGATAGATAGATAGATAGATAGACTGTATATAAGCCTGCAAGTCTTGCACTTGAAGCAGCTTTATGATGTCATTAAGGCTCGATGGTGACACGCGCACCCGGAACAAGGACCACAGGTTGTTAGCGGCCATTTTTCCATCAGTCTCCACTGGAGCTAGAAGTGAGCAGACAGATACTCCTATAGACGCTGCTGGAGCCAGATCATTTGTCTCTGTGATGGACAACGTTTGAAATTCGCCCTTAAGCGGGAGACGGCAGCCTACAACAGTCAAATTGATTGCTGCTTATCACTTCTTTTGTGGTAGGTACAGTTATTCCAGATAGGGGAATGGGTAGGTTAAGTTATTCCAGGGAGGGGAATGCTTATGGGCAAGGCATTATGCTTGATCAGAGGCGGATGAAGTGGCAAAAAAGGCTCGGCCTACACCATGACCATGCCAATCGTCAACCCAAAGTAAATATGAGCCACACAGGTTGGTTGAAATAGCGCAACATGAATGATGGAACCTGTATCCAAGCGTCCCAGGATGCATTGCAGCGAAAACGTTCAACAATGTTCAGCGTGACCAATGTTTCTATCTTGGAAAATGAAATTGCATGCTGTATGGAGTGTTTTTGACATATCTTGTCTCAGGATTTGCTTGCAGTCCTACCATATCCCACAAAATGCAGAAGTGCAGTCAATGCAGCTTTTTACCTAAAATGGTAAAAATTGGTCAAAGCCTCATGCGGTTTATTACCTGCCCCTGGAATAACATCAATGGCAATTATAAGAATAATGCTGATAATAGTACAAATTTTGTATGTATGTTTTCAGCCCTACAAAACCATAACTATAGAAGTTTAAATTTATACGTAAAGCTAGATATTTGTAGAAATATCTATATTGATATATAACTATCTATTTATATAGCTAGATATATATCTATGCAGTAACATACATTAGATAGATAGATAGATAGATAGATAGATAGATAGATAGATAGACTGTATATAAGCCTGCAAGTCTTGCACTTGAAGCAGCTTTATGATGTCATTAAGGCTCGATGGTGACACGCGCACCCGGAACAAGGACCACAGGTTGTTAGCGGCCATTTTTCCATCAGTCTCCACTGGAGCTAGAAGTGAGCAGACAGATACTCCTATAGACGCTGCTGGAGCCAGATCATTTGTCTCTGTGATGGACAACGTTTGAAATTCGCCCTTAAGCGGGAGACGGCAGCCTACAACAGTCAAATTGATCGCTGCTTATCACTTCTTTTGTGGTAGGTACAGTTATTCCAGATAGGGGAATGGGTAGGTTAAATTATTCCAGGGTGGGGAATGCTTATGGGCAAGGCATTATGCTTGATCGGAGGCGGATGAAGTGGCAAAAAAGGCTCGGCCTACACCATGACCATGCCAATCGTCAACCCAAAGTGAATATGAGCCACACAGGTTGGTTGAAATAGCGCAACATGAATGATGGAACCTGTATCCAAGCGTCCCAGGATGCATTGCAGCGAAAACGTTCAACAATGTTCAGCGTGACCAATGTTTCTATCTTGGAAAATGAAATTGCATGCTGTATGGAGTGTTTTTGACATATCTTGTCTCAGGATTTGCTTGCAGTCCTACCATATCCCACAAAATGCAGAAGTGCAGTCAATGCAGCTTTTTACCTAAAATGGTAAAAATTGGTCAAAGCCTCATGCGGTTTATTACCTGCCCCTGGAATAACATCAATGGCAATTATAAGAATAATGCTGATAATAGTACAAATTTTGTATGTATGTTTTCAGCCCTACAAAACCATAACTATAGAAGTTTAAATTTATACGTAAAGCTAGATATTTGTAGAAATATCTATATTGATATATAACTATCTATTTATATAGCTAGATATATATCTATGCAGTAACATACATTAGATAGATAGATAGATAGATAGATAGATAGATAGATAGATAGACTGTATATAAGCCTGCAAGTCTTGCACTTGAAGCAGCTTTATGATGTCATTAAGGCTCGATGGTGACACGCGCACCCGGAACAAGGACCACAGGTTGTTAGCGGCCATTTTTCCATCAGTCTCCACTGGAGCTAGAAGTGAGCAGACAGATACTCCTATAGACGCTGCTGGAGCCAGATCATTTGTCTCTGTGATGGACAACGTTTGAAATTCGCCCTTAAGCGGGAGACGGCAGCCTACAACAGTCAAATTGATTGCTGCTTATCACTTCTTTTGTGGTAGGTACAGTTATTCCAGATAGGGGAATGGGTAGGTTAAGTTATTCCAGGGAGGGGAATGCTTATGGGCAAGGCATTGTGCTTGATCAGAGGCGGATGAAGTGGCAAAAAAGGCTCGGCCTACACCATGACCATGCCAATCGTCAACCCAAAGTAAATATGAGCCACACAGGTTGGTTGAAATAGCGCAACATGAATGATGGAACCTGTATCCAAGCGTCCCAGGATGCATTGCAGCGAAAACGTTCAACAATGTTCAGCGTGACCAATGTTTCTATCTTGGAAAATGAAATTGCATGCTGTATGGAGTGTTTTTGACATATCTTGTCTCAGGATTTGCTTGCAGTCCTACCATATCCCACAAAATGCAGAAGTGCAGTCAATGCAGCTTTTTACCTAAAATGGTAAAAATTGGTCAAAGCCTCATGCGGTTTATTACCTGCCCCTGGAATAACATCAATGGCAATTATAAGAATAATGCTGATAATAGTACAAATTTTGTATGTATGTTTTCAGCCCTACAAAACCATAACTATAGAAGTTTAAATTTATACGTAAAGCTAGATATTTGTAGAAATATCTATATTGATATATAACTATCTATTTATATAGCTAGATATATATCTATGCAGTAACATACATTAGATAGATAGATAGATAGATAGATAGATAGATAGATAGATAGATAGACTGTATATAAGCCTGCAAGTCTTGCACTTGAAGCAGCTTTATGATGTCATTAAGGCTCGATGGTGACACGCGCACCCGGAACAAGGACCACAGGTTGTTAGCGGCCATTTTTCCATCAGTCTCCACTGGAGCTAGAAGTGAGCAGACAGATACTCCTATAGACGCTGCTGGAGCCAGATCATTTGTCTCTGTGATGGACAACGTTTGAAATTCGCCCTTAAGCGGGAGACGGCAGCCTACAACAGTCAAATTGATCGCTGCTTATCACTTCTTTTGTGGTAGGTACAGTTATTCCAGATAGGGGAATGGGTAGGTTAAATTATTCCAGGGTGGGGAATGCTTATGGGCAAGGCATTATGCTTGATCGGAGGCGGATGAAGTGGCAAAAAAGGCTCGGCCTACACCATGACCATGCCAATCGTCAACCGAAAGTGAATATGAGCCACACAGGTTGGTTGAAATAGCGCAACATGAATGATGGAACCTGTATCCAAGCGTCCCAGGATGCATTGCAGCGAAAACGTTCAACAATGTTCAGCGTGACCAATGTTTCTATCTTGGAAAATGAAATTGCATGCTGTATGGAGTGTTTTTGACATATCTTGTCTCAGGATTTGCTTGCAGTCCTACCATATCCCACAAAATGCAGAAGTGCAGTCAATGCAGCTTTTTACCTAAAATGGTAAAAATTGGTCAAAGCCTCATGCGGTTTATTACCTGCCCCTGGAATAACATCAATGGCAATTATAAGAATAATGCTGATAATAGTACAAATTTTGTATGTATGTTTTCAGCCCTACAAAACCATAACTATAGAAGTTTAAATTTATACGTAAAGCTAGATATTTGTAGAAATATCTATATTGATATATAACTATCTATTTATATAGCTAGATATATATCTATGCAGTAACATACATTAGATAGATAGATAGATAGATAGATAGATAGATAGATAGATAGACTGTATATAAGCCTGCAAGTCTTGCACTTGAAGCAGCTTTATGATGTCATTAAGGCTCGATGGTGACACGCGCACCCGGAACAAGGACCACAGGTTGTTAGCGGCCATTTTTCCATCAGTCTCCACTGGAGCTAGAAGTGAGCAGACAGATACTCCTATAGACGCTGCTGGAGCCAGATCATTTGTCTCTGTGATGGACAACGTTTGAAATTCGCCCTTAAGCGGGAGACGGCAGCCTACAACAGTCAAATTGATCGCTGCTTATCACTTCTTTTGTGGTAGGTACAGTTATTCCAGATAGGGGAATGGGTAGGTTAAATTATTCCAGGGTGGGGAATGCTTATGGGCAAGGCATTATGCTTGATCGGAGGCGGATGAAGTGGCAAAAAAGGCTCGGCCTACACCATGACCATGCCAATCGTCAACCGAAAGTGAATATGAGCCACACAGGTTGGTTGAAATAGCGCAACATGAATGATGGAACCTGTATCCAAGCGTCCCAGGATGCATTGCAGCGAAAACGTTCAACAATGTTCAGCGTGACCAATGTTTCTATCTTGGAAAATGAAATTGCATGCTGTATGGAGTGTTTTTGACATATCTTGTCTCAGGATTTGCTTGCAGTCCTACCATATCCCACAAAATGCAGAAGTGCAGTCAATGCAGCTTTTTACCTAAAATGGTAAAAATTGGTCAAAGCCTCATGCGGTTTATTACCTGCCCCTGGAATAACATCAATGGCAATTATAAGAATAATGCTGATAATAGTACAAATTTTGTATGTATGTTTTCAGCCCTACAAAACCATAACTATAGAAGTTTAAATTTATACGTAAAGCTAGATATTTGTAGAAATATCTATATTGATATATAACTATCTATTTATATAGCTAGATATATATCTATGCAGTAACATACATTAGATAGATAGATAGATAGATAGATAGATAGATAGATAGATAGATAGATAGATAGACTGTATATAAGCCTGCAAGTCTTGCACTTGAAGCAGCTTTATGATGTCATTAAGGCTCGATGGTGACACGCGCACCCGGAACAAGGACCACAGGTTGTTAGCGGCCATTTTTCCATCAGTCTCCACTGGAGCTAGAAGTGAGCAGACAGATACTCCTATAGACGCTGCTGGAGCCAGATCATTTGTCTCTGTGATGGACAACGTTTGAAATTCGCCCTTAAGCGGGAGACGGCAGCCTACAACAGTCAAATTGATCGCTGCTTATCATTTCTTTTGTGGTAGGTACAGTTATTCCAGATAGGGGAATGGGTAGGTTAAATTATTCCAGGGTGGGGAATGCTTATGGGCAAGGCATTATGCTTGATCGGAGGCGGATGAAGTGGCAAAAAAGGCTCGGCCTACACCATGACCATGCCAATCGTCAACCGAAAGTGAATATGAGCCACACAGGTTGGTTGAAATAGCGCAACATGAATGATGGAACCTGTATCCAAGCGTCCCAGGATGCATTGCAGCGAAAACGTTCAACAATGTTCAGCGTGACCAATGTTTCTATCTTGGAAAATGAAATTGCATGCTGTATGGAGTGTTTTTGACATATCTTGTCTCAGGATTTGCTTGCAGTCCTACCATATCCCACAAAATGCAGAAGTGCAGTCAATGCAGCTTTTTACCTAAAATGGTAAAAATTGGTCAAAGCCTCATGCGGTTTATTACCTGCCCCTGGAATAACATCAATGGCAATTATAAGAATAATGCTGATAATAGTACAAATTTTGTATGTATGTTTTCAGCCCTACAAAACCATAACTATAGAAGTTTAAATTTATACGTAAAGCTAGATATTTGTAGAAATATCTATATTGATATATAACTATCTATTTATATAGCTAGATATATATCTATGCAGTAACATACATTAGATAGATAGATAGATAGATAGATAGATAGATAGATAGATAGATAGATAGACTGTATATAAGCCTGCAAGTCTTGCACTTGAAGCAGCTTTATGATGTCATTAAGGCTCGATGGTGACACGCGCACCCGGAACAAGGACCACAGGTTGTTAGCGGCCATTTTTCCATCAGTCTCCACTGGAGCTAGAAGTGAGCAGACAGATACTCCTATAGACGCTGCTGGAGCCAGATCATTTGTCTCTGTGATGGACAACGTTTGAAATTCGCCCTTAAGCGGGAGACGGCAGCCTACAACAGTCAAATTGATTGCTGCTTATCACTTCTTTTGTGGTAGGTACAGTTATTCCAGATAGGGGAATGGGTAGGTTAAGTTATTCCAGGGAGGGGAATGCTTATGGGCAAGGCATTATGCTTGATCAGAGGCGGATGAAGTGGCAAAAAAGGCTCGGCCTACACCATGACCATGCCAATCGTCAACCCAAAGTAAATATGAGCCACACAGGTTGGTTGAAATAGCGCAACATGAATGATGGAACCTGGATCCAAGCGTCCCAGGATGCATTGCAGCGAAAACGTTCAACAATGTTCAGCGTGACCAATGTTTCTATCTTGGAAAATGAAATTGCATGCTGTATGGAGTGTTTTTGACATATCTTGCCTCAGGATTTGCTTGCAGTCCTACCATATCCCACAAAATGCAGAAGTGCAGTCAATGCAGCTTTTTACCTAAAATGGTAAAAATTGGTCAAAGCCTCATGCGGTTTATTACCTGCCCCTGGAATAACATCAATGGCAATTATAAGAATAATGCTGATAATAGTACAAATTTTGTATGTATGTTTTCAGCCCTACAAAACCATAACTATAGAAGTTTAAATTTATACGTAAAGCTAGATATTTGTAGAAATATCTATATTGATATATAACTATCTATTTATATAGCTAGATATATATCTATGCAGTAACATACATTAGATAGATAGATAGATAGATAGATAGATAGATAGATAGATAGATAGATAGATAGACTGTATATAAGCCTGCAAGTCTTGCACTTGAAGCAGCTTTATGATGTCATTAAGGCTCGATGGTGACACGCGCACCCGGAACAAGGACCACAGGTTGTTAGCGGCCATTTTTCCATCAGTCTCCACTGGAGCTAGAAGTGAGCAGACAGATACTCCTATAGACGCTGCTGGAGCCAGATCATTTGTCTCTGTGATGGACAACGTTTGAAATTCGCCCTTAAGCGGGAGACGGCAGCCTACAACAGTCAAATTGATTGCTGCTTATCACTTCTTTTGTGGTAGGTACAGTTATTCCAGATAGGGGAATGGGTAGGTTAAGTTATTCCAGGGAGGGGAATGCTTATGGGCAAGGCATTATGCTTGATCAGAGGCGGATGAAGTGGCAAAAAAGGCTCGGCCTACACCATGACCATGCCAATCGTCAACCCAAAGTTAATATGAGCCACACAGGTTGGTTGAAATAGCGCAACATGAATGATGGAACCTGGATCCAAGCGTCCCAGGATGCATTGCAGCGAAAACGTTCAACAATGTTCAGCGTGACCAATGTTTCTATCTTGGAAAATGAAATTGCATGCTGTATGGAGTGTTTTTGACATATCTTGTCTCAGGATTTGCTTGCAGTCCTACCATATCCCACAAAATGCAGAAGTGCAGTCAATGCAGCTTTTTACCTAAAATGGTAAAAATTGGTCAAAGCCTCATGCGGTTTATTACCTGCCCCTGGAATAACATCAAAGGCAATTATAAGAATAATGCTGATAATAGTACAAATTTTGTATGTATGTTTTCAGCCCTACAAAACCATAACTATAGAAGTTTAAATTTATATGTAAAGCTAGATATTTGTAGAAATATCTATATTGATATATAACTATCTATTTATATAGCTAGATATATATCTATGCAGTAACATACATTAGATAGATAGATAGATAGATAGATAGATAGATAGATAGATAGATAGATAGATAGACTGTATATAAGCCTGCAAGTCTTGCACTTGAAGCAGCTTTATGATGTCATTAAGGCTCGATGGTGACGCGCGCACCCGGAACAAGGACCACAGGTTGTTAGCGGCCATTTTTCCATCAGTCTCCACTGGAGCTAGAAGTGAGCAGACAGATACTCCTATAGACGCTGCTGGAGCCAGATCATTTGTCTCTGTGATGGACAACGTTTGAAATTCGCCCTTAAGCGGGAGACGGCAGCCTACAACAGTCAAATTGATCGCTGCTTATCACTTCTTTTGTGGTAGGTACAGTTATTCCAGATAGGGGAATGGGTAGGTTAAGTTATTCCAGGGAGGGGAATGCTTATGGGCAAGGCATTATGCTTGATCGGAGGCGGATGAAGTGGCAAAAAAGGCTCGGCCTACACCATGACCATGCCAATCGTCAACCCAAAGTGAATATGAGCCACACAGGTTGGTTGAAATAGCGCAACATGAATGATGGAACCTGGATCCAAGCGTCCCAGGATGCATTGCAGCGAAAACGTTCAACAATGTTCAGCGTGACCAATGTTTCTATCTTGGAAAATGGAATTGCATGCTGTATGGAGTGTTTTTGACATATCTTGTCTCAGGATTTGCTTGCAGTCCTACCATATCCCACAAAATGCAGAAGTACAGTCAATGCAGCTTTTTACCTAAAATGGTAAAAATTGGTCAAAGACTCATGCGGTTTATTACCTGCCCCTGGAATAACATCAATGGCAATTATAAGAATAATGCTGATAATAATACAAATTTTGTATGTATGTTTTCAGCCCTACAAAACCATAACTATAGAAGTTTAAATTTATACGTAAAGCTAGATATTTGTAGAAATATCTATATTGATATATAGCTATCTATTTATATAGCTAGATATATATCTATGCAGTAACATACATTAGATAATAGATAGATAGATAGATAGACTGTATATAAGCCTGCAAGTCTTGCACTTGAAGCAGCTTTATGATGTCATTAAGGCTCGATGGTGACACGCGCACCCGGAACAAGGACCACAGGTTGTTAGCGGCCATTTTTCCATCAGTCTCCACTGGAGCTAGAAGTGAGCAGACAGATACTCCTATAGACGCTGCTGGAGCCAGATCATTTGTCTCTGTGATGGACAACGTTTGAAATTCGCCCTTAAGCGGGAGACGGCAGCCTACAACAGTCAAATTGATTGCTGCTTATCACTTCTTTTGTGGTAGGTACAGTTATTCCAGATAGGGGAATGGGTAGGTTAAGTTATTCCAGGGAGGGGAATGCTTATGGGCAAGGCATTATGCTTGATCAGAGGCGGATGAAGTGGCAAAAAAGGCTCGGCCTACACCATGACTATGCCAATCGTCAACCCAAAGTTAATATGAGCCACACAGGTTGGTTGAAATAGCGCAACATGAATGATGGAACCTGGATCCAAGCGTCCCAGGATGCATTGCAGCGAAAACGTTCAACAATGTTCAGCGTGACCAATGTTTCTATCTTGGAAAATGAAATTGCATGCTGTATGGAGTGTTTTTGACATATCTTGTCTCAGGATTTGCTTGCAGTCCTACCATATCCCACAAAATGCAGAAGTGCAGTCAATGCAGCTTTTTACCTAAAATGGTAAAAATTGGTCAAAGCCTCATGCGGTTTATTACCTGCCCCTGGAATAACATCAATGGCAATTATAAGAATAATGCTGATAATAGTACAAATTTTGTATGTATGTTTTCAGCCCTACAAAACCATAACTATAGAAGTTTAAATTTATACGTAAAGCTAGATATTTGTAGAAATATCTATATTGATATATAACTATCTATTTATATAGCTAGATATATATCTATGCAGTAACATACATTAGATAGATAGATAGATAGATAGATAGATAGATAGATAGATAGATAGACTGTATATAAGCCTGCAAGTCTTGCACTTGAAGCAGCTTTATGATGTCATTAAGGCTCGATGGTGACACGCGCACCCGGAACAAGGACCACAGGTTGTTAGCGGCCATTTTTCCATCAGTCTCCACTGGAGCTAGAAGTGAGCAGACAGATACTCCTATAGACGCTGCTGGAGCCAGATCATTTGTCTCTGTGATGGACAACGTTTGAAATTCGCCCTTAAGCGGGAGACGGCAGCCTACAACAGTCAAATTGATCGCTGCTTATCACTTCTTTTGTGGTAGGTACAGTTATTCCAGATAGGGGAATGGGTAGGTTAAATTATTCCAGGGTGGGGAATGCTTATGGGCAAGGCATTATGCTTGATCGGAGGCGGATGAAGTGGCAAAAAAGGCTCGGCCTACACCATGACCATGCCAATCGTCAACCCAAAGTAAATATGAGCCACACAGGTTGGTTGAAATAGCGCAACATGAATGATGGAACCTGTATCCAAGCGTCCCAGGATGCATTGCAGCGAAAACGTTCAACAATGTTCAGCGTGACCAATGTTTCTATCTTGGAAAATGAAATTGCATGCTGTATGGAGTGTTTTTGACATATCTTGTCTCAGGATTTGCTTGCAGTCCTACCATATCCCACAAAATGCAGAAGTGCAGTCAATGCAGCTTTTTACCTAAAATGGTAAAAATTGGTCAAAGCCTCATGCGGTTTATTACCTGCCCCTGGAATAACATCAAAGGCAATTATAAGAATAATGCTGATAATAGTACAAATTTTGTATGTATGTTTTCAGCCCTACAAAACCATAACTATAGAAGTTTAAATTTATATGTAAAGCTAGATATTTGTAGAAATATCTATATTGATATATAACTATCTATTTATATAGCTAGATATATATCTATGCAGTAACATACATTAGATAATAGATAGATAGATAGATAGACTGTATATAAGCCTGCAAGTCTTGCACTTGAAGCAGCTTTATGATGTCATTAAGGCTCGATGGTGACACGCGCACCCGGAACAAGGACCACAGGTTGTTAGCGGCCATTTTTCCATCAGTCTCCACTGGAGCTAGAAGTGAGCAGACAGATACTCCTATAGACGCTGCTGGAGCCAGATCATTTGTCTCTGTGATGGACAACGTTTGAAATTCGCCCTTAAGCGGGAGACGGCAGCCTACAACAGTCAAATTGATCGCTGCTTATCACTTCTTTTGTGGTAGGTACAGTTATTCCAGATAGGGGAATGGGTAGGTTAAATTATTCCAGGGTGGGGAATGCTTATGGGCAAGGCATTATGCTTGATCGGAGGCGGATGAAGTGGCAAAAAAGGCTCGGCCTACACCATGACCATGCCAATCGTCAACCGAAAGTGAATATGAGCCACACAGGTTGGTTGAAATAGCGCAACATGAATGATGGAACCTGTATCCAAGCGTCCCAGGATGCATTGCAGCGAAAACGTTCAACAATGTTCAGCGTGACCAATGTTTCTATCTTGGAAAATGAAATTGCATGCTGTATGGAGTGTTTTTGACATATCTTGTCTCAGGATTTGCTTGCAGTCCTACCATATCCCACAAAATGCAGAAGTGCAGTCAATGCAGCTTTTTACCTAAAATGGTAAAAATTGGTCAAAGCCTCATGCGGTTTATTACCTGCCCCTGGAATAACATCAATGGCAATTATAAGAATAATGCTGATAATAGTACAAATTTTGTATGTATGTTTTCAGCCCTACAAAACCATAACTATAGAAGTTTAAATTTATACGTAAAGCTAGATATTTGTAGAAATATCTATATTGATATATAACTATCTATTTATATAGCTAGATATATATCTATGCAGTAACATACATTAGATAGATAGATAGATAGATAGATAGATAGATAGATAGATAGATAGATAGACTGTATATAAGCCTGCAAGTCTTGCACTTGAAGCAGCTTTATGATGTCATTAAGGCTCGATGGTGACACGCGCACCCGGAACAAGGACCACAGGTTGTTAGCGGCCATTTTTCCATCAGTCTCCACTGGAGCTAGAAGTGAGCAGACAGATACTCCTATAGACGCTGCTGGAGCCAGATCATTTGTCTCTGTGATGGACAACGTTTGAAATTCGCCCTTAAGCGGGAGACGGCAGCCTACAACAGTCAAATTGATCGCTGCTTATCATTTCTTTTGTGGTAGGTACAGTTATTCCAGATAGGGGAATGGGTAGGTTAAATTATTCCAGGGTGGGGAATGCTTATGGGCAAGGCATTATGCTTGATCGGAGGCGGATGAAGTGGCAAAAAAGGCTCGGCCTACACCATGACCATGCCAATCGTCAACCGAAAGTGAATATGAGCCACACAGGTTGGTTGAAATAGCGCAACATGAATGATGGAACCTGTATCCAAGCGTCCCAGGATGCATTGCAGCGAAAACGTTCAACAATGTTCAGCGTGACCAATGTTTCTATCTTGGAAAATGAAATTGCATGCTGTATGGAGTGTTTTTGACATATCTTGTCTCAGGATTTGCTTGCAGTCCTACCATATCCCACAAAATGCAGAAGTGCAGTCAATGCAGCTTTTTACCTAAAATGGTAAAAATTGGTCAAAGCCTCATGCGGTTTATTACCTGCCCCTGGAATAACATCAATGGCAATTATAAGAATAATGCTGATAATAGTACAAATTTTGTATGTATGTTTTCAGCCCTACAAAACCATAACTATAGAAGTTTAAATTTATACGTAAAGCTAGATATTTGTAGAAATATCTATATTGATATATAACTATCTATTTATATAGCTAGATATATATCTATGCAGTAACATACATTAGATAGATAGATAGATAGATAGATAGATAGATAGATAGATAGATAGACTGTATATAAGCCTGCAAGTCTTGCACTTGAAGCAGCTTTATGATGTCATTAAGGCTCGATGGTGACACGCGCACCCGGAACAAGGACCACAGGTTGTTAGCGGCCATTTTTCCATCAGTCTCCACTGGAGCTAGAAGTGAGCAGACAGATACTCCTATAGACGCTGCTGGAGCCAGATCATTTGTCTCTGTGATGGACAACGTTTGAAATTCGCCCTTAAGCGGGAGACGGCAGCCTACAACAGTCAAATTGATTGCTGCTTATCACTTCTTTTGTGGTAGGTACAGTTATTCCAGATAGGGGAATGGGTAGGTTAAGTTATTCCAGGGAGGGGAATGCTTATGGGCAAGGCATTATGCTTGATCAGAGGCGGATGAAGTGGCAAAAAAGGCTCGGCCTACACCATGACCATGCCAATCGTCAACCCAAAGTTAATATGAGCCACACAGGTTGGTTGAAATAGCGCAACATGAATGATGGAACCTGGATCCAAGCGTCCCAGGATGCATTGCAGCGAAAACGTTCAACAATGTTCAGCGTGACCAATGTTTCTATCTTGGAAAATGAAATTGCATGCTGTATGGAGTGTTTTTGACATATCTTGTCTCAGGATTTGCTTGCAGTCCTACCATATCCCACAAAATGCAGAAGTGCAGTCAATGCAGCTTTTTACCTAAAATGGTAAAAATTGGTCAAAGCCTCATGCGGTTTATTACCTGCCCCTGGAATAACATCAAAGGCAATTATAAGAATAATGCTGATAATAGTACAAATTTTGTATGTATGTTTTCAGCCCTACAAAACCATAACTATAGAAGTTTAAATTTATATGTAAAGCTAGATATTTGTAGAAATATCTATATTGATATATAACTATCTATTTATATAGCTAGATATATATCTATGCAGTAACATACATTAGATAGATAGATAGATAGATAGATAGATAGATAGATAGATAGATAGATAGATAGATAGACTGTATATAAGCCTGCAAGTCTTGCACTTGAAGCAGCTTTATGATGTCATTAAGGCTCGATGGTGACGCGCGCACCCGGAACAAGGACCACAGGTTGTTAGCGGCCATTTTTCCATCAGTCTCCACTGGAGCTAGAAGTGAGCAGACAGATACTCCTATAGACGCTGCTGGAGCCAGATCATTTGTCTCTGTGATGGACAACGTTTGAAATTCGCCCTTAAGCGGGAGACGGCAGCCTACAACAGTCAAATTGATCGCTGCTTATCACTTCTTTTGTGGTAGGTACAGTTATTCCAGATAGGGGAATGGGTAGGTTAAGTTATTCCAGGGAGGGGAATGCTTATGGGCAAGGCATTATGCTTGATCGGAGGCGGATGAAGTGGCAAAAAAGGCTCGGCCTACACCATGACCATGCCAATCGTCAACCCAAAGTGAATATGAGCCACACAGGTTGGTTGAAATAGCGCAACATGAATGATGGAACCTGGATCCAAGCGTCCCAGGATGCATTGCAGCGAAAACGTTCAACAATGTTCAGCGTGACCAATGTTTCTATCTTGGAAAATGGAATTGCATGCTGTATGGAGTGTTTTTGACATATCTTGTCTCAGGATTTGCTTGCAGTCCTACCATATCCCACAAAATGCAGAAGTACAGTCAATGCAGCTTTTTACCTAAAATGGTAAAAATTGGTCAAAGACTCATGCGGTTTATTACCTGCCCCTGGAATAACATCAATGGCAATTATAAGAATAATGCTGATAATAATACAAATTTTGTATGTATGTTTTCAGCCCTACAAAACCATAACTATAGAAGTTTAAATTTATACGTAAAGCTAGATATTTGTAGAAATATCTATATTGATATATAGCTATCTATTTATATAGCTAGATATATATCTATGCAGTAACATACATTAGATAATAGATAGATAGATAGATAGACTGTATATAAGCCTGCAAGTCTTGCACTTGAAGCAGCTTTATGATGTCATTAAGGCTCGATGGTGACACGCGCACCCGGAACAAGGACCACAGGTTGTTAGCGGCCATTTTTCCATCAGTCTCCACTGGAGCTAGAAGTGAGCAGACAGATACTCCTATAGACGCTGCTGGAGCCAGATCATTTGTCTCTGTGATGGACAACGTTTGAAATTCGCCCTTAAGCGGGAGACGGCAGCCTACAACAGTCAAATTGATTGCTGCTTATCACTTCTTTTGTGGTAGGTACAGTTATTCCAGATAGGGGAATGGGTAGGTTAAGTTATTCCAGGGAGGGGAATGCTTATGGGCAAGGCATTATGCTTGATCAGAGGCGGATGAAGTGGCAAAAAAGGCTCGGCCTACACCATGACTATGCCAATCGTCAACCCAAAGTTAATATGAGCCACACAGGTTGGTTGAAATAGCGCAACATGAATGATGGAACCTGGATCCAAGCGTCCCAGGATGCATTGCAGCGAAAACGTTCAACAATGTTCAGCGTGACCAATGTTTCTATCTTGGAAAATGAAATTGCATGCTGTATGGAGTGTTTTTGACATATCTTGTCTCAGGATTTGCTTGCAGTCCTACCATATCCCACAAAATGCAGAAGTGCAGTCAATGCAGCTTTTTACCTAAAATGGTAAAAATTGGTCAAAGCCTCATGCGGTTTATTACCTGCCCCTGGAATAACATCAATGGCAATTATAAGAATAATGCTGATAATAGTACAAATTTTGTATGTATGTTTTCAGCCCTACAAAACCATAACTATAGAAGTTTAAATTTATACGTAAAGCTAGATATTTGTAGAAATATCTATATTGATATATAACTATCTATTTATATAGCTAGATATATATCTATGCAGTAACATACATTAGATAGATAGATAGATAGATAGATAGATAGATAGATAGATAGATAGATAGATAGACTGTATATAAGCCTGCAAGTCTTGCACTTGAAGCAGCTTTATGATGTCATTAAGGCTCGATGGTGACACGCGCACCCGGAACAAGGACCACAGGTTGTTAGCGGCCATTTTTCCATCAGTCTCCACTGGAGCTAGAAGTGAGCAGACAGATACTCCTATAGACGCTGCTGGAGCCAGATCATTTGTCTCTGTGATGGACAACGTTTGAAATTCGCCCTTAAGCGGGAGACGGCAGCCTACAACAGTCAAATTGATTGCTGCTTATCACTTCTTTTGTGGTAGGTACAGTTATTCCAGATAGGGGAATGGGTAGGTTAAGTTATTCCAGGGAGGGGAATGCTTATGGGCAAGGCATTATGCTTGATCAGAGGCGGATGAAGTGGCAAAAAAGGCTCGGCCTACACCATGACCATGCCAATCGTCAACCCAAAGTAAATATGAGCCACACAGGTTGGTTGAAATAGCGCAACATGAATGATGGAACCTGTATCCAAGCGTCCCAGGATGCATTGCAGCGAAAACGTTCAACAATGTTCAGCGTGACCAATGTTTCTATCTTGGAAAATGAAATTGCATGCTGTATGGAGTGTTTTTGACATATCTTGCCTCAGGATTTGCTTGCAGTCCTACCATATCCCACAAAATGCAGAAGTGCAGTCAATGCAGCTTTTTACCTAAAATGGTAAAAATTGGTCAAAGCCTCATGCGGTTTATTACCTGCCCCTGGAATAACATCAATGGCAATTATAAGAATAATGCTGATAATAGTACAAATTTTGTATGTATGTTTTCAGCCCTACAAAACCATAACTATAGAAGTTTAAATTTATACGTAAAGCTAGATATTTGTAGAAATATCTATATTGATATATAACTATCTATTTATATAGCTAGATATATATCTATGCAGTAACATACATTAGATAGATAGATAGATAGATAGATAGATAGATAGATAGATAGATAGATAGATAGATAGACTGTATATAAGCCTGCAAGTCTTGCACTTGAAGCAGCTTTATGATGTCATTAAGGCTCGATGGTGACACGCGCACCCGGAACAAGGACCACAGGTTGTTAGCGGCCATTTTTCCATCAGTCTCCACTGGAGCTAGAAGTGAGCAGACAGATACTCCTATAGACGCTGCTGGAGCCAGATCATTTGTCTCTGTGATGGACAACGTTTGAAATTCGCCCTTAAGCGGGAGACGGCAGCCTACAACAGTCAAATTGATTGCTGCTTATCACTTCTTTTGTGGTAGGTACAGTTATTCCAGATAGGGGAATGGGTAGGTTAAGTTATTCCAGGGAGGGGAATGCTTATGGGCAAGGCATTATGCTTGATCAGAGGCGGATGAAGTGGCAAAAAAGGCTCGGCCTACACCATGACCATGCCAATCGTCAACCCAAAGTAAATATGAGCCACACAGGTTGGTTGAAATAGCGCAACATGAATGATGGAACCTGTATCCAAGCGTCCCAGGATGCATTGCAGCGAAAACGTTCAACAATGTTCAGCGTGACCAATGTTTCTATCTTGGAAAATGAAATTGCATGCTGTATGGAGTGTTTTTGACATATCTTGTCTCAGGATTTGCTTGCAGTCCTACCATATCCCACAAAATGCAGAAGTGCAGTCAATGCAGCTTTTTACCTAAAATGGTAAAAATTGGTCAAAGCCTCATGCGGTTTATTACCTGCCCCTGGAATAACATCAATGGCAATTATAAGAATAATGCTGATAATAGTACAAATTTTGTATGTATGTTTTCAGCCCTACAAAACCATAACTATAGAAGTTTAAATTTATACGTAAAGCTAGATATTTGTAGAAATATCTATATTGATATATAACTATCTATTTATATAGCTAGATATATATCTATGCAGTAACATACATTAGATAGATAGATAGATAGATAGATAGATAGATAGATAGACTGTATATAAGCCTGCAAGTCTTGCACTTGAAGCAGCTTTATGATGTCATTAAGGCTCGATGGTGACACGCGCACCCGGAACAAGGACCACAGGTTGTTAGCGGCCATTTTTCCATCAGTCTCCACTGGAGCTAGAAGTGAGCAGACAGATACTCCTATAGACGCTGCTGGAGCCAGATCATTTGTCTCTGTGATGGACAACGTTTGAAATTCGCCCTTAAGCGGGAGACGGCAGCCTACAACAGTCAAATTGATCGCTGCTTATCACTTCTTTTGTGGTAGGTACAGTTATTCCAGATAGGGGAATGGGTAGGTTAAATTATTCCAGGGTGGGGAATGCTTATGGGCAAGGCATTATGCTTGATCGGAGGCGGATGAAGTGGCAAAAAAGGCTCGGCCTACACCATGACCATGCCAATCGTCAACCCAAAGTGAATATGAGCCACACAGGTTGGTTGAAATAGCGCAACATGAATGATGGAACCTGTATCCAAGCGTCCCAGGATGCATTGCAGCGAAAACGTTCAACAATGTTCAGCGTGACCAATGTTTCTATCTTGGAAAATGAAATTGCATGCTGTATGGAGTGTTTTTGACATATCTTGTCTCAGGATTTGCTTGCAGTCCTACCATATCCCACAAAATGCAGAAGTGCAGTCAATGCAGCTTTTTACCTAAAATGGTAAAAATTGGTCAAAGCCTCATGCGGTTTATTACCTGCCCCTGGAATAACATCAATGGCAATTATAAGAATAATGCTGATAATAGTACAAATTTTGTATGTATGTTTTCAGCCCTACAAAACCATAACTATAGAAGTTTAAATTTATACGTAAAGCTAGATATTTGTAGAAATATCTATATTGATATATAACTATCTATTTATATAGCTAGATATATATCTATGCAGTAACATACATTAGATAGATAGATAGATAGATAGATAGATAGATAGATAGATAGACTGTATATAAGCCTGCAAGTCTTGCACTTGAAGCAGCTTTATGATGTCATTAAGGCTCGATGGTGACACGCGCACCCGGAACAAGGACCACAGGTTGTTAGCGGCCATTTTTCCATCAGTCTCCACTGGAGCTAGAAGTGAGCAGACAGATACTCCTATAGACGCTGCTGGAGCCAGATCATTTGTCTCTGTGATGGACAACGTTTGAAATTCGCCCTTAAGCGGGAGACGGCAGCCTACAACAGTCAAATTGATTGCTGCTTATCACTTCTTTTGTGGTAGGTACAGTTATTCCAGATAGGGGAATGGGTAGGTTAAGTTATTCCAGGGAGGGGAATGCTTATGGGCAAGGCATTGTGCTTGATCAGAGGCGGATGAAGTGGCAAAAAAGGCTCGGCCTACACCATGACCATGCCAATCGTCAACCCAAAGTAAATATGAGCCACACAGGTTGGTTGAAATAGCGCAACATGAATGATGGAACCTGTATCCAAGCGTCCCAGGATGCATTGCAGCGAAAACGTTCAACAATGTTCAGCGTGACCAATGTTTCTATCTTGGAAAATGAAATTGCATGCTGTATGGAGTGTTTTTGACATATCTTGTCTCAGGATTTGCTTGCAGTCCTACCATATCCCACAAAATGCAGAAGTGCAGTCAATGCAGCTTTTTACCTAAAATGGTAAAAATTGGTCAAAGCCTCATGCGGTTTATTACCTGCCCCTGGAATAACATCAATGGCAATTATAAGAATAATGCTGATAATAGTACAAATTTTGTATGTATGTTTTCAGCCCTACAAAACCATAACTATAGAAGTTTAAATTTATACGTAAAGCTAGATATTTGTAGAAATATCTATATTGATATATAACTATCTATTTATATAGCTAGATATATATCTATGCAGTAACATACATTAGATAGATAGATAGATAGATAGATAGATAGATAGATAGACTGTATATAAGCCTGCAAGTCTTGCACTTGAAGCAGCTTTATGATGTCATTAAGGCTCGATGGTGACACGCGCACCCGGAACAAGGACCACAGGTTGTTAGCGGCCATTTTTCCATCAGTCTCCACTGGAGCTAGAAGTGAGCAGACAGATACTCCTATAGACGCTGCTGGAGCCAGATCATTTGTCTCTGTGATGGACAACGTTTGAAATTCGCCCTTAAGCGGGAGACGGCAGCCTACAACAGTCAAATTGATCGCTGCTTATCACTTCTTTTGTGGTAGGTACAGTTATTCCAGATAGGGGAATGGGTAGGTTAAATTATTCCAGGGTGGGGAATGCTTATGGGCAAGGCATTATGCTTGATCGGAGGCGGATGAAGTGGCAAAAAAGGCTCGGCCTACACCATGACCATGCCAATCGTCAACCGAAAGTGAATATGAGCCACACAGGTTGGTTGAAATAGCGCAACATGAATGATGGAACCTGTATCCAAGCGTCCCAGGATGCATTGCAGCGAAAACGTTCAACAATGTTCAGCGTGACCAATGTTTCTATCTTGGAAAATGAAATTGCATGCTGTATGGAGTGTTTTTGACATATCTTGTCTCAGGATTTGCTTGCAGTCCTACCATATCCCACAAAATGCAGAAGTGCAGTCAATGCAGCTTTTTACCTAAAATGGTAAAAATTGGTCAAAGCCTCATGCGGTTTATTACCTGCCCCTGGAATAACATCAATGGCAATTATAAGAATAATGCTGATAATAGTACAAATTTTGTATGTATGTTTTCAGCCCTACAAAACCATAACTATAGAAGTTTAAATTTATACGTAAAGCTAGATATTTGTAGAAATATCTATATTGATATATAACTATCTATTTATATAGCTAGATATATATCTATGCAGTAACATACATTAGATAGATAGATAGATAGATAGATAGATAGATAGATAGATAGACTGTATATAAGCCTGCAAGTCTTGCACTTGAAGCAGCTTTATGATGTCATTAAGGCTCGATGGTGACACGCGCACCCGGAACAAGGACCACAGGTTGTTAGCGGCCATTTTTCCATCAGTCTCCACTGGAGCTAGAAGTGAGCAGACAGATACTCCTATAGACGCTGCTGGAGCCAGATCATTTGTCTCTGTGATGGACAACGTTTGAAATTCGCCCTTAAGCGGGAGACGGCAGCCTACAACAGTCAAATTGATCGCTGCTTATCACTTCTTTTGTGGTAGGTACAGTTATTCCAGATAGGGGAATGGGTAGGTTAAATTATTCCAGGGTGGGGAATGCTTATGGGCAAGGCATTATGCTTGATCGGAGGCGGATGAAGTGGCAAAAAAGGCTCGGCCTACACCATGACCATGCCAATCGTCAACCGAAAGTGAATATGAGCCACACAGGTTGGTTGAAATAGCGCAACATGAATGATGGAACCTGTATCCAAGCGTCCCAGGATGCATTGCAGCGAAAACGTTCAACAATGTTCAGCGTGACCAATGTTTCTATCTTGGAAAATGAAATTGCATGCTGTATGGAGTGTTTTTGACATATCTTGTCTCAGGATTTGCTTGCAGTCCTACCATATCCCACAAAATGCAGAAGTGCAGTCAATGCAGCTTTTTACCTAAAATGGTAAAAATTGGTCAAAGCCTCATGCGGTTTATTACCTGCCCCTGGAATAACATCAATGGCAATTATAAGAATAATGCTGATAATAGTACAAATTTTGTATGTATGTTTTCAGCCCTACAAAACCATAACTATAGAAGTTTAAATTTATACGTAAAGCTAGATATTTGTAGAAATATCTATATTGATATATAACTATCTATTTATATAGCTAGATATATATCTATGCAGTAACATACATTAGATAGATAGATAGATAGATAGATAGATAGATAGATAGATAGATAGATAGATAGATAGATAGATAGACTGTATATAAGCCTGCAAGTCTTGCACTTGAAGCAGCTTTATGATGTCATTAAGGCTCGATGGTGACACGCGCACCCGGAACAAGGACCACAGGTTGTTAGCGGCCATTTTTCCATCAGTCTCCACTGGAGCTAGAAGTGAGCAGACAGATACTCCTATAGACGCTGCTGGAGCCAGATCATTTGTCTCTGTGATGGACAACGTTTGAAATTCGCCCTTAAGCGGGAGACGGCAGCCTACAACAGTCAAATTGATCGCTGCTTATCATTTCTTTTGTGGTAGGTACAGTTATTCCAGATAGGGGAATGGGTAGGTTAAATTATTCCAGGGTGGGGAATGCTTATGGGCAAGGCATTATGCTTGATCGGAGGCGGATGAAGTGGCAAAAAAGGCTCGGCCTACACCATGACCATGCCAATCGTCAACCGAAAGTGAATATGAGCCACACAGGTTGGTTGAAATAGCGCAACATGAATGATGGAACCTGTATCCAAGCGTCCCAGGATGCATTGCAGCGAAAACGTTCAACAATGTTCAGCGTGACCAATGTTTCTATCTTGGAAAATGAAATTGCATGCTGTATGGAGTGTTTTTGACATATCTTGTCTCAGGATTTGCTTGCAGTCCTACCATATCCCACAAAATGCAGAAGTGCAGTCAATGCAGCTTTTTACCTAAAATGGTAAAAATTGGTCAAAGCCTCATGCGGTTTATTACCTGCCCCTGGAATAACATCAATGGCAATTATAAGAATAATGCTGATAATAGTACAAATTTTGTATGTATGTTTTCAGCCCTACAAAACCATAACTATAGAAGTTTAAATTTATACGTAAAGCTAGATATTTGTAGAAATATCTATATTGATATATAACTATCTATTTATATAGCTAGATATATATCTATGCAGTAACATACATTAGATAGATAGATAGATAGATAGATAGATAGATAGATAGACTGTATATAAGCCTGCAAGTCTTGCACTTGAAGCAGCTTTATGATGTCATTAAGGCTCGATGGTGACACGCGCACCCGGAACAAGGACCACAGGTTGTTAGCGGCCATTTTTCCATCAGTCTCCACTGGAGCTAGAAGTGAGCAGACAGATACTCCTATAGACGCTGCTGGAGCCAGATCATTTGTCTCTGTGATGGACAACGTTTGAAATTCGCCCTTAAGCGGGAGACGGCAGCCTACAACAGTCAAATTGATTGCTGCTTATCACTTCTTTTGTGGTAGGTACAGTTATTCCAGATAGGGGAATGGGTAGGTTAAGTTATTCCAGGGAGGGGAATGCTTATGGGCAAGGCATTATGCTTGATCAGAGGCGGATGAAGTGGCAAAAAAGGCTCGGCCTACACCATGACCATGCCAATCGTCAACCCAAAGTAAATATGAGCCACACAGGTTGGTTGAAATAGCGCAACATGAATGATGGAACCTGTATCCAAGCGTCCCAGGATGCATTGCAGCGAAAACGTTCAACAATGTTCAGCGTGACCAATGTTTCTATCTTGGAAAATGAAATTGCATGCTGTATGGAGTGTTTTTGACATATCTTGCCTCAGGATTTGCTTGCAGTCCTACCATATCCCACAAAATGCAGAAGTGCAGTCAATGCAGCTTTTTACCTAAAATGGTAAAAATTGGTCAAAGCCTCATGCGGTTTATTACCTGCCCCTGGAATAACATCAATGGCAATTATAAGAATAATGCTGATAATAGTACAAATTTTGTATGTATGTTTTCAGCCCTACAAAACCATAACTATAGAAGTTTAAATTTATACGTAAAGCTAGATATTTGTAGAAATATCTATATTGATATATAACTATCTATTTATATAGCTAGATATATATCTATGCAGTAACATACATTAGATAGATAGATAGATAGATAGATAGATAGATAGATAGATAGACTGTATATAAGCCTGCAAGTCTTGCACTTGAAGCAGCTTTATGATGTCATTAAGGCTCGATGGTGACACGCGCACCCGGAACAAGGACCACAGGTTGTTAGCGGCCATTTTTCCATCAGTCTCCACTGGAGCTAGAAGTGAGCAGACAGATACTCCTATAGACGCTGCTGGAGCCAGATCATTTGTCTCTGTGATGGACAACGTTTGAAATTCGCCCTTAAGCGGGAGACGGCAGCCTACAACAGTCAAATTGATTGCTGCTTATCACTTCTTTTGTGGTAGGTACAGTTATTCCAGATAGGGGAATGGGTAGGTTAAGTTATTCCAGGGAGGGGAATGCTTATGGGCAAGGCATTATGCTTGATCAGAGGCGGATGAAGTGGCAAAAAAGGCTCGGCCTACACCATGACCATGCCAATCGTCAACCCAAAGTTAATATGAGCCACACAGGTTGGTTGAAATAGCGCAACATGAATGATGGAACCTGGATCCAAGCGTCCCAGGATGCATTGCAGCGAAAACGTTCAACAATGTTCAGCGTGACCAATGTTTCTATCTTGGAAAATGAAATTGCATGCTGTATGGAGTGTTTTTGACATATCTTGTCTCAGGATTTGCTTGCAGTCCTACCATATCCCACAAAATGCAGAAGTGCAGTCAATGCAGCTTTTTACCTAAAATGGTAAAAATTGGTCAAAGCCTCATGCGGTTTATTACCTGCCCCTGGAATAACATCAAAGGCAATTATAAGAATAATGCTGATAATAGTACAAATTTTGTATGTATGTTTTCAGCCCTACAAAACCATAACTATAGAAGTTTAAATTTATATGTAAAGCTAGATATTTGTAGAAATATCTATATTGATATATAACTATCTATTTATATAGCTAGATATATATCTATGCAGTAACATACATTAGATAGATAGATAGATAGATAGATAGATAGATAGATAGATAGATAGATAGATAGATAGATAGATAGACTGTATATAAGCCTGCAAGTCTTGCACTTGAAGCAGCTTTATGATGTCATTAAGGCTCGATGGTGACGCGCGCACCCGGAACAAGGACCACAGGTTGTTAGCGGCCATTTTTCCATCAGTCTCCACTGGAGCTAGAAGTGAGCAGACAGATACTCCTATAGACGCTGCTGGAGCCAGATCATTTGTCTCTGTGATGGACAACGTTTGAAATTCGCCCTTAAGCGGGAGACGGCAGCCTACAACAGTCAAATTGATCGCTGCTTATCACTTCTTTTGTGGTAGGTACAGTTATTCCAGATAGGGGAATGGGTAGGTTAAGTTATTCCAGGGAGGGGAATGCTTATGGGCAAGGCATTATGCTTGATCGGAGGCGGATGAAGTGGCAAAAAAGGCTCGGCCTACACCATGACCATGCCAATCGTCAACCCAAAGTGAATATGAGCCACACAGGTTGGTTGAAATAGCGCAACATGAATGATGGAACCTGGATCCAAGCGTCCCAGGATGCATTGCAGCGAAAACGTTCAACAATGTTCAGCGTGACCAATGTTTCTATCTTGGAAAATGGAATTGCATGCTGTATGGAGTGTTTTTGACATATCTTGTCTCAGGATTTGCTTGCAGTCCTACCATATCCCACAAAATGCAGAAGTACAGTCAATGCAGCTTTTTACCTAAAATGGTAAAAATTGGTCAAAGACTCATGCGGTTTATTACCTGCCCCTGGAATAACATCAATGGCAATTATAAGAATAATGCTGATAATAATACAAATTTTGTATGTATGTTTTCAGCCCTACAAAACCATAACTATAGAAGTTTAAATTTATACGTAAAGCTAGATATTTGTAGAAATATCTATATTGATATATAGCTATCTATTTATATAGCTAGATATATATCTATGCAGTAACATACATTAGATAATAGATAGATAGATAGATAGACTGTATATAAGCCTGCAAGTCTTGCACTTGAAGCAGCTTTATGATGTCATTAAGGCTCGATGGTGACACGCGCACCCGGAACAAGGACCACAGGTTGTTAGCGGCCATTTTTCCATCAGTCTCCACTGGAGCTAGAAGTGAGCAGACAGATACTCCTATAGACGCTGCTGGAGCCAGATCATTTGTCTCTGTGATGGACAACGTTTGAAATTCGCCCTTAAGCGGGAGACGGCAGCCTACAACAGTCAAATTGATTGCTGCTTATCACTTCTTTTGTGGTAGGTACAGTTATTCCAGATAGGGGAATGGGTAGGTTAAGTTATTCCAGGGAGGGGAATGCTTATGGGCAAGGCATTATGCTTGATCAGAGGCGGATGAAGTGGCAAAAAAGGCTCGGCCTACACCATGACTATGCCAATCGTCAACCCAAAGTTAATATGAGCCACACAGGTTGGTTGAAATAGCGCAACATGAATGATGGAACCTGGATCCAAGCGTCCCAGGATGCATTGCAGCGAAAACGTTCAACAATGTTCAGCGTGACCAATGTTTCTATCTTGGAAAATGAAATTGCATGCTGTATGGAGTGTTTTTGACATATCTTGTCTCAGGATTTGCTTGCAGTCCTACCATATCCCACAAAATGCAGAAGTGCAGTCAATGCAGCTTTTTACCTAAAATGGTAAAAATTGGTCAAAGCCTCATGCGGTTTATTACCTGCCCCTGGAATAACATCAATGGCAATTATAAGAATAATGCTGATAATAGTACAAATTTTGTATGTATGTTTTCAGCCCTACAAAACCATAACTATAGAAGTTTAAATTTATACGTAAAGCTAGATATTTGTAGAAATATCTATATTGATATATAACTATCTATTTATATAGCTAGATATATATCTATGCAGTAACATACATTAGATAGATAGATAGATAGATAGATAGATAGATAGATAGATAGATAGACTGTATATAAGCCTGCAAGTCTTGCACTTGAAGCAGCTTTATGATGTCATTAAGGCTCGATGGTGACACGCGCACCCGGAACAAGGACCACAGGTTGTTAGCGGCCATTTTTCCATCAGTCTCCACTGGAGCTAGAAGTGAGCAGACAGATACTCCTATAGACGCTGCTGGAGCCAGATCATTTGTCTCTGTGATGGACAACGTTTGAAATTCGCCCTTAAGCGGGAGACGGCAGCCTACAACAGTCAAATTGATCGCTGCTTATCACTTCTTTTGTGGTAGGTACAGTTATTCCAGATAGGGGAATGGGTAGGTTAAATTATTCCAGGGTGGGGAATGCTTATGGGCAAGGCATTATGCTTGATCGGAGGCGGATGAAGTGGCAAAAAAGGCTCGGCCTACACCATGACCATGCCAATCGTCAACCCAAAGTAAATATGAGCCACACAGGTTGGTTGAAATAGCGCAACATGAATGATGGAACCTGTATCCAAGCGTCCCAGGATGCATTGCAGCGAAAACGTTCAACAATGTTCAGCGTGACCAATGTTTCTATCTTGGAAAATGAAATTGCATGCTGTATGGAGTGTTTTTGACATATCTTGTCTCAGGATTTGCTTGCAGTCCTACCATATCCCACAAAATGCAGAAGTGCAGTCAATGCAGCTTTTTACCTAAAATGGTAAAAATTGGTCAAAGCCTCATGCGGTTTATTACCTGCCCCTGGAATAACATCAAAGGCAATTATAAGAATAATGCTGATAATAGTACAAATTTTGTATGTATGTTTTCAGCCCTACAAAACCATAACTATAGAAGTTTAAATTTATATGTAAAGCTAGATATTTGTAGAAATATCTATATTGATATATAACTATCTATTTATATAGCTAGATATATATCTATGCAGTAACATACATTAGATAATAGATAGATAGATAGATAGACTGTATATAAGCCTGCAAGTCTTGCACTTGAAGCAGCTTTATGATGTCATTAAGGCTCGATGGTGACACGCGCACCCGGAACAAGGACCACAGGTTGTTAGCGGCCATTTTTCCATCAGTCTCCACTGGAGCTAGAAGTGAGCAGACAGATACTCCTATAGACGCTGCTGGAGCCAGATCATTTGTCTCTGTGATGGACAACGTTTGAAATTCGCCCTTAAGCGGGAGACGGCAGCCTACAACAGTCAAATTGATCGCTGCTTATCACTTCTTTTGTGGTAGGTACAGTTATTCCAGATAGGGGAATGGGTAGGTTAAATTATTCCAGGGTGGGGAATGCTTATGGGCAAGGCATTATGCTTGATCGGAGGCGGATGAAGTGGCAAAAAAGGCTCGGCCTACACCATGACCATGCCAATCGTCAACCGAAAGTGAATATGAGCCACACAGGTTGGTTGAAATAGCGCAACATGAATGATGGAACCTGTATCCAAGCGTCCCAGGATGCATTGCAGCGAAAACGTTCAACAATGTTCAGCGTGACCAATGTTTCTATCTTGGAAAATGAAATTGCATGCTGTATGGAGTGTTTTTGACATATCTTGTCTCAGGATTTGCTTGCAGTCCTACCATATCCCACAAAATGCAGAAGTGCAGTCAATGCAGCTTTTTACCTAAAATGGTAAAAATTGGTCAAAGCCTCATGCGGTTTATTACCTGCCCCTGGAATAACATCAATGGCAATTATAAGAATAATGCTGATAATAGTACAAATTTTGTATGTATGTTTTCAGCCCTACAAAACCATAACTATAGAAGTTTAAATTTATACGTAAAGCTAGATATTTGTAGAAATATCTATATTGATATATAACTATCTATTTATATAGCTAGATATATATCTATGCAGTAACATACATTAGATAGATAGATAGATAGATAGATAGATAGATAGATAGATAGATAGATAGATAGATAGACTGTATATAAGCCTGCAAGTCTTGCACTTGAAGCAGCTTTATGATGTCATTAAGGCTCGATGGTGACACGCGCACCCGGAACAAGGACCACAGGTTGTTAGCGGCCATTTTTCCATCAGTCTCCACTGGAGCTAGAAGTGAGCAGACAGATACTCCTATAGACGCTGCTGGAGCCAGATCATTTGTCTCTGTGATGGACAACGTTTGAAATTCGCCCTTAAGCGGGAGACGGCAGCCTACAACAGTCAAATTGATCGCTGCTTATCACTTCTTTTGTGGTAGGTACAGTTATTCCAGATAGGGGAATGGGTAGGTTAAATTATTCCAGGGTGGGGAATGCTTATGGGCAAGGCATTATGCTTGATCGGAGGCGGATGAAGTGGCAAAAAAGGCTCGGCCTACACCATGACCATGCCAATCGTCAACCGAAAGTGAATATGAGCCACACAGGTTGGTTGAAATAGCGCAACATGAATGATGGAACCTGTATCCAAGCGTCCCAGGATGCATTGCAGCGAAAACGTTCAACAATGTTCAGCGTGACCAATGTTTCTATCTTGGAAAATGAAATTGCATGCTGTATGGAGTGTTTTTGACATATCTTGTCTCAGGATTTGCTTGCAGTCCTACCATATCCCACAAAATGCAGAAGTGCAGTCAATGCAGCTTTTTACCTAAAATGGTAAAAATTGGTCAAAGCCTCATGCGGTTTATTACCTGCCCCTGGAATAACATCAATGGCAATTATAAGAATAATGCTGATAATAGTACAAATTTTGTATGTATGTTTTCAGCCCTACAAAACCATAACTATAGAAGTTTAAATTTATACGTAAAGCTAGATATTTGTAGAAATATCTATATTGATATATAACTATCTATTTATATAGCTAGATATATATCTATGCAGTAACATACATTAGATAGATAGATAGATAGATAGATAGATAGATAGATAGATAGATAGACTGTATATAAGCCTGCAAGTCTTGCACTTGAAGCAGCTTTATGATGTCATTAAGGCTCGATGGTGACACGCGCACCCGGAACAAGGACCACAGGTTGTTAGCGGCCATTTTTCCATCAGTCTCCACTGGAGCTAGAAGTGAGCAGACAGATACTCCTATAGACGCTGCTGGAGCCAGATCATTTGTCTCTGTGATGGACAACGTTTGAAATTCGCCCTTAAGCGGGAGACGGCAGCCTACAACAGTCAAATTGATCGCTGCTTATCATTTCTTTTGTGGTAGGTACAGTTATTCCAGATAGGGGAATGGGTAGGTTAAATTATTCCAGGGTGGGGAATGCTTATGGGCAAGGCATTATGCTTGATCGGAGGCGGATGAAGTGGCAAAAAAGGCTCGGCCTACACCATGACCATGCCAATCGTCAACCGAAAGTGAATATGAGCCACACAGGTTGGTTGAAATAGCGCAACATGAATGATGGAACCTGTATCCAAGCGTCCCAGGATGCATTGCAGCGAAAACGTTCAACAATGTTCAGCGTGACCAATGTTTCTATCTTGGAAAATGAAATTGCATGCTGTATGGAGTGTTTTTGACATATCTTGTCTCAGGATTTGCTTGCAGTCCTACCATATCCCACAAAATGCAGAAGTGCAGTCAATGCAGCTTTTTACCTAAAATGGTAAAAATTGGTCAAAGCCTCATGCGGTTTATTACCTGCCCCTGGAATAACATCAATGGCAATTATAAGAATAATGCTGATAATAGTACAAATTTTGTATGTATGTTTTCAGCCCTACAAAACCATAACTATAGAAGTTTAAATTTATACGTAAAGCTAGATATTTGTAGAAATATCTATATTGATATATAACTATCTATTTATATAGCTAGATATATATCTATGCAGTAACATACATTAGATAGATAGATAGATAGATAGATAGATAGATAGATAGATAGACTGTATATAAGCCTGCAAGTCTTGCACTTGAAGCAGCTTTATGATGTCATTAAGGCTCGATGGTGACACGCGCACCCGGAACAAGGACCACAGGTTGTTAGCGGCCATTTTTCCATCAGTCTCCACTGGAGCTAGAAGTGAGCAGACAGATACTCCTATAGACGCTGCTGGAGCCAGATCATTTGTCTCTGTGATGGACAACGTTTGAAATTCGCCCTTAAGCGGGAGACGGCAGCCTACAACAGTCAAATTGATTGCTGCTTATCACTTCTTTTGTGGTAGGTACAGTTATTCCAGATAGGGGAATGGGTAGGTTAAGTTATTCCAGGGAGGGGAATGCTTATGGGCAAGGCATTATGCTTGATCAGAGGCGGATGAAGTGGCAAAAAAGGCTCGGCCTACACCATGACCATGCCAATCGTCAACCCAAAGTAAATATGAGCCACACAGGTTGGTTGAAATAGCGCAACATGAATGATGGAACCTGTATCCAAGCGTCCCAGGATGCATTGCAGCGAAAACGTTCAACAATGTTCAGCGTGACCAATGTTTCTATCTTGGAAAATGAAATTGCATGCTGTATGGAGTGTTTTTGACATATCTTGCCTCAGGATTTGCTTGCAGTCCTACCATATCCCACAAAATGCAGAAGTGCAGTCAATGCAGCTTTTTACCTAAAATGGTAAAAATTGGTCAAAGCCTCATGCGGTTTATTACCTGCCCCTGGAATAACATCAATGGCAATTATAAGAATAATGCTGATAATAGTACAAATTTTGTATGTATGTTTTCAGCCCTACAAAACCATAACTATAGAAGTTTAAATTTATACGTAAAGCTAGATATTTGTAGAAATATCTATATTGATATATAACTATCTATTTATATAGCTAGATATATATCTATGCAGTAACATACATTAGATAGATAGATAGATAGATAGATAGATAGATAGATAGATAGACTGTATATAAGCCTGCAAGTCTTGCACTTGAAGCAGCTTTATGATGTCATTAAGGCTCGATGGTGACACGCGCACCCGGAACAAGGACCACAGGTTGTTAGCGGCCATTTTTCCATCAGTCTCCACTGGAGCTAGAAGTGAGCAGACAGATACTCCTATAGACGCTGCTGGAGCCAGATCATTTGTCTCTGTGATGGACAACGTTTGAAATTCGCCCTTAAGCGGGAGACGGCAGCCTACAACAGTCAAATTGATTGCTGCTTATCACTTCTTTTGTGGTAGGTACAGTTATTCCAGATAGGGGAATGGGTAGGTTAAGTTATTCCAGGGAGGGGAATGCTTATGGGCAAGGCATTATGCTTGATCAGAGGCGGATGAAGTGGCAAAAAAGGCTCGGCCTACACCATGACCATGCCAATCGTCAACCCAAAGTTAATATGAGCCACACAGGTTGGTTGAAATAGCGCAACATGAATGATGGAACCTGGATCCAAGCGTCCCAGGATGCATTGCAGCGAAAACGTTCAACAATGTTCAGCGTGACCAATGTTTCTATCTTGGAAAATGAAATTGCATGCTGTATGGAGTGTTTTTGACATATCTTGTCTCAGGATTTGCTTGCAGTCCTACCATATCCCACAAAATGCAGAAGTGCAGTCAATGCAGCTTTTTACCTAAAATGGTAAAAATTGGTCAAAGCCTCATGCGGTTTATTACCTGCCCCTGGAATAACATCAAAGGCAATTATAAGAATAATGCTGATAATAGTACAAATTTTGTATGTATGTTTTCAGCCCTACAAAACCATAACTATAGAAGTTTAAATTTATATGTAAAGCTAGATATTTGTAGAAATATCTATATTGATATATAACTATCTATTTATATAGCTAGATATATATCTATGCAGTAACATACATTAGATAGATAGATAGATAGATAGATAGATAGATAGATAGATAGATAGATAGATAGGTAGACTGTATATAAGCCTGCAAGTCTTGCACTTGAAGCAGCTTTATGATGTCATTAAGGCTCGATGGTGACGCGCGCACCCGGAACAAGGACCACAGGTTGTTAGCGGCCATTTTTCCATCAGTCTCCACTGGAGCTAGAAGTGAGCAGACAGATACTCCTATAGACGCTGCTGGAGCCAGATCATTTGTCTCTGTGATGGACAACGTTTGAAATTCGCCCTTAAGCGGGAGACGGCAGCCTACAACAGTCAAATTGATCGCTGCTTATCACTTCTTTTGTGGTAGGTACAGTTATTCCAGATAGGGGAATGGGTAGGTTAAGTTATTCCAGGGAGGGGAATGCTTATGGGCAAGGCATTATGCTTGATCGGAGGCGGATGAAGTGGCAAAAAAGGCTCGGCCTACACCATGACCATGCCAATCGTCAACCCAAAGTGAATATGAGCCACACAGGTTGGTTGAAATAGCGCAACATGAATGATGGAACCTGGATCCAAGCGTCCCAGGATGCATTGCAGCGAAAACGTTCAACAATGTTCAGCGTGACCAATGTTTCTATCTTGGAAAATGGAATTGCATGCTGTATGGAGTGTTTTTGACATATCTTGTCTCAGGATTTGCTTGCAGTCCTACCATATCCCACAAAATGCAGAAGTACAGTCAATGCAGCTTTTTACCTAAAATGGTAAAAATTGGTCAAAGACTCATGCGGTTTATTACCTGCCCCTGGAATAACATCAATGGCAATTATAAGAATAATGCTGATAATAATACAAATTTTGTATGTATGTTTTCAGCCCTACAAAACCATAACTATAGAAGTTTAAATTTATACGTAAAGCTAGATATTTGTAGAAATATCTATATTGATATATAGCTATCTATTTATATAGCTAGATATATATCTATGCAGTAACATACATTAGATAATAGATAGATAGATAGATAGACTGTATATAAGCCTGCAAGTCTTGCACTTGAAGCAGCTTTATGATGTCATTAAGGCTCGATGGTGACACGCGCACCCGGAACAAGGACCACAGGTTGTTAGCGGCCATTTTTCCATCAGTCTCCACTGGAGCTAGAAGTGAGCAGACAGATACTCCTATAGACGCTGCTGGAGCCAGATCATTTGTCTCTGTGATGGACAACGTTTGAAATTCGCCCTTAAGCGGGAGACGGCAGCCTACAACAGTCAAATTGATTGCTGCTTATCACTTCTTTTGTGGTAGGTACAGTTATTCCAGATAGGGGAATGGGTAGGTTAAGTTATTCCAGGGAGGGGAATGCTTATGGGCAAGGCATTATGCTTGATCAGAGGCGGATGAAGTGGCAAAAAAGGCTCGGCCTACACCATGACTATGCCAATCGTCAACCCAAAGTTAATATGAGCCACACAGGTTGGTTGAAATAGCGCAACATGAATGATGGAACCTGGATCCAAGCGTCCCAGGATGCATTGCAGCGAAAACGTTCAACAATGTTCAGCGTGACCAATGTTTCTATCTTGGAAAATGAAATTGCATGCTGTATGGAGTGTTTTTGACATATCTTGTCTCAGGATTTGCTTGCAGTCCTACCATATCCCACAAAATGCAGAAGTGCAGTCAATGCAGCTTTTTACCTAAAATGGTAAAAATTGGTCAAAGCCTCATGCGGTTTATTACCTGCCCCTGGAATAACATCAATGGCAATTATAAGAATAATGCTGATAATAGTACAAATTTTGTATGTATGTTTTCAGCCCTACAAAACCATAACTATAGAAGTTTAAATTTATACGTAAAGCTAGATATTTGTAGAAATATCTATATTGATATATAACTATCTATTTATATAGCTAGATATATATCTATGCAGTAACATACATTAGATAGATAGATAGATAGATAGATAGATAGATAGATAGACTGTATATAAGCCTGCAAGTCTTGCACTTGAAGCAGCTTTATGATGTCATTAAGGCTCGATGGTGACACGCGCACCCGGAACAAGGACCACAGGTTGTTAGCGGCCATTTTTCCATCAGTCTCCACTGGAGCTAGAAGTGAGCAGACAGATACTCCTATAGACGCTGCTGGAGCCAGATCATTTGTCTCTGTGATGGACAACGTTTGAAATTCGCCCTTAAGCGGGAGACGGCAGCCTACAACAGTCAAATTGATCGCTGCTTATCACTTCTTTTGTGGTAGGTACAGTTATTCCAGATAGGGGAATGGGTAGGTTAAATTATTCCAGGGTGGGGAATGCTTATGGGCAAGGCATTATGCTTGATCGGAGGCGGATGAAGTGGCAAAAAAGGCTCGGCCTACACCATGACCATGCCAATCGTCAACCCAAAGTAAATATGAGCCACACAGGTTGGTTGAAATAGCGCAACATGAATGATGGAACCTGTATCCAAGCGTCCCAGGATGCATTGCAGCGAAAACGTTCAACAATGTTCAGCGTGACCAATGTTTCTATCTTGGAAAATGAAATTGCATGCTGTATGGAGTGTTTTTGACATATCTTGTCTCAGGATTTGCTTGCAGTCCTACCATATCCCACAAAATGCAGAAGTGCAGTCAATGCAGCTTTTTACCTAAAATGGTAAAAATTGGTCAAAGCCTCATGCGGTTTATTACCTGCCCCTGGAATAACATCAAAGGCAATTATAAGAATAATGCTGATAATAGTACAAATTTTGTATGTATGTTTTCAGCCCTACAAAACCATAACTATAGAAGTTTAAATTTATATGTAAAGCTAGATATTTGTAGAAATATCTATATTGATATATAACTATCTATTTATATAGCTAGATATATATCTATGCAGTAACATACATTAGATAATAGATAGATAGATAGATAGACTGTATATAAGCCTGCAAGTCTTGCACTTGAAGCAGCTTTATGATGTCATTAAGGCTCGATGGTGACACGCGCACCCGGAACAAGGACCACAGGTTGTTAGCGGCCATTTTTCCATCAGTCTCCACTGGAGCTAGAAGTGAGCAGACAGATACTCCTATAGACGCTGCTGGAGCCAGATCATTTGTCTCTGTGATGGACAACGTTTGAAATTCGCCCTTAAGCGGGAGACGGCAGCCTACAACAGTCAAATTGATTGCTGCTTATCACTTCTTTTGTGGTAGGTACAGTTATTCCAGATAGGGGAATGGGTAGGTTAAGTTATTCCAGGGAGGGGAATGCTTATGGGCAAGGCATTATGCTTGATCAGAGGCGGATGAAGTGGCAAAAAAGGCTCGGCCTACACCATGACCATGCCAATCGTCAACCCAAAGTTAATATGAGCCACACAGGTTGGTTGAAATAGCGCAACATGAATGATGGAACCTGGATCCAAGCGTCCCAGGATGCATTGCAGCGAAAACGTTCAACAATGTTCAGCGTGACCAATGTTTCTATCTTGGAAAATGAAATTGCATGCTGTATGGAGTGTTTTTGACATATCTTGTCTCAGGATTTGCTTGCAGTCCTACCATATCCCACAAAATGCAGAAGTGCAGTCAATGCAGCTTTTTACCTAAAATGGTAAAAATTGGTCAAAGCCTCATGCGGTTTATTACCTGCCCCTGGAATAACATCAATGGCAATTATAAGAATAATGCTGATAATAGTACAAATTTTGTATGTATGTTTTCAGCCCTACAAAACCATAACTATAGAAGTTTAAATTTATACGTAAAGCTAGATATTTGTAGAAATATCTATATTGATATATAACTATCTATTTATATAGCTAGATATATATCTATGCAGTAACATACATTAGATAGATAGATAGATAGATAGATAGATAGATAGATAGATAGATAGATAGACTGTATATAAGCCTGCAAGTCTTGCACTTGAAGCAGCTTTATGATGTCATTAAGGCTCGATGGTGACACGCGCACCCGGAACAAGGACCACAGGTTGTTAGCGGCCATTTTTCCATCAGTCTCCACTGGAGCTAGAAGTGAGCAGACAGATACTCCTATAGACGCTGCTGGAGCCAGATCATTTGTCTCTGTGATGGACAACGTTTGAAATTCGCCCTTAAGCGGGAGACGGCAGCCTACAACAGTCAAATTGATTGCTGCTTATCACTTCTTTTGTGGTAGGTACAGTTATTCCAGATAGGGGAATGGGTAGGTTAAGTTATTCCAGGGAGGGGAATGCTTATGGGCAAGGCATTATGCTTGATCAGAGGCGGATGAAGTGGCAAAAAAGGCTCGGCCTACACCATGACCATGCCAATCGTCAACCCAAAGTAAATATGAGCCACACAGGTTGGTTGAAATAGCGCAACATGAATGATGGAACCTGTATCCAAGCGTCCCAGGATGCATTGCAGCGAAAACGTTCAACAATGTTCAGCGTGACCAATGTTTCTATCTTGGAAAATGAAATTGCATGCTGTATGGAGTGTTTTTGACATATCTTGTCTCAGGATTTGCTTGCAGTCCTACCATATCCCACAAAATGCAGAAGTGCAGTCAATGCAGCTTTTTACCTAAAATGGTAAAAATTGGTCAAAGCCTCATGCGGTTTATTACCTGCCCCTGGAATAACATCAATGGCAATTATAAGAATAATGCTGATAATAGTACAAATTTTGTATGTATGTTTTCAGCCCTACAAAACCATAACTATAGAAGTTTAAATTTATACGTAAAGCTAGATATTTGTAGAAATATCTATATTGATATATAACTATCTATTTATATAGCTAGATATATATCTATGCAGTAACATACATTAGATAGATAGATAGATAGATAGATAGATAGATAGATAGATAGATAGATAGACTGTATATAAGCCTGCAAGTCTTGCACTTGAAGCAGCTTTATGATGTCATTAAGGCTCGATGGTGACACGCGCACCCGGAACAAGGACCACAGGTTGTTAGCGGCCATTTTTCCATCAGTCTCCACTGGAGCTAGAAGTGAGCAGACAGATACTCCTATAGACGCTGCTGGAGCCAGATCATTTGTCTCTGTGATGGACAACGTTTGAAATTCGCCCTTAAGCGGGAGACGGCAGCCTACAACAGTCAAATTGATTGCTGCTTATCACTTCTTTTGTGGTAGGTACAGTTATTCCAGATAGGGGAATGGGTAGGTTAAGTTATTCCAGGGAGGGGAATGCTTATGGGCAAGGCATTATGCTTGATCAGAGGCGGATGAAGTGGCAAAAAAGGCTCGGCCTACACCATGACCATGCCAATCGTCAACCCAAAGTAAATATGAGCCACACAGGTTGGTTGAAATAGCGCAACATGAATGATGGAACCTGTATCCAAGCGTCCCAGGATGCATTGCAGCGAAAACGTTCAACAATGTTCAGCGTGACCAATGTTTCTATCTTGGAAAATGAAATTGCATGCTGTATGGAGTGTTTTTGACATATCTTGTCTCAGGATTTGCTTGCAGTCCTACCATATCCCACAAAATGCAGAAGTGCAGTCAATGCAGCTTTTTACCTAAAATGGTAAAAATTGGTCAAAGCCTCATGCGGTTTATTACCTGCCCCTGGAATAACATCAATGGCAATTATAAGAATAATGCTGATAATAGTACAAATTTTGTATGTATGTTTTCAGCCCTACAAAACCATAACTATAGAAGTTTAAATTTATACGTAAAGCTAGATATTTGTAGAAATATCTATATTGATATATAACTATCTATTTATATAGCTAGATATATATCTATGCAGTAACATACATTAGATAGATAGATAGATAGATAGATAGATAGATAGATAGATAGATAGATAGATAGACTGTATATAAGCCTGCAAGTCTTGCACTTGAAGCAGCTTTATGATGTCATTAAGGCTCGATGGTGACACGCGCACCCGGAACAAGGACCACAGGTTGTTAGCGGCCATTTTTCCATCAGTCTCCACTGGAGCTAGAAGTGAGCAGACAGATACTCCTATAGACGCTGCTGGAGCCAGATCATTTGTCTCTGTGATGGACAACGTTTGAAATTCGCCCTTAAGCGGGAGACGGCAGCCTACAACAGTCAAATTGATCGCTGCTTATCACTTCTTTTGTGGTAGGTACAGTTATTCCAGATAGGGGAATGGGTAGGTTAAGTTATTCCAGGGAGGGGAATGCTTATGGGCAAGGCATTATGCTTGATCGGAGGCGGATGAAGTGGCAAAAAAGGCTCGGCCTACACCATGACCATGCCAATCGTCAACCCAAAGTGAATATGAGCCACACAGGTTGGTTGAAATAGCGCAACATGAATGATGGAACCTGGATCCAAGCGTCCCAGGATGCATTGCAGCGAAAACGTTCAACAATGTTCAGCGTGACCAATGTTTCTATCTTGGAAAATGGAATTGCATGCTGTATGGAGTGTTTTTGACATATCTTGTCTCAGGATTTGCTTGCAGTCCTACCATATCCCACAAAATGCAGAAGTACAGTCAATGCAGCTTTTTACCTAAAATGGTAAAAATTGGTCAAAGACTCATGCGGTTTATTACCTGCCCCTGGAATAACATCAATGGCAATTATAAGAATAATGCTGATAATAATACAAATTTTGTATGTATGTTTTCAGCCCTACAAAACCATAACTATAGAAGTTTAAATTTATACGTAAAGCTAGATATTTGTAGAAATATCTATATTGATATATAGCTATCTATTTATATAGCTAGATATATATCTATGCAGTAACATACATTAGATAATAGATAGATAGATAGATAGACTGTATATAAGCCTGCAAGTCTTGCACTTGAAGCAGCTTTATGATGTCATTAAGGCTCGATGGTGACACGCGCACCCGGAACAAGGACCACAGGTTGTTAGCGGCCATTTTTCCATCAGTCTCCACTGGAGCTAGAAGTGAGCAGACAGATACTCCTATAGACGCTGCTGGAGCCAGATCATTTGTCTCTGTGATGGACAACGTTTGAAATTCGCCCTTAAGCGGGAGACGGCAGCCTACAACAGTCAAATTGATTGCTGCTTATCACTTCTTTTGTGGTAGGTACAGTTATTCCAGATAGGGGAATGGGTAGGTTAAGTTATTCCAGGGAGGGGAATGCTTATGGGCAAGGCATTATGCTTGATCAGAGGCGGATGAAGTGGCAAAAAAGGCTCGGCCTACACCATGACCATGCCAATCGTCAACCCAAAGTTAATATGAGCCACACAGGTTGGTTGAAATAGCGCAACATGAATGATGGAACCTGGATCCAAGCGTCCCAGGATGCATTGCAGCGAAAACGTTCAACAATGTTCAGCGTGACCAATGTTTCTATCTTGGAAAATGAAATTGCATGCTGTATGGAGTGTTTTTGACATATCTTGTCTCAGGATTTGCTTGCAGTCCTACCATATCCCACAAAATGCAGAAGTGCAGTCAATGCAGCTTTTTACCTAAAATGGTAAAAATTGGTCAAAGCCTCATGCGGTTTATTACCTGCCCCTGGAATAACATCAATGGCAATTATAAGAATAATGCTGATAATAGTACAAATTTTGTATGTATGTTTTCAGCCCTACAAAACCATAACTATAGAAGTTTAAATTTATACGTAAAGCTAGATATTTGTAGAAATATCTATATTGATATATAACTATCTATTTATATAGCTAGATATATATCTATGCAGTAACATACATTAGATAGATAGATAGATAGATAGATAGATAGATAGATAGATAGATAGATAGATAGATAGACTGTATATAAGCCTGCAAATCTTGCACTTGAAGCAGCTTTATGATGTCATTAAGGCTCGATGGTGACACGCGCACCCGGAACAAGGACCACAGGTTGTTAGCGGCCATTTTTCCATCAGTCTCCACTGGAGCTAGAAGTGAGCAGACAGATACTCCTATAGACGCTGCTGGAGCCAGATCATTTGTCTCTGTGATGGATAACGTTTGAAATTCGCCCTTAAGCGGGAGACGGCAGCCTACAACAGTCAAATTGATTGCTGCTTATCACTTCTTTTGTGGTAGGTACAGTTATTCCAGATAGGGGAATGGGTAGGTTAAGTTATTCCAGGGAGGGGAATGCTTATGGGCAAGGCATTATGCTTGATCAGAGGCGGATGAAGTGGCAAAAAAGGCTCGGGCTACACCATGACCATGCCAATCGTCAACCCAAAGTAAATATGAGCCACACAGGTTGTTTGAAATAGCGCAACATGAATGATGGAACCTGTATCCAAGCGTCCCAGGATGCATTGCAGCGAAAACGTTCAACAATGTTCAGCGTGACCAATGTTTCTATCTTGGAAAATGAAATTGCATGCTGTATGGAGTGTTTTTGACATATCTTGTCTCAGGATTTGCTTGCAGTCCTACCATATCCCACAAAATGCAGAAGTGCAGTCAATGCAGCTTTTTACCTAAAATGGTAAAAATTGGTCAAAGCCTCATGCGGTTTATTACCTGCCCCTGGAATAACATCAACGGCAATTATAAGAATAATGCTGATAATAGTACAAATTTTGTATGTATGTTTTCAGCCCTACAAAACCATAACTATAGAAGTTTAAATTTATACGTAAAGCTAGATATTTGTAGAAATATCTATATTGATATATAACTATCTATTTATATAGCTAGATATATATCTATGCAGTAACATACATTAGATAGATAGATAGATAGATAGATAGATAGATAGATAGATAGATAGATAGATAGATAGATAGACTGTATATAAGCCTGCAAGTCTTGCACTTGAAGCAGCTTTATGATGTCATTAAGGCTCGATGGTGACACGCGCACCCGGAACAAGGACCACAGGTTGTTAGCGGCCATTTTTCCATCAGTCTCCACTGGAGCTAGAAGTGAGCAGACAGATACTCCTATAGACGCTGCTGGAGCCAGATCATTTGTCTCTGTGATGGACAACGTTTGAAATTCGCCCTTAAGCGGGAGACGGCAGCCTACAACAGTCAAATTGATCGCTGCTTATCACTTCTTTTGTGGTAGGTACAGTTATTCCAGATAGGGGAATGGGTAGGTTAAATTATTCCAGGGTGGGGAATGCTTATGGGCAAGGCATTATGCTTGATCGGAGGCGGATGAAGTGGCAAAAAAGGCTCGGCCTACACCATGACCATGCCAATCGTCAACCCAAAGTGAATATGAGCCACACAGGTTGGTTGAAATAGCGCAACATGAATGATGGAACCTGTATCCAAGCGTCCCAGGATGCATTGCAGCGAAAACGTTCAACAATGTTCAGCGTGACCAATGTTTCTATCTTGGAAAATGAAATTGCATGCTGTATGGAGTGTTTTTGACATATCTTGTCTCAGGATTTGCTTGCAGTCCTACCATATCCCACAAAATGCAGAAGTGCAGTCAATGCAGCTTTTTACCTAAAATGGTAAAAATTGGTCAAAGCCTCATGCGGTTTATTACCTGCCCCTGGAATAACATCAATGGCAATTATAAGAATAATGCTGATAATAGTACAAATTTTGTATGTATGTTTTCAGCCCTACAAAACCATAACTATAGAAGTTTAAATTTATACGTAAAGCTAGATATTTGTAGAAATATCTATATTGATATATAACTATCTATTTATATAGCTAGATATATATCTATGCAGTAACATACATTAGATAGATAGATAGATAGATAGATAGACTGTATATAAGCCTGCAAGTCTTGCACTTGAAGCAGCTTTATGATGTCATTAAGGCTCGATGGTGACACGCGCACCCGGAACAAGGACCACAGGTTGTTAGCGGCCATTTTTCCATCAGTCTCCACTGGAGCTAGAAGTGAGCAGACAGATACTCCTATAGACGCTGCTGGAGCCAGATCATTTGTCTCTGTGATGGACAACGTTTGAAATTCGCCCTTAAGCGGGAGACGGCAGCCTACAACAGTCAAATTGATTGCTGCTTATCACTTCTTTTGTGGTAGGTACAGTTATTCCAGATAGGGGAATGGGTAGGTTAAGTTATTCCAGGGAGGGGAATGCTTATGGGCAAGGCATTATGCTTGATCAGAGGCGGATGAAGTGGCAAAAAAGGCTCGGCCTACACCATGACCATGCCAATCGTCAACCCAAAGTAAATATGAGCCACACAGGTTGGTTGAAATAGCGCAACATGAATGATGGAACCTGTATCCAAGCGTCCCAGGATGCATTGCAGCGAAAACGTTCAACAATGTTCAGCGTGACCAATGTTTCTATCTTGGAAAATGAAATTGCATGCTGTATGGAGTGTTTTTGACATATCTTGCCTCAGGATTTGCTTGCAGTCCTACCATATCCCACAAAATGCAGAAGTGCAGTCAATGCAGCTTTTTACCTAAAATGGTAAAAATTGGTCAAAGCCTCATGCGGTTTATTACCTGCCCCTGGAATAACATCAATGGCAATTATAAGAATAATGCTGATAATAGTACAAATTTTGTATGTATGTTTTCAGCCCTACAAAACCATAACTATAGAAGTTTAAATTTATACGTAAAGCTAGATATTTGTAGAAATATCTATATTGATATATAACTATCTATTTATATAGCTAGATATATATCTATGCAGTAACATACATTAGATAGATAGATAGATAGATAGATAGATAGATAGATAGATAGATAGATAGATAGACTGTATATAAGCCTGCAAGTCTTGCACTTGAAGCAGCTTTATGATGTCATTAAGGCTCGATGGTGACACGCGCACCCGGAACAAGGACCACAGGTTGTTAGCGGCCATTTTTCCATCAGTCTCCACTGGAGCTAGAAGTGAGCAGACAGATACTCCTATAGACGCTGCTGGAGCCAGATCATTTGTCTCTGTGATGGACAACGTTTGAAATTCGCCCTTAAGCGGGAGACGGCAGCCTACAACAGTCAAATTGATTGCTGCTTATCACTTCTTTTGTGGTAGGTACAGTTATTCCAGATAGGGGAATGGGTAGGTTAAGTTATTCCAGGGAGGGGAATGCTTATGGGCAAGGCATTATGCTTGATCAGAGGCGGATGAAGTGGCAAAAAAGGCTCGGCCTACACCATGACCATGCCAATCGTCAACCCAAAGTTAATATGAGCCACACAGGTTGGTTGAAATAGCGCAACATGAATGATGGAACCTGGATCCAAGCGTCCCAGGATGCATTGCAGCGAAAACGTTCAACAATGTTCAGCGTGACCAATGTTTCTATCTTGGAAAATGAAATTGCATGCTGTATGGAGTGTTTTTGACATATCTTGTCTCAGGATTTGCTTGCAGTCCTACCATATCCCACAAAATGCAGAAGTGCAGTCAATGCAGCTTTTTACCTAAAATGGTAAAAATTGGTCAAAGCCTCATGCGGTTTATTACCTGCCCCTGGAATAACATCAATGGCAATTATAAGAATAATGCTGATAATAGTACAAATTTTGTATGTATGTTTTCAGCCCTACAAAACCATAACTATAGAAGTTTAAATTTATACGTAAAGCTAGATATTTGTAGAAATATCTATATTGATATATAACTATCTATTTATATAGCTAGATATATATCTATGCAGTAACATACATTAGATAGATAGATAGATAGATAGATAGATAGATAGACTGTATATAAGCCTGCAAATCTTGCACTTGAAGCAGCTTTATGATGTCATTAAGGCTCGATGGTGACACGCGCACCCGGAACAAGGACCACAGGTTGTTAGCGGCCATTTTTCCATCAGTCTCCACTGGAGCTAGAAGTGAGCAGACAGATACTCCTATAGACGCTGCTGGAGCCAGATCATTTGTCTCTGTGATGGATAACGTTTGAAATTCGCCCTTAAGCGGGAGACGGCAGCCTACAACAGTCAAATTGATTGCTGCTTATCACTTCTTTTGTGGTAGGTACAGTTATTCCAGATAGGGGAATGGGTAGGTTAAGTTATTCCAGGGAGGGGAATGCTTATGGGCAAGGCATTATGCTTGATCAGAGGCGGATGAAGTGGCAAAAAAGGCTCGGGCTACACCATGACCATGCCAATCGTCAACCCAAAGTAAATATGAGCCACACAGGTTGTTTGAAATAGCGCAACATGAATGATGGAACCTGTATCCAAGCGTCCCAGGATGCATTGCAGCGAAAACGTTCAACAATGTTCAGCGTGACCAATGTTTCTATCTTGGAAAATGAAATTGCATGCTGTATGGAGTGTTTTTGACATATCTTGTCTCAGGATTTGCTTGCAGTCCTACCATATCCCACAAAATGCAGAAGTGCAGTCAATGCAGCTTTTTACCTAAAATGGTAAAAATTGGTCAAAGCCTCATGCGGTTTATTACCTGCCCCTGGAATAACATCAATGGCAATTATAAGAATAATGCTGATAATAGTACAAATTTTGTATGTATGTTTTCAGCCCTACAAAACCATAACTATAGAAGTTTAAATTTATACGTAAAGCTAGATATTTGTAGAAATATCTATATTGATATATAACTATCTATTTATATAGCTAGATATATATCTATGCAGTAACATACATTAGATAGATAGATAGATAGATAGATAGATAGATAGATAGATAGATAGATAGATAGATAGACTGTATATAAGCCTGCAAGTCTTGCACTTGAAGCAGCTTTATGATGTCATTAAGGCTCGATGGTGACACGCGCACCCGGAACAAGGACCACAGGTTGTTAGCGGCCATTTTTCCATCAGTCTCCACTGGAGCTAGAAGTGAGCAGACAGATACTCCTATAGACGCTGCTGGAGCCAGATCATTTGTCTCTGTGATGGACAACGTTTGAAATTCGCCCTTAAGCGGGAGACGGCAGCCTACAACAGTCAAATTGATCGCTGCTTATCACTTCTTTTGTGGTAGGTACAGTTATTCCAGATAGGGGAATGGGTAGGTTAAATTATTCCAGGGTGGGGAATGCTTATGGGCAAGGCATTATGCTTGATCGGAGGCGGATGAAGTGGCAAAAAAGGCTCGGCCTACACCATGACCATGCCAATCGTCAACCCAAAGTGAATATGAGCCACACAGGTTGGTTGAAATAGCGCAACATGAATGATGGAACCTGTATCCAAGCGTCCCAGGATGCATTGCAGCGAAAACGTTCAACAATGTTCAGCGTGACCAATGTTTCTATCTTGGAAAATGAAATTGCATGCTGTATGGAGTGTTTTTGACATATCTTGTCTCAGGATTTGCTTGCAGTCCTACCATATCCCACAAAATGCAGAAGTGCAGTCAATGCAGCTTTTTACCTAAAATGGTAAAAATTGGTCAAAGCCTCATGCGGTTTATTACCTGCCCCTGGAATAACATCAATGGCAATTATAAGAATAATGCTGATAATAGTACAAATTTTGTATGTATGTTTTCAGCCCTACAAAACCATAACTATAGAAGTTTAAATTTATACGTAAAGCTAGATATTTGTAGAAATATCTATATTGATATATAACTATCTATTTATATAGCTAGATATATATCTATGCAGTAACATACATTAGATAGATAGATAGATAGATAGATAGATAGATAGATAGACTGTATATAAGCCTGCAAGTCTTGCACTTGAAGCAGCTTTATGATGTCATTAAGGCTCGATGGTGACACGCGCACCCGGAACAAGGACCACAGGTTGTTAGCGGCCATTTTTCCATCAGTCTCCACTGGAGCTAGAAGTGAGCAGACAGATACTCCTATAGACGCTGCTGGAGCCAGATCATTTGTCTCTGTGATGGACAACGTTTGAAATTCGCCCTTAAGCGGGAGACGGCAGCCTACAACAGTCAAATTGATTGCTGCTTATCACTTCTTTTGTGGTAGGTACAGTTATTCCAGATAGGGGAATGGGTAGGTTAAGTTATTCCAGGGAGGGGAATGCTTATGGGCAAGGCATTATGCTTGATCAGAGGCGGATGAAGTGGCAAAAAAGGCTCGGCCTACACCATGACCATGCCAATCGTCAACCCAAAGTAAATATGAGCCACACAGGTTGGTTGAAATAGCGCAACATGAATGATGGAACCTGTATCCAAGCGTCCCAGGATGCATTGCAGCGAAAACGTTCAACAATGTTCAGCGTGACCAATGTTTCTATCTTGGAAAATGAAATTGCATGCTGTATGGAGTGTTTTTGACATATCTTGCCTCAGGATTTGCTTGCAGTCCTACCATATCCCACAAAATGCAGAAGTGCAGTCAATGCAGCTTTTTACCTAAAATGGTAAAAATTGGTCAAAGCCTCATGCGGTTTATTACCTGCCCCTGGAATAACATCAATGGCAATTATAAGAATAATGCTGATAATAGTACAAATTTTGTATGTATGTTTTCAGCCCTACAAAACCATAACTATAGAAGTTTAAATTTATACGTAAAGCTAGATATTTGTAGAAATATCTATATTGATATATAACTATCTATTTATATAGCTAGATATATATCTATGCAGTAACATACATTAGATAGATAGATAGATAGATAGATAGATAGACTGTATATAAGCCTGCAAGTCTTGCACTTGAAGCAGCTTTATAATGTCATTAAGGCTCGATGGTGACACGCGCACCCGGAACAAGGACCACAGGTTGTTAGCGGCCATTTTTCCATCAGTCTCCACTGGAGCTAGAAGTGAGCAGACAGATACTCCTATAGACGCTGCTGGAGCCAGATCATTTGTCTCTGTGATGGACAACGTTTGAAATTCGCCCTTAAGCGGGAGACGGCAGCCTACAACAGTCAAATTGATTGCTGCTTATCACTTCTTTTGTGGTAGGTACAGTTATTCCAGATAGGGGAATGGGTAGGTTAAGTTATTCCAGGGAGGGGAATGCTTATGGGCAAGGCATTATGCTTGATCAGAGGCGGATGAAGTGGCAAAAAAGGCTCGGCCTACACCATGACCATGCCAATCGTCAACCCAAAGTAAATATGAGCCACACAGGTTGGTTGAAATAGCGCAACATGAATGATGGAACCTGTATCCAAGCGTCCCAGGATGCATTGCAGCGAAAACGTTCAACAATGTTCAGCGTGACCAATGTTTCTATCTTGGAAAATGGAATTGCATGCTGTATGGAGTGTTTTTGACATATCTTGTCTCAGGATTTGCTTGCAGTCCTACCATATCCCACAAAATGCAGAAGTACAGTCAATGCAGCTTTTTACCTAAAATGGTAAAAATTGGTCAAAGACTCATGCGGTTTATTACCTGCCCCTGGAATAACATCAATGGCAATTATAAGAATAATGCTGATAATAATACAAATTTTGTATGTATGTTTTCAGCCCTACAAAACCATAACTATAGAAGTTTAAATTTATACGTAAAGCTAGATATTTGTAGAAATATCTATATTGATATATAGCTATCTATTTATATAGCTAGATATATATCTATGCAGTAACATACATTAGATAATAGATAGATAGATAGATAGACTGTATATAAGCCTGCAAGTCTTGCACTTGAAGCAGCTTTATGATGTCATTAAGGCTCGATGGTGACACGCGCACCCGGAACAAGGACCACAGGTTGTTAGCGGCCATTTTTCCATCAGTCTCCACTGGAGCTAGAAGTGAGCAGACAGATACTCCTATAGACGCTGCTGGAGCCAGATCATTTGTCTCTGTGATGGACAACGTTTGAAATTCGCCCTTAAGCGGGAGACGGCAGCCTACAACAGTCAAATTGATTGCTGCTTATCACTTCTTTTGTGGTAGGTACAGTTATTCCAGATAGGGGAATGGGTAGGTTAAGTTATTCCAGGGAGGGGAATGCTTATGGGCAAGGCATTATGCTTGATCAGAGGCGGATGAAGTGGCAAAAAAGGCTCGGCCTACACCATGACCATGCCAATCGTCAACCCAAAGTTAATATGAGCCACACAGGTTGGTTGAAATAGCGCAACATGAATGATGGAACCTGGATCCAAGCGTCCCAGGATGCATTGCAGCGAAAACGTTCAACAATGTTCAGCGTGACCAATGTTTCTATCTTGGAAAATGAAATTGCATGCTGTATGGAGTGTTTTTGACATATCTTGTCTCAGGATTTGCTTGCAGTCCTACCATATCCCACAAAATGCAGAAGTGCAGTCAATGCAGCTTTTTACCTAAAATGGTAAAAATTGGTCAAAGCCTCATGCGGTTTATTACCTGCCCCTGGAATAACATCAATGGCAATTATAAGAATAATGCTGATAATAGTACAAATTTTGTATGTATGTTTTCAGCCCTACAAAACCATAACTATAGAAGTTTAAATTTATACGTAAAGCTAGATATTTGTAGAAATATCTATATTGATATATAACTATCTATTTATATAGCTAGATATATATCTATGCAGTAACATACATTAGATAGATAGATAGATAGATAGATAGATAGATAGATAGATAGATAGATAGATAGATAGATAGACTGTATATAAGCCTGCAAATCTTGCACTTGAAGCAGCTTTATGATGTCATTAAGGCTCGATGGTGACACGCGCACCCGGAACAAGGACCACAGGTTGTTAGCGGCCATTTTTCCATCAGTCTCCACTGGAGCTAGAAGTGAGCAGACAGATACTCCTATAGACGCTGCTGGAGCCAGATCATTTGTCTCTGTGATGGATAACGTTTGAAATTCGCCCTTAAGCGGGAGACGGCAGCCTACAACAGTCAAATTGATTGCTGCTTATCACTTCTTTTGTGGTAGGTACAGTTATTCCAGATAGGGGAATGGGTAGGTTAAGTTATTCCAGGGAGGGGAATGCTTATGGGCAAGGCATTATGCTTGATCAGAGGCGGATGAAGTGGCAAAAAAGGCTCGGGCTACACCATGACCATGCCAATCGTCAACCCAAAGTAAATATGAGCCACACAGGTTGTTTGAAATAGCGCAACATGAATGATGGAACCTGTATCCAAGCGTCCCAGGATGCATTGCAGCGAAAACGTTCAACAATGTTCAGCGTGACCAATGTTTCTATCTTGGAAAATGAAATTGCATGCTGTATGGAGTGTTTTTGACATATCTTGTCTCAGGATTTGCTTGCAGTCCTACCATATCCCACAAAATGCAGAAGTGCAGTCAATGCAGCTTTTTACCTAAAATGGTAAAAATTGGTCAAAGCCTCATGCGGTTTATTACCTGCCCCTGGAATAACATCAACGGCAATTATAAGAATAATGCTGATAATAGTACAAATTTTGTATGTATGTTTTCAGCCCTACAAAACCATAACTATAGAAGTTTAAATTTATACGTAAAGCTAGATATTTGTAGAAATATCTATATTGATATATAACTATCTATTTATATAGCTAGATATATATCTATGCAGTAACATACATTAGATAGATAGATAGATAGATAGATAGATAGATAGATAGATAGATAGATAGATAGATAGATAGATAGATAGATAGATAGATAGACTGTATATAAGCCTGCAAGTCTTGCACTTGAAGCAGCTTTATGATGTCATTAAGGCTCGATGGTGACACGCGCACCCGGAACAAGGACCACAGGTTGTTAGCGGCCATTTTTCCATCAGTCTCCACTGGAGCTAGAAGTGAGCAGACAGATACTCCTATAGACGCTGCTGGAGCCAGATCATTTGTCTCTGTGATGGACAACGTTTGAAATTCGCCCTTAAGCGGGAGACGGCAGCCTACAACAGTCAAATTGATCGCTGCTTATCACTTCTTTTGTGGTAGGTACAGTTATTCCAGATAGGGGAATGGGTAGGTTAAATTATTCCAGGGTGGGGAATGCTTATGGGCAAGGCATTATGCTTGATCGGAGGCGGATGAAGTGGCAAAAAAGGCTCGGCCTACACCATGACCATGCCAATCGTCAACCCAAAGTGAATATGAGCCACACAGGTTGGTTGAAATAGCGCAACATGAATGATGGAACCTGTATCCAAGCGTCCCAGGATGCATTGCAGCGAAAACGTTCAACAATGTTCAGCGTGACCAATGTTTCTATCTTGGAAAATGAAATTGCATGCTGTATGGAGTGTTTTTGACATATCTTGTCTCAGGATTTGCTTGCAGTCCTACCATATCCCACAAAATGCAGAAGTGCAGTCAATGCAGCTTTTTACCTAAAATGGTAAAAATTGGTCAAAGCCTCATGCGGTTTATTACCTGCCCCTGGAATAACATCAATGGCAATTATAAGAATAATGCTGATAATAGTACAAATTTTGTATGTATGTTTTCAGCCCTACAAAACCATAACTATAGAAGTTTAAATTTATACGTAAAGCTAGATATTTGTAGAAATATCTATATTGATATATAACTATCTATTTATATAGCTAGATATATATCTATGCAGTAACATACATTAGATAGATAGATAGATAGATAGATAGACTGTATATAAGCCTGCAAGTCTTGCACTTGAAGCAGCTTTATGATGTCATTAAGGCTCGATGGTGACACGCGCACCCGGAACAAGGACCACAGGTTGTTAGCGGCCATTTTTCCATCAGTCTCCACTGGAGCTAGAAGTGAGCAGACAGATACTCCTATAGACGCTGCTGGAGCCAGATCATTTGTCTCTGTGATGGACAACGTTTGAAATTCGCCCTTAAGCGGGAGACGGCAGCCTACAACAGTCAAATTGATTGCTGCTTATCACTTCTTTTGTGGTAGGTACAGTTATTCCAGATAGGGGAATGGGTAGGTTAAGTTATTCCAGGGAGGGGAATGCTTATGGGCAAGGCATTATGCTTGATCAGAGGCGGATGAAGTGGCAAAAAAGGCTCGGCCTACACCATGACCATGCCAATCGTCAACCCAAAGTAAATATGAGCCACACAGGTTGGTTGAAATAGCGCAACATGAATGATGGAACCTGTATCCAAGCGTCCCAGGATGCATTGCAGCGAAAACGTTCAACAATGTTCAGCGTGACCAATGTTTCTATCTTGGAAAATGAAATTGCATGCTGTATGGAGTGTTTTTGACATATCTTGCCTCAGGATTTGCTTGCAGTCCTACCATATCCCACAAAATGCAGAAGTGCAGTCAATGCAGCTTTTTACCTAAAATGGTAAAAATTGGTCAAAGCCTCATGCGGTTTATTACCTGCCCCTGGAATAACATCAATGGCAATTATAAGAATAATGCTGATAATAGTACAAATTTTGTATGTATGTTTTCAGCCCTACAAAACCATAACTATAGAAGTTTAAATTTATACGTAAAGCTAGATATTTGTAGAAATATCTATATTGATATATAACTATCTATTTATATAGCTAGATATATATCTATGCAGTAACATACATTAGATAGATAGATAGATAGATAGATAGATAGATAGATAGATAGATAGATAGATAGATAGATAGACTGTATATAAGCCTGCAAGTCTTGCACTTGAAGCAGCTTTATGATGTCATTAAGGCTCGATGGTGACACGCGCACCCGGAACAAGGACCACAGGTTGTTAGCGGCCATTTTTCCATCAGTCTCCACTGGAGCTAGAAGTGAGCAGACAGATACTCCTATAGACGCTGCTGGAGCCAGATCATTTGTCTCTGTGATGGACAACGTTTGAAATTCGCCCTTAAGCGGGAGACGGCAGCCTACAACAGTCAAATTGATTGCTGCTTATCACTTCTTTTGTGGTAGGTACAGTTATTCCAGATAGGGGAATGGGTAGGTTAAGTTATTCCAGGGAGGGGAATGCTTATGGGCAAGGCATTATGCTTGATCAGAGGCGGATGAAGTGGCAAAAAAGGCTCGGCCTACACCATGACCATGCCAATCGTCAACCCAAAGTTAATATGAGCCACACAGGTTGGTTGAAATAGCGCAACATGAATGATGGAACCTGGATCCAAGCGTCCCAGGATGCATTGCAGCGAAAACGTTCAACAATGTTCAGCGTGACCAATGTTTCTATCTTGGAAAATGAAATTGCATGCTGTATGGAGTGTTTTTGACATATCTTGTCTCAGGATTTGCTTGCAGTCCTACCATATCCCACAAAATGCAGAAGTGCAGTCAATGCAGCTTTTTACCTAAAATGGTAAAAATTGGTCAAAGCCTCATGCGGTTTATTACCTGCCCCTGGAATAACATCAATGGCAATTATAAGAATAATGCTGATAATAGTACAAATTTTGTATGTATGTTTTCAGCCCTACAAAACCATAACTATAGAAGTTTAAATTTATACGTAAAGCTAGATATTTGTAGAAATATCTATATTGATATATAACTATCTATTTATATAGCTAGATATATATCTATGCAGTAACATACATTAGATAGATAGATAGATAGATAGATAGATAGATAGACTGTATATAAGCCTGCAAATCTTGCACTTGAAGCAGCTTTATGATGTCATTAAGGCTCGATGGTGACACGCGCACCCGGAACAAGGACCACAGGTTGTTAGCGGCCATTTTTCCATCAGTCTCCACTGGAGCTAGAAGTGAGCAGACAGATACTCCTATAGACGCTGCTGGAGCCAGATCATTTGTCTCTGTGATGGATAACGTTTGAAATTCGCCCTTAAGCGGGAGACGGCAGCCTACAACAGTCAAATTGATTGCTGCTTATCACTTCTTTTGTGGTAGGTACAGTTATTCCAGATAGGGGAATGGGTAGGTTAAGTTATTCCAGGGAGGGGAATGCTTATGGGCAAGGCATTATGCTTGATCAGAGGCGGATGAAGTGGCAAAAAAGGCTCGGGCTACACCATGACCATGCCAATCGTCAACCCAAAGTAAATATGAGCCACACAGGTTGTTTGAAATAGCGCAACATGAATGATGGAACCTGTATCCAAGCGTCCCAGGATGCATTGCAGCGAAAACGTTCAACAATGTTCAGCGTGACCAATGTTTCTATCTTGGAAAATGAAATTGCATGCTGTATGGAGTGTTTTTGACATATCTTGTCTCAGGATTTGCTTGCAGTCCTACCATATCCCACAAAATGCAGAAGTGCAGTCAATGCAGCTTTTTACCTAAAATGGTAAAAATTGGTCAAAGCCTCATGCGGTTTATTACCTGCCCCTGGAATAACATCAATGGCAATTATAAGAATAATGCTGATAATAGTACAAATTTTGTATGTATGTTTTCAGCCCTACAAAACCATAACTATAGAAGTTTAAATTTATACGTAAAGCTAGATATTTGTAGAAATATCTATATTGATATATAACTATCTATTTATATAGCTAGATATATATCTATGCAGTAACATACATTAGATAGATAGATAGATAGATAGATAGATAGATAGATAGATAGATAGACTGTATATAAGCCTGCAAGTCTTGCACTTGAAGCAGCTTTATGATGTCATTAAGGCTCGATGGTGACACGCGCACCCGGAACAAGGACCACAGGTTGTTAGCGGCCATTTTTCCATCAGTCTCCACTGGAGCTAGAAGTGAGCAGACAGATACTCCTATAGACGCTGCTGGAGCCAGATCATTTGTCTCTGTGATGGACAACGTTTGAAATTCGCCCTTAAGCGGGAGACGGCAGCCTACAACAGTCAAATTGATCGCTGCTTATCACTTCTTTTGTGGTAGGTACAGTTATTCCAGATAGGGGAATGGGTAGGTTAAATTATTCCAGGGTGGGGAATGCTTATGGGCAAGGCATTATGCTTGATCGGAGGCGGATGAAGTGGCAAAAAAGGCTCGGCCTACACCATGACCATGCCAATCGTCAACCCAAAGTGAATATGAGCCACACAGGTTGGTTGAAATAGCGCAACATGAATGATGGAACCTGTATCCAAGCGTCCCAGGATGCATTGCAGCGAAAACGTTCAACAATGTTCAGCGTGACCAATGTTTCTATCTTGGAAAATGAAATTGCATGCTGTATGGAGTGTTTTTGACATATCTTGTCTCAGGATTTGCTTGCAGTCCTACCATATCCCACAAAATGCAGAAGTGCAGTCAATGCAGCTTTTTACCTAAAATGGTAAAAATTGGTCAAAGCCTCATGCGGTTTATTACCTGCCCCTGGAATAACATCAATGGCAATTATAAGAATAATGCTGATAATAGTACAAATTTTGTATGTATGTTTTCAGCCCTACAAAACCATAACTATAGAAGTTTAAATTTATACGTAAAGCTAGATATTTGTAGAAATATCTATATTGATATATAACTATCTATTTATATAGCTAGATATATATCTATGCAGTAACATACATTAGATAGATAGATAGATAGATAGATAGATAGATAGATAGATAGACTGTATATAAGCCTGCAAGTCTTGCACTTGAAGCAGCTTTATGATGTCATTAAGGCTCGATGGTGACACGCGCACCCGGAACAAGGACCACAGGTTGTTAGCGGCCATTTTTCCATCAGTCTCCACTGGAGCTAGAAGTGAGCAGACAGATACTCCTATAGACGCTGCTGGAGCCAGATCATTTGTCTCTGTGATGGACAACGTTTGAAATTCGCCCTTAAGCGGGAGACGGCAGCCTACAACAGTCAAATTGATTGCTGCTTATCACTTCTTTTGTGGTAGGTACAGTTATTCCAGATAGGGGAATGGGTAGGTTAAGTTATTCCAGGGAGGGGAATGCTTATGGGCAAGGCATTATGCTTGATCAGAGGCGGATGAAGTGGCAAAAAAGGCTCGGCCTACACCATGACCATGCCAATCGTCAACCCAAAGTAAATATGAGCCACACAGGTTGGTTGAAATAGCGCAACATGAATGATGGAACCTGTATCCAAGCGTCCCAGGATGCATTGCAGCGAAAACGTTCAACAATGTTCAGCGTGACCAATGTTTCTATCTTGGAAAATGAAATTGCATGCTGTATGGAGTGTTTTTGACATATCTTGCCTCAGGATTTGCTTGCAGTCCTACCATATCCCACAAAATGCAGAAGTGCAGTCAATGCAGCTTTTTACCTAAAATGGTAAAAATTGGTCAAAGCCTCATGCGGTTTATTACCTGCCCCTGGAATAACATCAATGGCAATTATAAGAATAATGCTGATAATAGTACAAATTTTGTATGTATGTTTTCAGCCCTACAAAACCATAACTATAGAAGTTTAAATTTATACGTAAAGCTAGATATTTGTAGAAATATCTATATTGATATATAACTATCTATTTATATAGCTAGATATATATCTATGCAGTAACATACATTAGATAGATAGATAGATAGATAGATAGATAGACTGTATATAAGCCTGCAAGTCTTGCACTTGAAGCAGCTTTATGATGTCATTAAGGCTCGATGGTGACACGCGCACCCGGAACAAGGACCACAGGTTGTTAGCGGCCATTTTTCCATCAGTCTCCACTGGAGCTAGAAGTGAGCAGACAGATACTCCTATAGACGCTGCTGGAGCCAGATCATTTGTCTCTGTGATGGACAACGTTTGAAATTCGCCCTTAAGCGGGAGACGGCAGCCTACAACAGTCAAATTGATTGCTGCTTATCACTTCTTTTGTGGTAGGTACAGTTATTCCAGATAGGGGAATGGGTAGGTTAAGTTATTCCAGGGAGGGGAATGCTTATGGGCAAGGCATTATGCTTGATCAGAGGCGGATGAAGTGGCAAAAAAGGCTCGGCCTACACCATGACCATGCCAATCGTCAACCCAAAGTAAATATGAGCCACACAGGTTGGTTGAAATAGCGCAACATGAATGATGGAACCTGTATCCAAGCGTCCCAGGATGCATTGCAGCGAAAACGTTCAACAATGTTCAGCGTGACCAATGTTTCTATCTTGGAAAATGAAATTGCATGCTGTATGGAGTGTTTTTGACATATCTTGTCTCAGGATTTGCTTGCAGTCCTACCATATCCCACAAAATGCAGAAGTGCAGTCAATGCAGCTTTTTACCTAAAATGGTAAAAATTGGTCAAAGCCTCATGCGGTTTATTACCTGCCCCTGGAATAACATCAATGGCAATTATAAGAATAATGCTGATAATAGTACAAATTTTGTATGTATGTTTTCAGCCCTACAAAACCATAACTATAGAAGTTTAAATTTATACGTAAAGCTAGATATTTGTAGAAATATCTATATTGATATATAACTATCTATTTATATAGCTAGATATATATCTATGCAGTAACATACATTAGATAGATAGATAGATAGATAGATAGATAGACTGTATATAAGCCTGCAAGTCTTGCACTTGAAGCAGCTTTATGATGTCATTAAGGCTCGATGGTGACACGCGCACCCGGAACAAGGACCACAGGTTGTTAGCGGCCATTTTTCCATCAGTCTCCACTGGAGCTAGAAGTGAGCAGACAGATACTCCTATAGACGCTGCTGGAGCCAGATCATTTGTCTCTGTGATGGACAACGTTTGAAATTCGCCCTTAAGCGGGAGACGGCAGCCTACAACAGTCAAATTGATTGCTGCTTATCACTTCTTTTGTGGTAGGTACAGTTATTCCAGATAGGGGAATGGGTAGGTTAAGTTATTCCAGGGAGGGGAATGCTTATGGGCAAGGCATTATGCTTGATCAGAGGCGGATGAAGTGGCAAAAAAGGCTCGGCCTACACCATGACCATGCCAATCGTCAACCCAAAGTAAATATGAGCCACACAGGTTGGTTGAAATAGCGCAACATGAATGATGGAACCTGTATCCAAGCGTCCCAGGATGCATTGCAGCGAAAACGTTCAACAATGTTCAGCGTGACCAATGTTTCTATCTTGGAAAATGAAATTGCATGCTGTATGGAGTGTTTTTGACATATCTTGTCTCAGGATTTGCTTGCAGTCCTACCATATCCCACAAAATGCAGAAGTGCAGTCAATGCAGCTTTTTACCTAAAATGGTAAAAATTGGTCAAAGCCTCATGCGGTTTATTACCTGCCCCTGGAATAACATCAATGGCAATTATAAGAATAATGCTGATAATAGTACAAATTTTGTATGTATGTTTTCAGCCCTACAAAACCATAACTATAGAAGTTTAAATTTATACGTAAAGCTAGATATTTGTAGAAATATCTATATTGATATATAACTATCTATTTATATAGCTAGATATATATCTATGCAGTAACATACATTAGATAGATAGATAGATAGATAGATAGATAGATAGATAGATAGATAGATAGACTGTATATAAGCCTGCAAGTCTTGCACTTGAAGCAGCTTTATGATGTCATTAAGGCTCGATGGTGACACGCGCACCCGGAACAAGGACCACAGGTTGTTAGCGGCCATTTTTCCATCAGTCTCCACTGGAGCTAGAAGTGAGCAGACAGATACTCCTATAGACGCTGCTGGAGCCAGATCATTTGTCTCTGTGATGGACAACGTTTGAAATTCGCCCTTAAGCGGGAGACGGCAGCCTACAACAGTCAAATTGATCGCTGCTTATCACTTCTTTTGTGGTAGGTACAGTTATTCCAGATAGGGGAATGGGTAGGTTAAATTATTCCAGGGTGGGGAATGCTTATGGGCAAGGCATTATGCTTGATCGGAGGCGGATGAAGTGGCAAAAAAGGCTCGGCCTACACCATGACCATGCCAATCGTCAACCCAAAGTGAATATGAGCCACACAGGTTGGTTGAAATAGCGCAACATGAATGATGGAACCTGTATCCAAGCGTCCCAGGATGCATTGCAGCGAAAACGTTCAACAATGTTCAGCGTGACCAATGTTTCTATCTTGGAAAATGAAATTGCATGCTGTATGGAGTGTTTTTGACATATCTTGTCTCAGGATTTGCTTGCAGTCCTACCATATCCCACAAAATGCAGAAGTGCAGTCAATGCAGCTTTTTACCTAAAATGGTAAAAATTGGTCAAAGCCTCATGCGGTTTATTACCTGCCCCTGGAATAACATCAATGGCAATTATAAGAATAATGCTGATAATAGTACAAATTTTGTATGTATGTTTTCAGCCCTACAAAACCATAACTATAGAAGTTTAAATTTATACGTAAAGCTAGATATTTGTAGAAATATCTATATTGATATATAACTATCTATTTATATAGCTAGATATATATCTATGCAGTAACATACATTAGATAGATAGATAGATAGATAGATAGATAGATAGATAGATAGACTGTATATAAGCCTGCAAGTCTTGCACTTGAAGCAGCTTTATGATGTCATTAAGGCTCGATGGTGACACGCGCACCCGGAACAAGGACCACAGGTTGTTAGCGGCCATTTTTCCATCAGTCTCCACTGGAGCTAGAAGTGAGCAGACAGATACTCCTATAGACGCTGCTGGAGCCAGATCATTTGTCTCTGTGATGGACAACGTTTGAAATTCGCCCTTAAGCGGGAGACGGCAGCCTACAACAGTCAAATTGATTGCTGCTTATCACTTCTTTTGTGGTAGGTACAGTTATTCCAGATAGGGGAATGGGTAGGTTAAGTTATTCCAGGGAGGGGAATGCTTATGGGCAAGGCATTATGCTTGATCAGAGGCGGATGAAGTGGCAAAAAAGGCTCGGCCTACACCATGACCATGCCAATCGTCAACCCAAAGTAAATATGAGCCACACAGGTTGGTTGAAATAGCGCAACATGAATGATGGAACCTGTATCCAAGCGTCCCAGGATGCATTGCAGCGAAAACGTTCAACAATGTTCAGCGTGACCAATGTTTCTATCTTGGAAAATGAAATTGCATGCTGTATGGAGTGTTTTTGACATATCTTGTCTCAGGATTTGCTTGCAGTCCTACCATATCCCACAAAATGCAGAAGTGCAGTCAATGCAGCTTTTTACCTAAAATGGTAAAAATTGGTCAAAGCCTCATGCGGTTTATTACCTGCCCCTGGAATAACATCAATGGCAATTATAAGAATAATGCTGATAATAGTACAAATTTTGTATGTATGTTTTCAGCCCTACAAAACCATAACTATAGAAGTTTAAATTTATACGTAAAGCTAGATATTTGTAGAAATATCTATATTGATATATAACTATCTATTTATATAGCTAGATATATATCTATGCAGTAACATACATTAGATAGATAGATAGATAGATAGATAGACTGTATATAAGCCTGCAAGTCTTGCACTTGAAGCAGCTTTATGATGTCATTAAGGCTCGATGGTGACACGCGCACCCGGAACAAGGACCACAGGTTGTTAGCGGCCATTTTTCCATCAGTCTCCACTGGAGCTAGAAGTGAGCAGACAGATACTCCTATAGACGCTGCTGGAGCCAGATCATTTGTCTCTGTGATGGACAACGTTTGAAATTCGCCCTTAAGCGGGAGACGGCAGCCTACAACAGTCAAATTGATTGCTGCTTATCACTTCTTTTGTGGTAGGTACAGTTATTCCAGATAGGGGAATGGGTAGGTTAAGTTATTCCAGGGAGGGGAATGCTTATGGGCAAGGCATTATGCTTGATCAGAGGCGGATGAAGTGGCAAAAAAGGCTCGGCCTACACCATGACCATGCCAATCGTCAACCCAAAGTAAATATGAGCCACACAGGTTGGTTGAAATAGCGCAACATGAATGATGGAACCTGTATCCAAGCGTCCCAGGATGCATTGCAGCGAAAACGTTCAACAATGTTCAGCGTGACCAATGTTTCTATCTTGGAAAATGAAATTGCATGCTGTATGGAGTGTTTTTGACATATCTTGCCTCAGGATTTGCTTGCAGTCCTACCATATCCCACAAAATGCAGAAGTGCAGTCAATGCAGCTTTTTACCTAAAATGGTAAAAATTGGTCAAAGCCTCATGCGGTTTATTACCTGCCCCTGGAATAACATCAATGGCAATTATAAGAATAATGCTGATAATAGTACAAATTTTGTATGTATGTTTTCAGCCCTACAAAACCATAACTATAGAAGTTTAAATTTATACGTAAAGCTAGATATTTGTAGAAATATCTATATTGATATATAACTATCTATTTATATAGCTAGATATATATCTATGCAGTAACATACATTAGATAGATAGATAGATAGATAGATAGATAGATAGATAGATAGATAGATAGATAGATAGATAGACTGTATATAAGCCTGCAAGTCTTGCACTTGAAGCAGCTTTATGATGTCATTAAGGCTCGATGGTGACACGCGCACCCGGAACAAGGACCACAGGTTGTTAGCGGCCATTTTTCCATCAGTCTCCACTGGAGCTAGAAGTGAGCAGACAGATACTCCTATAGACGCTGCTGGAGCCAGATCATTTGTCTCTGTGATGGACAACGTTTGAAATTCGCCCTTAAGCGGGAGACGGCAGCCTACAACAGTCAAATTGATTGCTGCTTATCACTTCTTTTGTGGTAGGTACAGTTATTCCAGATAGGGGAATGGGTAGGTTAAGTTATTCCAGGGAGGGGAATGCTTATGGGCAAGGCATTATGCTTGATCAGAGGCGGATGAAGTGGCAAAAAAGGCTCGGCCTACACCATGACCATGCCAATCGTCAACCCAAAGTAAATATGAGCCACACAGGTTGGTTGAAATAGCGCAACATGAATGATGGAACCTGTATCCAAGCGTCCCAGGATGCATTGCAGCGAAAACGTTCAACAATGTTCAGCGTGACCAATGTTTCTATCTTGGAAAATGAAATTGCATGCTGTATGGAGTGTTTTTGACATATCTTGTCTCAGGATTTGCTTGCAGTCCTACCATATCCCACAAAATGCAGAAGTGCAGTCAATGCAGCTTTTTACCTAAAATGGTAAAAATTGGTCAAAGCCTCATGCGGTTTATTACCTGCCCCTGGAATAACATCAATGGCAATTATAAGAATAATGCTGATAATAGTACAAATTTTGTATGTATGTTTTCAGCCCTACAAAACCATAACTATAGAAGTTTAAATTTATACGTAAAGCTAGATATTTGTAGAAATATCTATATTGATATATAACTATCTATTTATATAGCTAGATATATATCTATGCAGTAACATACATTAGATAGATAGATAGATAGATAGATAGATAGATAGATAGATAGATAGATAGATAGATAGATAGACTGTATATAAGCCTGCAAGTCTTGCACTTGAAGCAGCTTTATGATGTCATTAAGGCTCGATGGTGACACGCGCACCCGGAACAAGGACCACAGGTTGTTAGCGGCCATTTTTCCATCAGTCTCCACTGGAGCTAGAAGTGAGCAGACAGATACTCCTATAGACGCTGCTGGAGCCAGATCATTTGTCTCTGTGATGGACAACGTTTGAAATTCGCCCTTAAGCGGGAGACGGCAGCCTACAACAGTCAAATTGATCGCTGCTTATCACTTCTTTTGTGGTAGGTACAGTTATTCCAGATAGGGGAATGGGTAGGTTAAATTATTCCAGGGTGGGGAATGCTTATGGGCAAGGCATTATGCTTGATCGGAGGCGGATGAAGTGGCAAAAAAGGCTCGGCCTACACCATGACCATGCCAATCGTCAACCCAAAGTGAATATGAGCCACACAGGTTGGTTGAAATAGCGCAACATGAATGATGGAACCTGTATCCAAGCGTCCCAGGATGCATTGCAGCGAAAACGTTCAACAATGTTCAGCGTGACCAATGTTTCTATCTTGGAAAATGAAATTGCATGCTGTATGGAGTGTTTTTGACATATCTTGTCTCAGGATTTGCTTGCAGTCCTACCATATCCCACAAAATGCAGAAGTGCAGTCAATGCAGCTTTTTACCTAAAATGGTAAAAATTGGTCAAAGCCTCATGCGGTTTATTACCTGCCCCTGGAATAACATCAATGGCAATTATAAGAATAATGCTGATAATAGTACAAATTTTGTATGTATGTTTTCAGCCCTACAAAACCATAACTATAGAAGTTTAAATTTATACGTAAAGCTAGATATTTGTAGAAATATCTATATTGATATATAACTATCTATTTATATAGCTAGATATATATCTATGCAGTAACATACATTAGATAGATAGATAGATAGATAGATAGATAGATAGATAGACTGTATATAAGCCTGCAAGTCTTGCACTTGAAGCAGCTTTATGATGTCATTAAGGCTCGATGGTGACACGCGCACCCGGAACAAGGACCACAGGTTGTTAGCGGCCATTTTTCCATCAGTCTCCACTGGAGCTAGAAGTGAGCAGACAGATACTCCTATAGACGCTGCTGGAGCCAGATCATTTGTCTCTGTGATGGACAACGTTTGAAATTCGCCCTTAAGCGGGAGACGGCAGCCTACAACAGTCAAATTGATTGCTGCTTATCACTTCTTTTGTGGTAGGTACAGTTATTCCAGATAGGGGAATGGGTAGGTTAAGTTATTCCAGGGAGGGGAATGCTTATGGGCAAGGCATTATGCTTGATCAGAGGCGGATGAAGTGGCAAAAAAGGCTCGGCCTACACCATGACCATGCCAATCGTCAACCCAAAGTAAATATGAGCCACACAGGTTGGTTGAAATAGCGCAACATGAATGATGGAACCTGTATCCAAGCGTCCCAGGATGCATTGCAGCGAAAACGTTCAACAATGTTCAGCGTGACCAATGTTTCTATCTTGGAAAATGAAATTGCATGCTGTATGGAGTGTTTTTGACATATCTTGTCTCAGGATTTGCTTGCAGTCCTACCATATCCCACAAAATGCAGAAGTGCAGTCAATGCAGCTTTTTACCTAAAATGGTAAAAATTGGTCAAAGCCTCATGCGGTTTATTACCTGCCCCTGGAATAACATCAATGGCAATTATAAGAATAATGCTGATAATAGTACAAATTTTGTATGTATGTTTTCAGCCCTACAAAACCATAACTATAGAAGTTTAAATTTATACGTAAAGCTAGATATTTGTAGAAATATCTATATTGATATATAACTATCTATTTATATAGCTAGATATATATCTATGCAGTAACATACATTAGATAGATAGATAGATAGATAGATAGATAGATAGATAGATAGATAGATAGATAGACTGTATATAAGCCTGCAAGTCTTGCACTTGAAGCAGCTTTATGATGTCATTAAGGCTCGATGGTGACACGCGCACCCGGAACAAGGACCACAGGTTGTTAGCGGCCATTTTTCCATCAGTCTCCACTGGAGCTAGAAGTGAGCAGACAGATACTCCTATAGACGCTGCTGGAGCCAGATCATTTGTCTCTGTGATGGACAACGTTTGAAATTCGCCCTTAAGCGGGAGACGGCAGCCTACAACAGTCAAATTGATCGCTGCTTATCACTTCTTTTGTGGTAGGTACAGTTATTCCAGATAGGGGAATGGGTAGGTTAAATTATTCCAGGGTGGGGAATGCTTATGGGCAAGGCATTATGCTTGATCGGAGGCGGATGAAGTGGCAAAAAAGGCTCGGCCTACACCATGACCATGCCAATCGTCAACCGAAAGTGAATATGAGCCACACAGGTTGGTTGAAATAGCGCAACATGAATGATGGAACCTGTATCCAAGCGTCCCAGGATGCATTGCAGCGAAAACGTTCAACAATGTTCAGCGTGACCAATGTTTCTATCTTGGAAAATGAAATTGCATGCTGTATGGAGTGTTTTTGACATATCTTGTCTCAGGATTTGCTTGCAGTCCTACCATATCCCACAAAATGCAGAAGTGCAGTCAATGCAGCTTTTTACCTAAAATGGTAAAAATTGGTCAAAGCCTCATGCGGTTTATTACCTGCCCCTGGAATAACATCAATGGCAATTATAAGAATAATGCTGATAATAGTACAAATTTTGTATGTATGTTTTCAGCCCTACAAAACCATAACTATAGAAGTTTAAATTTATACGTAAAGCTAGATATTTGTAGAAATATCTATATTGATATATAACTATCTATTTATATAGCTAGATATATATCTATGCAGTAACATACATTAGATAGATAGATAGATAGATAGATAGATAGATAGATAGATAGATAGACTGTATATAAGCCTGCAAGTCTTGCACTTGAAGCAGCTTTATGATGTCATTAAGGCTCGATGGTGACACGCGCACCCGGAACAAGGACCACAGGTTGTTAGCGGCCATTTTTCCATCAGTCTCCACTGGAGCTAGAAGTGAGCAGACAGATACTCCTATAGACGCTGCTGGAGCCAGATCATTTGTCTCTGTGATGGACAACGTTTGAAATTCGCCCTTAAGCGGGAGACGGCAGCCTACAACAGTCAAATTGATCGCTGCTTATCACTTCTTTTGTGGTAGGTACAGTTATTCCAGATAGGGGAATGGGTAGGTTAAATTATTCCAGGGTGGGGAATGCTTATGGGCAAGGCATTATGCTTGATCGGAGGCGGATGAAGTGGCAAAAAAGGCTCGGCCTACACCATGACCATGCCAATCGTCAACCCAAAGTGAATATGAGCCACACAGGTTGGTTGAAATAGCGCAACATGAATGATGGAACCTGTATCCAAGCGTCCCAGGATGCATTGCAGCGAAAACGTTCAACAATGTTCAGCGTGACCAATGTTTCTATCTTGGAAAATGAAATTGCATGCTGTATGGAGTGTTTTTGACATATCTTGTCTCAGGATTTGCTTGCAGTCCTACCATATCCCACAAAATGCAGAAGTGCAGTCAATGCAGCTTTTTACCTAAAATGGTAAAAATTGGTCAAAGCCTCATGCGGTTTATTACCTGCCCCTGGAATAACATCAATGGCAATTATAAGAATAATGCTGATAATAGTACAAATTTTGTATGTATGTTTTCAGCCCTACAAAACCATAACTATAGAAGTTTAAATTTATACGTAAAGCTAGATATTTGTAGAAATATCTATATTGATATATAACTATCTATTTATATAGCTAGATATATATCTATGCAGTAACATACATTAGATAGATAGATAGATAGATAGATAGATAGACTGTATATAAGCCTGCAAGTCTTGCACTTGAAGCAGCTTTATGATGTCATTAAGGCTCGATGGTGACACGCGCACCCGGAACAAGGACCACAGGTTGTTAGCGGCCATTTTTCCATCAGTCTCCACTGGAGCTAGAAGTGAGCAGACAGATACTCCTATAGACGCTGCTGGAGCCAGATCATTTGTCTCTGTGATGGACAACGTTTGAAATTCGCCCTTAAGCGGGAGACGGCAGCCTACAACAGTCAAATTGATTGCTGCTTATCACTTCTTTTGTGGTAGGTACAGTTATTCCAGATAGGGGAATGGGTAGGTTAAGTTATTCCAGGGAGGGGAATGCTTATGGGCAAGGCATTATGCTTGATCAGAGGCGGATGAAGTGGCAAAAAAGGCTCGGCCTACACCATGACCATGCCAATCGTCAACCCAAAGTAAATATGAGCCACACAGGTTGGTTGAAATAGCGCAACATGAATGATGGAACCTGTATCCAAGCGTCCCAGGATGCATTGCAGCGAAAACGTTCAACAATGTTCAGCGTGACCAATGTTTCTATCTTGGAAAATGAAATTGCATGCTGTATGGAGTGTTTTTGACATATCTTGTCTCAGGATTTGCTTGCAGTCCTACCATATCCCACAAAATGCAGAAGTGCAGTCAATGCAGCTTTTTACCTAAAATGGTAAAAATTGGTCAAAGCCTCATGCGGTTTATTACCTGCCCCTGGAATAACATCAATGGCAATTATAAGAATAATGCTGATAATAGTACAAATTTTGTATGTATGTTTTCAGCCCTACAAAACCATAACTATAGAAGTTTAAATTTATACGTAAAGCTAGATATTTGTAGAAATATCTATATTGATATATAACTATCTATTTATATAGCTAGATATATATCTATGCAGTAACATACATTAGATAGATAGATAGATAGATAGATAGATAGACTGTATATAAGCCTGCAAGTCTTGCACTTGAAGCAGCTTTATGATGTCATTAAGGCTCGATGGTGACACGCGCACCCGGAACAAGGACCACAGGTTGTTAGCGGCCATTTTTCCATCAGTCTCCACTGGAGCTAGAAGTGAGCAGACAGATACTCCTATAGACGCTGCTGGAGCCAGATCATTTGTCTCTGTGATGGACAACGTTTGAAATTCGCCCTTAAGCGGGAGACGGCAGCCTACAACAGTCAAATTGATTGCTGCTTATCACTTCTTTTGTGGTAGGTACAGTTATTCCAGATAGGGGAATGGGTAGGTTAAGTTATTCCAGGGAGGGGAATGCTTATGGGCAAGGCATTATGCTTGATCAGAGGCGGATGAAGTGGCAAAAAAGGCTCGGCCTACACCATGACCATGCCAATCGTCAACCCAAAGTAAATATGAGCCACACAGGTTGGTTGAAATAGCGCAACATGAATGATGGAACCTGTATCCAAGCGTCCCAGGATGCATTGCAGCGAAAACGTTCAACAATGTTCAGCGTGACCAATGTTTCTATCTTGGAAAATGAAATTGCATGCTGTATGGAGTGTTTTTGACATATCTTGCCTCAGGATTTGCTTGCAGTCCTACCATATCCCACAAAATGCAGAAGTGCAGTCAATGCAGCTTTTTACCTAAAATGGTAAAAATTGGTCAAAGCCTCATGCGGTTTATTACCTGCCCCTGGAATAACATCAATGGCAATTATAAGAATAATGCTGATAATAGTACAAATTTTGTATGTATGTTTTCAGCCCTACAAAACCATAACTATAGAAGTTTAAATTTATACGTAAAGCTAGATATTTGTAGAAATATCTATATTGATATATAACTATCTATTTATATAGCTAGATATATATCTATGCAGTAACATACATTAGATAGATAGATAGATAGATAGATAGATAGATAGATAGATAGATAGATAGACTGTATATAAGCCTGCAAGTCTTGCACTTGAAGCAGCTTTATGATGTCATTAAGGCTCGATGGTGACACGCGCACCCGGAACAAGGACCACAGGTTGTTAGCGGCCATTTTTCCATCAGTCTCCACTGGAGCTAGAAGTGAGCAGACAGATACTCCTATAGACGCTGCTGGAGCCAGATCATTTGTCTCTGTGATGGACAACGTTTGAAATTCGCCCTTAAGCGGGAGACGGCAGCCTACAACAGTCAAATTGATTGCTGCTTATCACTTCTTTTGTGGTAGGTACAGTTATTCCAGATAGGGGAATGGGTAGGTTAAGTTATTCCAGGGAGGGGAATGCTTATGGGCAAGGCATTATGCTTGATCAGAGGCGGATGAAGTGGCAAAAAAGGCTCGGCCTACACCATGACCATGCCAATCGTCAACCCAAAGTAAATATGAGCCACACAGGTTGGTTGAAATAGCGCAACATGAATGATGGAACCTGTATCCAAGCGTCCCAGGATGCATTGCAGCGAAAACGTTCAACAATGTTCAGCGTGACCAATGTTTCTATCTTGGAAAATGAAATTGCATGCTGTATGGAGTGTTTTTGACATATCTTGTCTCAGGATTTGCTTGCAGTCCTACCATATCCCACAAAATGCAGAAGTGCAGTCAATGCAGCTTTTTACCTAAAATGGTAAAAATTGGTCAAAGCCTCATGCGGTTTATTACCTGCCCCTGGAATAACATCAATGGCAATTATAAGAATAATGCTGATAATAGTACAAATTTTGTATGTATGTTTTCAGCCCTACAAAACCATAACTATAGAAGTTTAAATTTATACGTAAAGCTAGATATTTGTAGAAATATCTATATTGATATATAACTATCTATTTATATAGCTAGATATATATCTATGCAGTAACATACATTAGATAGATAGATAGATAGATAGATAGATAGATAGATAGATAGATAGACTGTATATAAGCCTGCAAGTCTTGCACTTGAAGCAGCTTTATGATGTCATTAAGGCTCGATGGTGACACGCGCACCCGGAACAAGGACCACAGGTTGTTAGCGGCCATTTTTCCATCAGTCTCCACTGGAGCTAGAAGTGAGCAGACAGATACTCCTATAGACGCTGCTGGAGCCAGATCATTTGTCTCTGTGATGGACAACGTTTGAAATTCGCCCTTAAGCGGGAGACGGCAGCCTACAACAGTCAAATTGATCGCTGCTTATCACTTCTTTTGTGGTAGGTACAGTTATTCCAGATAGGGGAATGGGTAGGTTAAATTATTCCAGGGTGGGGAATGCTTATGGGCAAGGCATTATGCTTGATCGGAGGCGGATGAAGTGGCAAAAAAGGCTCGGCCTACACCATGACCATGCCAATCGTCAACCCAAAGTGAATATGAGCCACACAGGTTGGTTGAAATAGCGCAACATGAATGATGGAACCTGTATCCAAGCGTCCCAGGATGCATTGCAGCGAAAACGTTCAACAATGTTCAGCGTGACCAATGTTTCTATCTTGGAAAATGAAATTGCATGCTGTATGGAGTGTTTTTGACATATCTTGTCTCAGGATTTGCTTGCAGTCCTACCATATCCCACAAAATGCAGAAGTGCAGTCAATGCAGCTTTTTACCTAAAATGGTAAAAATTGGTCAAAGCCTCATGCGGTTTATTACCTGCCCCTGGAATAACATCAATGGCAATTATAAGAATAATGCTGATAATAGTACAAATTTTGTATGTATGTTTTCAGCCCTACAAAACCATAACTATAGAAGTTTAAATTTATACGTAAAGCTAGATATTTGTAGAAATATCTATATTGATATATAACTATCTATTTATATAGCTAGATATATATCTATGCAGTAACATACATTAGATAGATAGATAGATAGATAGATAGATAGATAGATAGATAGATAGATAGATAGATAGATAGACTGTATATAAGCCTGCAAGTCTTGCACTTGAAGCAGCTTTATGATGTCATTAAGGCTCGATGGTGACACGCGCACCCGGAACAAGGACCACAGGTTGTTAGCGGCCATTTTTCCATCAGTCTCCACTGGAGCTAGAAGTGAGCAGACAGATACTCCTATAGACGCTGCTGGAGCCAGATCATTTGTCTCTGTGATGGACAACGTTTGAAATTCGCCCTTAAGCGGGAGACGGCAGCCTACAACAGTCAAATTGATTGCTGCTTATCACTTCTTTTGTGGTAGGTACAGTTATTCCAGATAGGGGAATGGGTAGGTTAAGTTATTCCAGGGAGGGGAATGCTTATGGGCAAGGCATTATGCTTGATCAGAGGCGGATGAAGTGGCAAAAAAGGCTCGGCCTACACCATGACCATGCCAATCGTCAACCCAAAGTAAATATGAGCCACACAGGTTGGTTGAAATAGCGCAACATGAATGATGGAACCTGTATCCAAGCGTCCCAGGATGCATTGCAGCGAAAACGTTCAACAATGTTCAGCGTGACCAATGTTTCTATCTTGGAAAATGAAATTGCATGCTGTATGGAGTGTTTTTGACATATCTTGTCTCAGGATTTGCTTGCAGTCCTACCATATCCCACAAAATGCAGAAGTGCAGTCAATGCAGCTTTTTACCTAAAATGGTAAAAATTGGTCAAAGCCTCATGCGGTTTATTACCTGCCCCTGGAATAACATCAATGGCAATTATAAGAATAATGCTGATAATAGTACAAATTTTGTATGTATGTTTTCAGCCCTACAAAACCATAACTATAGAAGTTTAAATTTATACGTAAAGCTAGATATTTGTAGAAATATCTATATTGATATATAACTATCTATTTATATAGCTAGATATATATCTATGCAGTAACATACATTAGATAGATAGATAGATAGATAGATAGATAGACTGTATATAAGCCTGCAAGTCTTGCACTTGAAGCAGCTTTATGATGTCATTAAGGCTCGATGGTGACACGCGCACCCGGAACAAGGACCACAGGTTGTTAGCGGCCATTTTTCCATCAGTCTCCACTGGAGCTAGAAGTGAGCAGACAGATACTCCTATAGACGCTGCTGGAGCCAGATCATTTGTCTCTGTGATGGACAACGTTTGAAATTCGCCCTTAAGCGGGAGACGGCAGCCTACAACAGTCAAATTGATCGCTGCTTATCACTTCTTTTGTGGTAGGTACAGTTATTCCAGATAGGGGAATGGGTAGGTTAAATTATTCCAGGGTGGGGAATGCTTATGGGCAAGGCATTATGCTTGATCGGAGGCGGATGAAGTGGCAAAAAAGGCTCGGCCTACACCATGACCATGCCAATCGTCAACCCAAAGTGAATATGAGCCACACAGGTTGGTTGAAATAGCGCAACATGAATGATGGAACCTGTATCCAAGCGTCCCAGGATGCATTGCAGCGAAAACGTTCAACAATGTTCAGCGTGACCAATGTTTCTATCTTGGAAAATGAAATTGCATGCTGTATGGAGTGTTTTTGACATATCTTGTCTCAGGATTTGCTTGCAGTCCTACCATATCCCACAAAATGCAGAAGTGCAGTCAATGCAGCTTTTTACCTAAAATGGTAAAAATTGGTCAAAGCCTCATGCGGTTTATTACCTGCCCCTGGAATAACATCAATGGCAATTATAAGAATAATGCTGATAATAGTACAAATTTTGTATGTATGTTTTCAGCCCTACAAAACCATAACTATAGAAGTTTAAATTTATACGTAAAGCTAGATATTTGTAGAAATATCTATATTGATATATAACTATCTATTTATATAGCTAGATATATATCTATGCAGTAACATACATTAGATAGATAGATAGATAGATAGATAGATAGATAGATAGATAGATAGATAGACTGTATATAAGCCTGCAAGTCTTGCACTTGAAGCAGCTTTATGATGTCATTAAGGCTCGATGGTGACACGCGCACCCGGAACAAGGACCACAGGTTGTTAGCGGCCATTTTTCCATCAGTCTCCACTGGAGCTAGAAGTGAGCAGACAGATACTCCTATAGACGCTGCTGGAGCCAGATCATTTGTCTCTGTGATGGACAACGTTTGAAATTCGCCCTTAAGCGGGAGACGGCAGCCTACAACAGTCAAATTGATCGCTGCTTATCACTTCTTTTGTGGTAGGTACAGTTATTCCAGATAGGGGAATGGGTAGGTTAAATTATTCCAGGGTGGGGAATGCTTATGGGCAAGGCATTATGCTTGATCGGAGGCGGATGAAGTGGCAAAAAAGGCTCGGCCTACACCATGACCATGCCAATCGTCAACCGAAAGTGAATATGAGCCACACAGGTTGGTTGAAATAGCGCAACATGAATGATGGAACCTGTATCCAAGCGTCCCAGGATGCATTGCAGCGAAAACGTTCAACAATGTTCAGCGTGACCAATGTTTCTATCTTGGAAAATGAAATTGCATGCTGTATGGAGTGTTTTTGACATATCTTGTCTCAGGATTTGCTTGCAGTCCTACCATATCCCACAAAATGCAGAAGTGCAGTCAATGCAGCTTTTTACCTAAAATGGTAAAAATTGGTCAAAGCCTCATGCGGTTTATTACCTGCCCCTGGAATAACATCAATGGCAATTATAAGAATAATGCTGATAATAGTACAAATTTTGTATGTATGTTTTCAGCCCTACAAAACCATAACTATAGAAGTTTAAATTTATACGTAAAGCTAGATATTTGTAGAAATATCTATATTGATATATAACTATCTATTTATATAGCTAGATATATATCTATGCAGTAACATACATTAGATAGATAGATAGATAGATAGATAGATAGATAGATAGATAGATAGATAGATAGATAGATAGACTGTATATAAGCCTGCAAGTCTTGCACTTGAAGCAGCTTTATGATGTCATTAAGGCTCGATGGTGACACGCGCACCCGGAACAAGGACCACAGGTTGTTAGCGGCCATTTTTCCATCAGTCTCCACTGGAGCTAGAAGTGAGCAGACAGATACTCCTATAGACGCTGCTGGAGCCAGATCATTTGTCTCTGTGATGGACAACGTTTGAAATTCGCCCTTAAGCGGGAGACGGCAGCCTACAACAGTCAAATTGATTGCTGCTTATCACTTCTTTTGTGGTAGGTACAGTTATTCCAGATAGGGGAATGGGTAGGTTAAGTTATTCCAGGGAGGGGAATGCTTATGGGCAAGGCATTATGCTTGATCAGAGGCGGATGAAGTGGCAAAAAAGGCTCGGCCTACACCATGACCATGCCAATCGTCAACCCAAAGTAAATATGAGCCACACAGGTTGGTTGAAATAGCGCAACATGAATGATGGAACCTGTATCCAAGCGTCCCAGGATGCATTGCAGCGAAAACGTTCAACAATGTTCAGCGTGACCAATGTTTCTATCTTGGAAAATGAAATTGCATGCTGTATGGAGTGTTTTTGACATATCTTGCCTCAGGATTTGCTTGCAGTCCTACCATATCCCACAAAATGCAGAAGTGCAGTCAATGCAGCTTTTTACCTAAAATGGTAAAAATTGGTCAAAGCCTCATGCGGTTTATTACCTGCCCCTGGAATAACATCAATGGCAATTATAAGAATAATGCTGATAATAGTACAAATTTTGTATGTATGTTTTCAGCCCTACAAAACCATAACTATAGAAGTTTAAATTTATACGTAAAGCTAGATATTTGTAGAAATATCTATATTGATATATAACTATCTATTTATATAGCTAGATATATATCTATGCAGTAACATACATTAGATAGATAGATAGATAGATAGATAGATAGATAGATAGATAGATAGACTGTATATAAGCCTGCAAGTCTTGCACTTGAAGCAGCTTTATGATGTCATTAAGGCTCGATGGTGACACGCGCACCCGGAACAAGGACCACAGGTTGTTAGCGGCCATTTTTCCATCAGTCTCCACTGGAGCTAGAAGTGAGCAGACAGATACTCCTATAGACGCTGCTGGAGCCAGATCATTTGTCTCTGTGATGGACAACGTTTGAAATTCGCCCTTAAGCGGGAGACGGCAGCCTACAACAGTCAAATTGATTGCTGCTTATCACTTCTTTTGTGGTAGGTACAGTTATTCCAGATAGGGGAATGGGTAGGTTAAGTTATTCCAGGGAGGGGAATGCTTATGGGCAAGGCATTATGCTTGATCAGAGGCGGATGAAGTGGCAAAAAAGGCTCGGCCTACACCATGACCATGCCAATCGTCAACCCAAAGTAAATATGAGCCACACAGGTTGGTTGAAATAGCGCAACATGAATGATGGAACCTGTATCCAAGCGTCCCAGGATGCATTGCAGTGAAAACGTTCAACAATGTTCAGCGTGACCAATGTTTCTATCTTGGAAAATGAAATTGCATGCTGTATGGAGTGTTTTTGACATATCTTGTCTCAGGATTTGCTTGCAGTCCTACCATATCCCACAAAATGCAGAAGTGCAGTCAATGCAGCTTTTTACCTAAAATGGTAAAAATTGGTCAAAGCCTCATGCGGTTTATTACCTGCCCCTGGAATAACATCAATGGCAATTATAAGAATAATGCTGATAATAGTACAAATTTTGTATGTATGTTTTCAGCCCTACAAAACCATAACTATAGAAGTTTAAATTTATACGTAAAGCTAGATATTTGTAGAAATATCTATATTGATATATAACTATCTATTTATATAGCTAGATATATATCTATGCAGTAACATACATTAGATAGATAGATAGATAGATAGATAGATAGATAGATAGACTGTATATAAGCCTGCAAGTCTTGCACTTGAAGCAGCTTTATGATGTCATTAAGGCTCGATGGTGACACGCGCACCCGGAACAAGGACCACAGGTTGTTAGCGGCCATTTTTCCATCAGTCTCCACTGGAGCTAGAAGTGAGCAGACAGATACTCCTATAGACGCTGCTGGAGCCAGATCATTTGTCTCTGTGATGGACAACGTTTGAAATTCGCCCTTAAGCGGGAGACGGCAGCCTACAACAGTCAAATTGATCGCTGCTTATCACTTCTTTTGTGGTAGGTACAGTTATTCCAGATAGGGGAATGGGTAGGTTAAATTATTCCAGGGTGGGGAATGCTTATGGGCAAGGCATTATGCTTGATCGGAGGCGGATGAAGTGGCAAAAAAGGCTCGGCCTACACCATGACCATGCCAATCGTCAACCCAAAGTGAATATGAGCCACACAGGTTGGTTGAAATAGCGCAACATGAATGATGGAACCTGTATCCAAGCGTCCCAGGATGCATTGCAGCGAAAACGTTCAACAATGTTCAGCGTGACCAATGTTTCTATCTTGGAAAATGAAATTGCATGCTGTATGGAGTGTTTTTGACATATCTTGTCTCAGGATTTGCTTGCAGTCCTACCATATCCCACAAAATGCAGAAGTGCAGTCAATGCAGCTTTTTACCTAAAATGGTAAAAATTGGTCAAAGCCTCATGCGGTTTATTACCTGCCCCTGGAATAACATCAATGGCAATTATAAGAATAATGCTGATAATAGTACAAATTTTGTATGTATGTTTTCAGCCCTACAAAACCATAACTATAGAAGTTTAAATTTATACGTAAAGCTAGATATTTGTAGAAATATCTATATTGATATATAACTATCTATTTATATAGCTAGATATATATCTATGCAGTAACATACATTAGATAGATAGATAGATAGATAGATAGATAGATAGATAGATAGATAGATAGACTGTATATAAGCCTGCAAGTCTTGCACTTGAAGCAGCTTTATGATGTCATTAAGGCTCGATGGTGACACGCGCACCCGGAACAAGGACCACAGGTTGTTAGCGGCCATTTTTCCATCAGTCTCCACTGGAGCTAGAAGTGAGCAGACAGATACTCCTATAGACGCTGCTGGAGCCAGATCATTTGTCTCTGTGATGGACAACGTTTGAAATTCGCCCTTAAGCGGGAGACGGCAGCCTACAACAGTCAAATTGATTGCTGCTTATCACTTCTTTTGTGGTAGGTACAGTTATTCCAGATAGGGGAATGGGTAGGTTAAGTTATTCCAGGGAGGGGAATGCTTATGGGCAAGGCATTATGCTTGATCAGAGGCGGATGAAGTGGCAAAAAAGGCTCGGCCTACACCATGACCATGCCAATCGTCAACCCAAAGTAAATATGAGCCACACAGGTTGGTTGAAATAGCGCAACATGAATGATGGAACCTGTATCCAAGCGTCCCAGGATGCATTGCAGCGAAAACGTTCAACAATGTTCAGCGTGACCAATGTTTCTATCTTGGAAAATGAAATTGCATGCTGTATGGAGTGTTTTTGACATATCTTGTCTCAGGATTTGCTTGCAGTCCTACCATATCCCACAAAATGCAGAAGTGCAGTCAATGCAGCTTTTTACCTAAAATGGTAAAAATTGGTCAAAGCCTCATGCGGTTTATTACCTGCCCCTGGAATAACATCAATGGCAATTATAAGAATAATGCTGATAATAGTACAAATTTTGTATGTATGTTTTCAGCCCTACAAAACCATAACTATAGAAGTTTAAATTTATACGTAAAGCTAGATATTTGTAGAAATATCTATATTGATATATAACTATCTATTTATATAGCTAGATATATATCTATGCAGTAACATACATTAGATAGATAGATAGATAGATAGATAGATAGATAGATAGACTGTATATAAGCCTGCAAGTCTTGCACTTGAAGCAGCTTTATGATGTCATTAAGGCTCGATGGTGACACGCGCACCCGGAACAAGGACCACAGGTTGTTAGCGGCCATTTTTCCATCAGTCTCCACTGGAGCTAGAAGTGAGCAGACAGATACTCCTATAGACGCTGCTGGAGCCAGATCATTTGTCTCTGTGATGGACAACGTTTGAAATTCGCCCTTAAGCGGGAGACGGCAGCCTACAACAGTCAAATTGATCGCTGCTTATCACTTCTTTTGTGGTAGGTACAGTTATTCCAGATAGGGGAATGGGTAGGTTAAATTATTCCAGGGTGGGGAATGCTTATGGGCAAGGCATTATGCTTGATCGGAGGCGGATGAAGTGGCAAAAAAGGCTCGGCCTACACCATGACCATGCCAATCGTCAACCGAAAGTGAATATGAGCCACACAGGTTGGTTGAAATAGCGCAACATGAATGATGGAACCTGTATCCAAGCGTCCCAGGATGCATTGCAGCGAAAACGTTCAACAATGTTCAGCGTGACCAATGTTTCTATCTTGGAAAATGAAATTGCATGCTGTATGGAGTGTTTTTGACATATCTTGTCTCAGGATTTGCTTGCAGTCCTACCATATCCCACAAAATGCAGAAGTGCAGTCAATGCAGCTTTTTACCTAAAATGGTAAAAATTGGTCAAAGCCTCATGCGGTTTATTACCTGCCCCTGGAATAACATCAATGGCAATTATAAGAATAATGCTGATAATAGTACAAATTTTGTATGTATGTTTTCAGCCCTACAAAACCATAACTATAGAAGTTTAAATTTATACGTAAAGCTAGATATTTGTAGAAATATCTATATTGATATATAACTATCTATTTATATAGCTAGATATATATCTATGCAGTAACATACATTAGATAGATAGATAGATAGATAGATAGATAGATAGATAGATAGATAGATAGATAGATAGATAGATAGACTGTATATAAGCCTGCAAGTCTTGCACTTGAAGCAGGCTTTATGATGTCATTAAGGCTCGATGGTGACACGCGCACCCGGAACAAGGACCACAGGTTGTTAGCGGCCATTTTTCCATCAGTCTCCACTGGAGCTAGAAGTGAGCAGACAGATACTCCTATAGACGCTGCTGGAGCCAGATCATTTGTCTCTGTGATGGACAACGTTTGAAATTCGCCCTTAAGCGGGAGACGGCAGCCTACAACAGTCAAATTGATCGCTGCTTATCACTTCTTTTGTGGTAGGTACAGTTATTCCAGATAGGGGAATGGGTAGGTTAAATTATTCCAGGGTGGGGAATGCTTATGGGCAAGGCATTATGCTTGATCGGAGGCGGATGAAGTGGCAAAAAAGGCTCGGCCTACACCATGACCATGCCAATCGTCAACCGAAAGTGAATATGAGCCACACAGGTTGGTTGAAATAGCGCAACATGAATGATGGAACCTGTATCCAAGCGTCCCAGGATGCATTGCAGCGAAAACGTTCAACAATGTTCAGCGTGACCAATGTTTCTATCTTGGAAAATGAAATTGCATGCTGTATGGAGTGTTTTTGACATATCTTGTCTCAGGATTTGCTTGCAGTCCTACCATATCCCACAAAATGCAGAAGTGCAGTCAATGCAGCTTTTTACCTAAAATGGTAAAAATTGGTCAAAGCCTCATGCGGTTTATTACCTGCCCCTGGAATAACATCAATGGCAATTATAAGAATAATGCTGATAATAGTACAAATTTTGTATGTATGTTTTCAGCCCTACAAAACCATAACTATAGAAGTTTAAATTTATACGTAAAGCTAGATATTTGTAGAAATATCTATATTGATATATAACTATCTATTTATATAGCTAGATATATATCTATGCAGTAACATACATTAGATAGATAGATAGATAGATAGATAGATAGATAGATAGATAGATAGATAGATAGACTGTATATAAGCCTGCAAGTCTTGCACTTGAAGCAGCTTTATGATGTCATTAAGGCTCGATGGTGACACGCGCACCCGGAACAAGGACCACAGGTTGTTAGCGGCCATTTTTCCATCAGTCTCCACTGGAGCTAGAAGTGAGCAGACAGATACTCCTATAGACGCTGCTGGAGCCAGATCATTTGTCTCTGTGATGGACAACGTTTGAAATTCGCCCTTAAGCGGGAGACGGCAGCCTACAACAGTCAAATTGATCGCTGCTTATCACTTCTTTTGTGGTAGGTACAGTTATTCCAGATAGGGGAATGGGTAGGTTAAATTATTCCAGGGTGGGGAATGCTTATGGGCAAGGCATTATGCTTGATCGGAGGCGGATGAAGTGGCAAAAAAGGCTCGGCCTACACCATGACCATGCCAATCGTCAACCGAAAGTGAATATGAGCCACACAGGTTGGTTGAAATAGCGCAACATGAATGATGGAACCTGTATCCAAGCGTCCCAGGATGCATTGCAGCGAAAACGTTCAACAATGTTCAGCGTGACCAATGTTTCTATCTTGGAAAATGAAATTGCATGCTGTATGGAGTGTTTTTGACATATCTTGTCTCAGGATTTGCTTGCAGTCCTACCATATCCCACAAAATGCAGAAGTGCAGTCAATGCAGCTTTTTACCTAAAATGGTAAAAATTGGTCAAAGCCTCATGCGGTTTATTACCTGCCCCTGGAATAACATCAATGGCAATTATAAGAATAATGCTGATAATAGTACAAATTTTGTATGTATGTTTTCAGCCCTACAAAACCATAACTATAGAAGTTTAAATTTATACGTAAAGCTAGATATTTGTAGAAATATCTATATTGATATATAACTATCTATTTATATAGCTAGATATATATCTATGCAGTAACATACATTAGATAGATAGATAGATAGATAGATAGATAGATAGATAGATAGATAGACTGTATATAAGCCTGCAAGTCTTGCACTTGAAGCAGCTTTATGATGTCATTAAGGCTCGATGGTGACACGCGCACCCGGAACAAGGACCACAGGTTGTTAGCGGCCATTTTTCCATCAGTCTCCACTGGAGCTAGAAGTGAGCAGACAGATACTCCTATAGACGCTGCTGGAGCCAGATCATTTGTCTCTGTGATGGACAACGTTTGAAATTCGCCCTTAAGCGGGAGACGGCAGCCTACAACAGTCAAATTGATCGCTGCTTATCACTTCTTTTGTGGTAGGTACAGTTATTCCAGATAGGGGAATGGGTAGGTTAAATTATTCCAGGGTGGGGAATGCTTATGGGCAAGGCATTATGCTTGATCGGAGGCGGATGAAGTGGCAAAAAAGGCTCGGCCTACACCATGACCATGCCAATCGTCAACCGAAAGTGAATATGAGCCACACAGGTTGGTTGAAATAGCGCAACATGAATGATGGAACCTGTATCCAAGCGTCCCAGGATGCATTGCAGCGAAAACGTTCAACAATGTTCAGCGTGACCAATGTTTCTATCTTGGAAAATGAAATTGCATGCTGTATGGAGTGTTTTTGACATATCTTGTCTCAGGATTTGCTTGCAGTCCTACCATATCCCACAAAATGCAGAAGTGCAGTCAATGCAGCTTTTTACCTAAAATGGTAAAAATTGGTCAAAGCCTCATGCGGTTTATTACCTGCCCCTGGAATAACATCAATGGCAATTATAAGAATAATGCTGATAATAGTACAAATTTTGTATGTATGTTTTCAGCCCTACAAAACCATAACTATAGAAGTTTAAATTTATACGTAAAGCTAGATATTTGTAGAAATATCTATATTGATATATAACTATCTATTTATATAGCTAGATATATATCTATGCAGTAACATACATTAGATAGATAGATAGATAGATAGATAGATAGATAGATAGATAGATAGATAGATAGATAGATAGATAGACTGTATATAAGCCTGCAAGTCTTGCACTTGAAGCAGCTTTATGATGTCATTAAGGCTCGATGGTGACACGCGCACCCGGAACAAGGACCACAGGTTGTTAGCGGCCATTTTTCCATCAGTCTCCACTGGAGCTAGAAGTGAGCAGACAGATACTCCTATAGACGCTGCTGGAGCCAGATCATTTGTCTCTGTGATGGACAACGTTTGAAATTCGCCCTTAAGCGGGAGACGGCAGCCTACAACAGTCAAATTGATCGCTGCTTATCACTTCTTTTGTGGTAGGTACAGTTATTCCAGATAGGGGAATGGGTAGGTTAAATTATTCCAGGGTGGGGAATGCTTATGGGCAAGGCATTATGCTTGATCGGAGGCGGATGAAGTGGCAAAAAAGGCTCGGCCTACACCATGACCATGCCAATCGTCAACCGAAAGTGAATATGAGCCACACAGGTTGGTTGAAATAGCGCAACATGAATGATGGAACCTGTATCCAAGCGTCCCAGGATGCATTGCAGCGAAAACGTTCAACAATGTTCAGCGTGACCAATGTTTCTATCTTGGAAAATGAAATTGCATGCTGTATGGAGTGTTTTTGACATATCTTGTCTCAGGATTTGCTTGCAGTCCTACCATATCCCACAAAATGCAGAAGTGCAGTCAATGCAGCTTTTTACCTAAAATGGTAAAAATTGGTCAAAGCCTCATGCGGTTTATTACCTGCCCCTGGAATAACATCAATGGCAATTATAAGAATAATGCTGATAATAGTACAAATTTTGTATGTATGTTTTCAGCCCTACAAAACCATAACTATAGAAGTTTAAATTTATACGTAAAGCTAGATATTTGTAGAAATATCTATATTGATATATAACTATCTATTTATATAGCTAGATATATATCTATGCAGTAACATACATTAGATAGATAGATAGATAGATAGATAGATAGATAGATAGATAGATAGATAGATAGATAGACTGTATATAAGCCTGCAAGTCTTGCACTTGAAGCAGCTTTATGATGTCATTAAGGCTCGATGGTGACACGCGCACCCGGAACAAGGACCACAGGTTGTTAGCGGCCATTTTTCCATCAGTCTCCACTGGAGCTAGAAGTGAGCAGACAGATACTCCTATAGACGCTGCTGGAGCCAGATCATTTGTCTCTGTGATGGACAACGTTTGAAATTCGCCCTTAAGCGGGAGACGGCAGCCTACAACAGTCAAATTGATCGCTGCTTATCACTTCTTTTGTGGTAGGTACAGTTATTCCAGATAGGGGAATGGGTAGGTTAAATTATTCCAGGGTGGGGAATGCTTATGGGCAAGGCATTATGCTTGATCGGAGGCGGATGAAGTGGCAAAAAAGGCTCGGCCTACACCATGACCATGCCAATCGTCAACCGAAAGTGAATATGAGCCACACAGGTTGGTTGAAATAGCGCAACATGAATGATGGAACCTGTATCCAAGCGTCCCAGGATGCATTGCAGCGAAAACGTTCAACAATGTTCAGCGTGACCAATGTTTCTATCTTGGAAAATGAAATTGCATGCTGTATGGAGTGTTTTTGACATATCTTGTCTCAGGATTTGCTTGCAGTCCTACCATATCCCACAAAATGCAGAAGTGCAGTCAATGCAGCTTTTTACCTAAAATGGTAAAAATTGGTCAAAGCCTCATGCGGTTTATTACCTGCCCCTGGAATAACATCAATGGCAATTATAAGAATAATGCTGATAATAGTACAAATTTTGTATGTATGTTTTCAGCCCTACAAAACCATAACTATAGAAGTTTAAATTTATACGTAAAGCTAGATATTTGTAGAAATATCTATATTGATATATAACTATCTATTTATATAGCTAGATATATATCTATGCAGTAACATACATTAGATAGATAGATAGATAGATAGATAGATAGATAGATAGATAGATAGATAGATAGATAGATAGACTGTATATAAGCCTGCAAGTCTTGCACTTGAAGCAGCTTTATGATGTCATTAAGGCTCGATGGTGACACGCGCACCCGGAACAAGGACCACAGGTTGTTAGCGGCCATTTTTCCATCAGTCTCCACTGGAGCTAGAAGTGAGCAGACAGATACTCCTATAGACGCTGCTGGAGCCAGATCATTTGTCTCTGTGATGGACAACGTTTGAAATTCGCCCTTAAGCGGGAGACGGCAGCCTACAACAGTCAAATTGATTGCTGCTTATCACTTCTTTTGTGGTAGGTACAGTTATTCCAGATAGGGGAATGGGTAGGTTAAGTTATTCCAGGGAGGGGAATGCTTATGGGCAAGGCATTATGCTTGATCAGAGGCGGATGAAGTGGCAAAAAAGGCTCGGCCTACACCATGACCATGCCAATCGTCAACCCAAAGTAAATATGAGCCACACAGGTTGGTTGAAATAGCGCAACATGAATGATGGAACCTGTATCCAAGCGTCCCAGGATGCATTGCAGCGAAAACGTTCAACAATGTTCAGCGTGACCAATGTTTCTATCTTGGAAAATGAAATTGCATGCTGTATGGAGTGTTTTTGACATATCTTGCCTCAGGATTTGCTTGCAGTCCTACCATATCCCACAAAATGCAGAAGTGCAGTCAATGCAGCTTTTTACCTAAAATGGTAAAAATTGGTCAAAGCCTCATGCGGTTTATTACCTGCCCCTGGAATAACATCAATGGCAATTATAAGAATAATGCTGATAATAGTACAAATTTTGTATGTATGTTTTCAGCCCTACAAAACCATAACTATAGAAGTTTAAATTTATACGTAAAGCTAGATATTTGTAGAAATATCTATATTGATATATAACTATCTATTTATATAGCTAGATATATATCTATGCAGTAACATACATTAGATAGATAGATAGATAGATAGATAGACTGTATATAAGCCTGCAAGTCTTGCACTTGAAGCAGCTTTATGATGTCATTAAGGCTCGATGGTGACACGCGCACCCGGAACAAGGACCACAGGTTGTTAGCGGCCATTTTTCCATCAGTCTCCACTGGAGCTAGAAGTGAGCAGACAGATACTCCTATAGACGCTGCTGGAGCCAGATCATTTGTCTCTGTGATGGACAACGTTTGAAATTCGCCCTTAAGCGGGAGACGGCAGCCTACAACAGTCAAATTGATTGCTGCTTATCACTTCTTTTGTGGTAGGTACAGTTATTCCAGATAGGGGAATGGGTAGGTTAAGTTATTCCAGGGAGGGGAATGCTTATGGGCAAGGCATTATGCTTGATCAGAGGCGGATGAAGTGGCAAAAAAGGCTCGGCCTACACCATGACCATGCCAATCGTCAACCCAAAGTAAATATGAGCCACACAGGTTGGTTGAAATAGCGCAACATGAATGATGGAACCTGTATCCAAGCGTCCCAGGATGCATTGCAGTGAAAACGTTCAACAATGTTCAGCGTGACCAATGTTTCTATCTTGGAAAATGAAATTGCATGCTGTATGGAGTGTTTTTGACATATCTTGTCTCAGGATTTGCTTGCAGTCCTACCATATCCCACAAAATGCAGAAGTGCAGTCAATGCAGCTTTTTACCTAAAATGGTAAAAATTGGTCAAAGCCTCATGCGGTTTATTACCTGCCCCTGGAATAACATCAATGGCAATTATAAGAATAATGCTGATAATAGTACAAATTTTGTATGTATGTTTTCAGCCCTACAAAACCATAACTATAGAAGTTTAAATTTATACGTAAAGCTAGATATTTGTAGAAATATCTATATTGATATATAACTATCTATTTATATAGCTAGATATATATCTATGCAGTAACATACATTAGATAGATAGATAGATAGATAGATAGATAGATAGATAGATAGACTGTATATAAGCCTGCAAGTCTTGCACTTGAAGCAGCTTTATGATGTCATTAAGGCTCGATGGTGACACGCGCACCCGGAACAAGGACCACAGGTTGTTAGCGGCCATTTTTCCATCAGTCTCCACTGGAGCTAGAAGTGAGCAGACAGATACTCCTATAGACGCTGCTGGAGCCAGATCATTTGTCTCTGTGATGGACAACGTTTGAAATTCGCCCTTAAGCGGGAGACGGCAGCCTACAACAGTCAAATTGATCGCTGCTTATCACTTCTTTTGTGGTAGGTACAGTTATTCCAGATAGGGGAATGGGTAGGTTAAATTATTCCAGGGTGGGGAATGCTTATGGGCAAGGCATTATGCTTGATCGGAGGCGGATGAAGTGGCAAAAAAGGCTCGGCCTACACCATGACCATGCCAATCGTCAACCCAAAGTGAATATGAGCCACACAGGTTGGTTGAAATAGCGCAACATGAATGATGGAACCTGTATCCAAGCGTCCCAGGATGCATTGCAGCGAAAACGTTCAACAATGTTCAGCGTGACCAATGTTTCTATCTTGGAAAATGAAATTGCATGCTGTATGGAGTGTTTTTGACATATCTTGTCTCAGGATTTGCTTGCAGTCCTACCATATCCCACAAAATGCAGAAGTGCAGTCAATGCAGCTTTTTACCTAAAATGGTAAAAATTGGTCAAAGCCTCATGCGGTTTATTACCTGCCCCTGGAATAACATCAATGGCAATTATAAGAATAATGCTGATAATAGTACAAATTTTGTATGTATGTTTTCAGCCCTACAAAACCATAACTATAGAAGTTTAAATTTATACGTAAAGCTAGATATTTGTAGAAATATCTATATTGATATATAACTATCTATTTATATAGCTAGATATATATCTATGCAGTAACATACATTAGATAGATAGATAGATAGATAGATAGATAGATAGATAGACTGTATATAAGCCTGCAAGTCTTGCACTTGAAGCAGCTTTATGATGTCATTAAGGCTCGATGGTGACACGCGCACCCGGAACAAGGACCACAGGTTGTTAGCGGCCATTTTTCCATCAGTCTCCACTGGAGCTAGAAGTGAGCAGACAGATACTCCTATAGACGCTGCTGGAGCCAGATCATTTGTCTCTGTGATGGACAACGTTTGAAATTCGCCCTTAAGCGGGAGACGGCAGCCTACAACAGTCAAATTGATTGCTGCTTATCACTTCTTTTGTGGTAGGTACAGTTATTCCAGATAGGGGAATGGGTAGGTTAAGTTATTCCAGGGAGGGGAATGCTTATGGGCAAGGCATTATGCTTGATCAGAGGCGGATGAAGTGGCAAAAAAGGCTCGGCCTACACCATGACCATGCCAATCGTCAACCCAAAGTAAATATGAGCCACACAGGTTGGTTGAAATAGCGCAACATGAATGATGGAACCTGTATCCAAGCGTCCCAGGATGCATTGCAGCGAAAACGTTCAACAATGTTCAGCGTGACCAATGTTTCTATCTTGGAAAATGAAATTGCATGCTGTATGGAGTGTTTTTGACATATCTTGTCTCAGGATTTGCTTGCAGTCCTACCATATCCCACAAAATGCAGAAGTGCAGTCAATGCAGCTTTTTACCTAAAATGGTAAAAATTGGTCAAAGCCTCATGCGGTTTATTACCTGCCCCTGGAATAACATCAATGGCAATTATAAGAATAATGCTGATAATAGTACAAATTTTGTATGTATGTTTTCAGCCCTACAAAACCATAACTATAGAAGTTTAAATTTATACGTAAAGCTAGATATTTGTAGAAATATCTATATTGATATATAACTATCTATTTATATAGCTAGATATATATCTATGCAGTAACATACATTAGATAGATAGATAGATAGATAGATAGATAGATAGACTGTATATAAGCCTGCAAGTCTTGCACTTGAAGCAGCTTTATGATGTCATTAAGGCTCGATGGTGACACGCGCACCCGGAACAAGGACCACAGGTTGTTAGCGGCCATTTTTCCATCAGTCTCCACTGGAGCTAGAAGTGAGCAGACAGATACTCCTATAGACGCTGCTGGAGCCAGATCATTTGTCTCTGTGATGGACAACGTTTGAAATTCGCCCTTAAGCGGGAGACGGCAGCCTACAACAGTCAAATTGATCGCTGCTTATCACTTCTTTTGTGGTAGGTACAGTTATTCCAGATAGGGGAATGGGTAGGTTAAATTATTCCAGGGTGGGGAATGCTTATGGGCAAGGCATTATGCTTGATCGGAGGCGGATGAAGTGGCAAAAAAGGCTCGGCCTACACCATGACCATGCCAATCGTCAACCGAAAGTGAATATGAGCCACACAGGTTGGTTGAAATAGCGCAACATGAATGATGGAACCTGTATCCAAGCGTCCCAGGATGCATTGCAGCGAAAACGTTCAACAATGTTCAGCGTGACCAATGTTTCTATCTTGGAAAATGAAATTGCATGCTGTATGGAGTGTTTTTGACATATCTTGTCTCAGGATTTGCTTGCAGTCCTACCATATCCCACAAAATGCAGAAGTGCAGTCAATGCAGCTTTTTACCTAAAATGGTAAAAATTGGTCAAAGCCTCATGCGGTTTATTACCTGCCCCTGGAATAACATCAATGGCAATTATAAGAATAATGCTGATAATAGTACAAATTTTGTATGTATGTTTTCAGCCCTACAAAACCATAACTATAGAAGTTTAAATTTATACGTAAAGCTAGATATTTGTAGAAATATCTATATTGATATATAACTATCTATTTATATAGCTAGATATATATCTATGCAGTAACATACATTAGATAGATAGATAGATAGATAGATAGATAGATAGATAGATAGATAGATAGATAGACTGTATATAAGCCTGCAAGTCTTGCACTTGAAGCAGGCTTTATGATGTCATTAAGGCTCGATGGTGACACGCGCACCCGGAACAAGGACCACAGGTTGTTAGCGGCCATTTTTCCATCAGTCTCCACTGGAGCTAGAAGTGAGCAGACAGATACTCCTATAGACGCTGCTGGAGCCAGATCATTTGTCTCTGTGATGGACAACGTTTGAAATTCGCCCTTAAGCGGGAGACGGCAGCCTACAACAGTCAAATTGATCGCTGCTTATCACTTCTTTTGTGGTAGGTACAGTTATTCCAGATAGGGGAATGGGTAGGTTAAATTATTCCAGGGTGGGGAATGCTTATGGGCAAGGCATTATGCTTGATCGGAGGCGGATGAAGTGGCAAAAAAGGCTCGGCCTACACCATGACCATGCCAATCGTCAACCGAAAGTGAATATGAGCCACACAGGTTGGTTGAAATAGCGCAACATGAATGATGGAACCTGTATCCAAGCGTCCCAGGATGCATTGCAGCGAAAACGTTCAACAATGTTCAGCGTGACCAATGTTTCTATCTTGGAAAATGAAATTGCATGCTGTATGGAGTGTTTTTGACATATCTTGTCTCAGGATTTGCTTGCAGTCCTACCATATCCCACAAAATGCAGAAGTGCAGTCAATGCAGCTTTTTACCTAAAATGGTAAAAATTGGTCAAAGCCTCATGCGGTTTATTACCTGCCCCTGGAATAACATCAATGGCAATTATAAGAATAATGCTGATAATAGTACAAATTTTGTATGTATGTTTTCAGCCCTACAAAACCATAACTATAGAAGTTTAAATTTATACGTAAAGCTAGATATTTGTAGAAATATCTATATTGATATATAACTATCTATTTATATAGCTAGATATATATCTATGCAGTAACATACATTAGATAGATAGATAGATAGATAGATAGATAGATAGATAGATAGATAGATAGACTGTATATAAGCCTGCAAGTCTTGCACTTGAAGCAGCTTTATGATGTCATTAAGGCTCGATGGTGACACGCGCACCCGGAACAAGGACCACAGGTTGTTAGCGGCCATTTTTCCATCAGTCTCCACTGGAGCTAGAAGTGAGCAGACAGATACTCCTATAGACGCTGCTGGAGCCAGATCATTTGTCTCTGTGATGGACAACGTTTGAAATTCGCCCTTAAGCGGGAGACGGCAGCCTACAACAGTCAAATTGATTGCTGCTTATCACTTCTTTTGTGGTAGGTACAGTTATTCCAGATAGGGGAATGGGTAGGTTAAGTTATTCCAGGGAGGGGAATGCTTATGGGCAAGGCATTATGCTTGATCGGAGGCGGATGAAGTGGCAAAAAAGGCTCGGCCTACACCATGACCATGCCAATCGTCAACCCAAAGTAAATATGAGCCACACAGGTTGGTTGAAATAGCGCAACATGAATGATGGAACCTGTATCCAAGCGTCCCAGGATGCATTGCAGCGAAAACGTTCAACAATGTTCAGCGTGACCAATGTTTCTATCTTGGAAAATGAAATTGCATGCTGTATGGAGTGTTTTTGACATATCTTGCCTCAGGATTTGCTTGCAGTCCTACCATATCCCACAAAATGCAGAAGTGCAGTCAATGCAGCTTTTTACCTAAAATGGTAAAAATTGGTCAAAGCCTCATGCGGTTTATTACCTGCCCCTGGAATAACATCAATGGCAATTATAAGAATAATGCTGATAATAGTACAAATTTTGTATGTATGTTTTCAGCCCTACAAAACCATAACTATAGAAGTTTAAATTTATACGTAAAGCTAGATATTTGTAGAAATATCTATATTGATATATAACTATCTATTTATATAGCTAGATATATATCTATGCAGTAACATACATTAGATAGATAGATAGATAGATAGATAGATAGACTGTATATAAGCCTGCAAGTCTTGCACTTGAAGCAGCTTTATGATGTCATTAAGGCTCGATGGTGACACGCGCACCCGGAACAAGGACCACAGGTTGTTAGCGGCCATTTTTCCATCAGTCTCCACTGGAGCTAGAAGTGAGCAGACAGATACTCCTATAGACGCTGCTGGAGCCAGATCATTTGTCTCTGTGATGGACAACGTTTGAAATTCGCCCTTAAGCGGGAGACGGCAGCCTACAACAGTCAAATTGATTGCTGCTTATCACTTCTTTTGTGGTAGGTACAGTTATTCCAGATAGGGGAATGGGTAGGTTAAGTTATTCCAGGGAGGGGAATGCTTATGGGCAAGGCATTATGCTTGATCAGAGGCGGATGAAGTGGCAAAAAAGGCTCGGCCTACACCATGACCATGCCAATCGTCAACCCAAAGTAAATATGAGCCACACAGGTTGGTTGAAATAGCGCAACATGAATGATGGAACCTGTATCCAAGCGTCCCAGGATGCATTGCAGTGAAAACGTTCAACAATGTTCAGCGTGACCAATGTTTCTATCTTGGAAAATGAAATTGCATGCTGTATGGAGTGTTTTTGACATATCTTGTCTCAGGATTTGCTTGCAGTCCTACCATATCCCACAAAATGCAGAAGTGCAGTCAATGCAGCTTTTTACCTAAAATGGTAAAAATTGGTCAAAGCCTCATGCGGTTTATTACCTGCCCCTGGAATAACATCAATGGCAATTATAAGAATAATGCTGATAATAGTACAAATTTTGTATGTATGTTTTCAGCCCTACAAAACCATAACTATAGAAGTTTAAATTTATACGTAAAGCTAGATATTTGTAGAAATATCTATATTGATATATAACTATCTATTTATATAGCTAGATATATATCTATGCAGTAACATACATTAGATAGATAGATAGATAGATAGATAGATAGATAGATAGATAGATAGATAGACTGTATATAAGCCTGCAAGTCTTGCACTTGAAGCAGCTTTATGATGTCATTAAGGCTCGATGGTGACACGCGCACCCGGAACAAGGACCACAGGTTGTTAGCGGCCATTTTTCCATCAGTCTCCACTGGAGCTAGAAGTGAGCAGACAGATACTCCTATAGACGCTGCTGGAGCCAGATCATTTGTCTCTGTGATGGACAACGTTTGAAATTCGCCCTTAAGCGGGAGACGGCAGCCTACAACAGTCAAATTGATCGCTGCTTATCACTTCTTTTGTGGTAGGTACAGTTATTCCAGATAGGGGAATGGGTAGGTTAAATTATTCCAGGGTGGGGAATGCTTATGGGCAAGGCATTATGCTTGATCGGAGGCGGATGAAGTGGCAAAAAAGGCTCGGCCTACACCATGACCATGCCAATCGTCAACCCAAAGTGAATATGAGCCACACAGGTTGGTTGAAATAGCGCAACATGAATGATGGAACCTGTATCCAAGCGTCCCAGGATGCATTGCAGCGAAAACGTTCAACAATGTTCAGCGTGACCAATGTTTCTATCTTGGAAAATGAAATTGCATGCTGTATGGAGTGTTTTTGACATATCTTGTCTCAGGATTTGCTTGCAGTCCTACCATATCCCACAAAATGCAGAAGTGCAGTCAATGCAGCTTTTTACCTAAAATGGTAAAAATTGGTCAAAGCCTCATGCGGTTTATTACCTGCCCCTGGAATAACATCAATGGCAATTATAAGAATAATGCTGATAATAGTACAAATTTTGTATGTATGTTTTCAGCCCTACAAAACCATAACTATAGAAGTTTAAATTTATACGTAAAGCTAGATATTTGTAGAAATATCTATATTGATATATAACTATCTATTTATATAGCTAGATATATATCTATGCAGTAACATACATTAGATAGATAGATAGATAGATAGATAGATAGATAGACTGTATATAAGCCTGCAAGTCTTGCACTTGAAGCAGCTTTATGATGTCATTAAGGCTCGATGGTGACACGCGCACCCGGAACAAGGACCACAGGTTGTTAGCGGCCATTTTTCCATCAGTCTCCACTGGAGCTAGAAGTGAGCAGACAGATACTCCTATAGACGCTGCTGGAGCCAGATCATTTGTCTCTGTGATGGACAACGTTTGAAATTCGCCCTTAAGCGGGAGACGGCAGCCTACAACAGTCAAATTGATTGCTGCTTATCACTTCTTTTGTGGTAGGTACAGTTATTCCAGATAGGGGAATGGGTAGGTTAAGTTATTCCAGGGAGGGGAATGCTTATGGGCAAGGCATTATGCTTGATCAGAGGCGGATGAAGTGGCAAAAAAGGCTCGGCCTACACCATGACCATGCCAATCGTCAACCCAAAGTAAATATGAGCCACACAGGTTGGTTGAAATAGCGCAACATGAATGATGGAACCTGTATCCAAGCGTCCCAGGATGCATTGCAGCGAAAACGTTCAACAATGTTCAGCGTGACCAATGTTTCTATCTTGGAAAATGAAATTGCATGCTGTATGGAGTGTTTTTGACATATCTTGTCTCAGGATTTGCTTGCAGTCCTACCATATCCCACAAAATGCAGAAGTGCAGTCAATGCAGCTTTTTACCTAAAATGGTAAAAATTGGTCAAAGCCTCATGCGGTTTATTACCTGCCCCTGGAATAACATCAATGGCAATTATAAGAATAATGCTGATAATAGTACAAATTTTGTATGTATGTTTTCAGCCCTACAAAACCATAACTATAGAAGTTTAAATTTATACGTAAAGCTAGATATTTGTAGAAATATCTATATTGATATATAACTATCTATTTATATAGCTAGATATATATCTATGCAGTAACATACATTAGATAGATAGATAGATAGATAGATAGATAGATAGATAGATAGATAGATAGACTGTATATAAGCCTGCAAGTCTTGCACTTGAAGCAGCTTTATGATGTCATTAAGGCTCGATGGTGACACGCGCACCCGGAACAAGGACCACAGGTTGTTAGCGGCCATTTTTCCATCAGTCTCCACTGGAGCTAGAAGTGAGCAGACAGATACTCCTATAGACGCTGCTGGAGCCAGATCATTTGTCTCTGTGATGGACAACGTTTGAAATTCGCCCTTAAGCGGGAGACGGCAGCCTACAACAGTCAAATTGATCGCTGCTTATCACTTCTTTTGTGGTAGGTACAGTTATTCCAGATAGGGGAATGGGTAGGTTAAATTATTCCAGGGTGGGGAATGCTTATGGGCAAGGCATTATGCTTGATCGGAGGCGGATGAAGTGGCAAAAAAGGCTCGGCCTACACCATGACCATGCCAATCGTCAACCGAAAGTGAATATGAGCCACACAGGTTGGTTGAAATAGCGCAACATGAATGATGGAACCTGTATCCAAGCGTCCCAGGATGCATTGCAGCGAAAACGTTCAACAATGTTCAGCGTGACCAATGTTTCTATCTTGGAAAATGAAATTGCATGCTGTATGGAGTGTTTTTGACATATCTTGTCTCAGGATTTGCTTGCAGTCCTACCATATCCCACAAAATGCAGAAGTGCAGTCAATGCAGCTTTTTACCTAAAATGGTAAAAATTGGTCAAAGCCTCATGCGGTTTATTACCTGCCCCTGGAATAACATCAATGGCAATTATAAGAATAATGCTGATAATAGTACAAATTTTGTATGTATGTTTTCAGCCCTACAAAACCATAACTATAGAAGTTTAAATTTATACGTAAAGCTAGATATTTGTAGAAATATCTATATTGATATATAACTATCTATTTATATAGCTAGATATATATCTATGCAGTAACATACATTAGATAGATAGATAGATAGATAGATAGATAGATAGATAGATAGATAGATAGATAGATAGACTGTATATAAGCCTGCAAGTCTTGCACTTGAAGCAGGCTTTATGATGTCATTAAGGCTCGATGGTGACACGCGCACCCGGAACAAGGACCACAGGTTGTTAGCGGCCATTTTTCCATCAGTCTCCACTGGAGCTAGAAGTGAGCAGACAGATACTCCTATAGACGCTGCTGGAGCCAGATCATTTGTCTCTGTGATGGACAACGTTTGAAATTCGCCCTTAAGCGGGAGACGGCAGCCTACAACAGTCAAATTGATCGCTGCTTATCACTTCTTTTGTGGTAGGTACAGTTATTCCAGATAGGGGAATGGGTAGGTTAAATTATTCCAGGGTGGGGAATGCTTATGGGCAAGGCATTATGCTTGATCGGAGGCGGATGAAGTGGCAAAAAAGGCTCGGCCTACACCATGACCATGCCAATCGTCAACCGAAAGTGAATATGAGCCACACAGGTTGGTTGAAATAGCGCAACATGAATGATGGAACCTGTATCCAAGCGTCCCAGGATGCATTGCAGCGAAAACGTTCAACAATGTTCAGCGTGACCAATGTTTCTATCTTGGAAAATGAAATTGCATGCTGTATGGAGTGTTTTTGACATATCTTGTCTCAGGATTTGCTTGCAGTCCTACCATATCCCACAAAATGCAGAAGTGCAGTCAATGCAGCTTTTTACCTAAAATGGTAAAAATTGGTCAAAGCCTCATGCGGTTTATTACCTGCCCCTGGAATAACATCAATGGCAATTATAAGAATAATGCTGATAATAGTACAAATTTTGTATGTATGTTTTCAGCCCTACAAAACCATAACTATAGAAGTTTAAATTTATACGTAAAGCTAGATATTTGTAGAAATATCTATATTGATATATAACTATCTATTTATATAGCTAGATATATATCTATGCAGTAACATACATTAGATAGATAGATAGATAGATAGATAGATAGATAGATAGATAGATAGATAGATAGATAGATAGACTGTATATAAGCCTGCAAGTCTTGCACTTGAAGCAGCTTTATGATGTCATTAAGGCTCGATGGTGACACGCGCACCCGGAACAAGGACCACAGGTTGTTAGCGGCCATTTTTCCATCAGTCTCCACTGGAGCTAGAAGTGAGCAGACAGATACTCCTATAGACGCTGCTGGAGCCAGATCATTTGTCTCTGTGATGGACAACGTTTGAAATTCGCCCTTAAGCGGGAGACGGCAGCCTACAACAGTCAAATTGATCGCTGCTTATCACTTCTTTTGTGGTAGGTACAGTTATTCCAGATAGGGGAATGGGTAGGTTAAATTATTCCAGGGTGGGGAATGCTTATGGGCAAGGCATTATGCTTGATCGGAGGCGGATGAAGTGGCAAAAAAGGCTCGGCCTACACCATGACCATGCCAATCGTCAACCGAAAGTGAATATGAGCCACACAGGTTGGTTGAAATAGCGCAACATGAATGATGGAACCTGTATCCAAGCGTCCCAGGATGCATTGCAGCGAAAACGTTCAACAATGTTCAGCGTGACCAATGTTTCTATCTTGGAAAATGAAATTGCATGCTGTATGGAGTGTTTTTGACATATCTTGTCTCAGGATTTGCTTGCAGTCCTACCATATCCCACAAAATGCAGAAGTGCAGTCAATGCAGCTTTTTACCTAAAATGGTAAAAATTGGTCAAAGCCTCATGCGGTTTATTACCTGCCCCTGGAATAACATCAATGGCAATTATAAGAATAATGCTGATAATAGTACAAATTTTGTATGTATGTTTTCAGCCCTACAAAACCATAACTATAGAAGTTTAAATTTATACGTAAAGCTAGATATTTGTAGAAATATCTATATTGATATATAACTATCTATTTATATAGCTAGATATATATCTATGCAGTAACATACATTAGATAGATAGATAGATAGATAGATAGATAGATAGATAGATAGATAGATAGACTGTATATAAGCCTGCAAGTCTTGCACTTGAAGCAGCTTTATGATGTCATTAAGGCTCGATGGTGACACGCGCACCCGGAACAAGGACCACAGGTTGTTAGCGGCCATTTTTCCATCAGTCTCCACTGGAGCTAGAAGTGAGCAGACAGATACTCCTATAGACGCTGCTGGAGCCAGATCATTTGTCTCTGTGATGGACAACGTTTGAAATTCGCCCTTAAGCGGGAGACGGCAGCCTACAACAGTCAAATTGATTGCTGCTTATCACTTCTTTTGTGGTAGGTACAGTTATTCCAGATAGGGGAATGGGTAGGTTAAGTTATTCCAGGGAGGGGAATGCTTATGGGCAAGGCATTATGCTTGATCAGAGGCGGATGAAGTGGCAAAAAAGGCTCGGCCTACACCATGACCATGCCAATCGTCAACCCAAAGTAAATATGAGCCACACAGGTTGGTTGAAATAGCGCAACATGAATGATGGAACCTGTATCCAAGCGTCCCAGGATGCATTGCAGCGAAAACGTTCAACAATGTTCAGCGTGACCAATGTTTCTATCTTGGAAAATGAAATTGCATGCTGTATGGAGTGTTTTTGACATATCTTGTCTCAGGATTTGCTTGCAGTCCTACCATATCCCACAAAATGCAGAAGTGCAGTCAATGCAGCTTTTTACCTAAAATGGTAAAAATTGGTCAAAGCCTCATGCGGTTTATTACCTGCCCCTGGAATAACATCAATGGCAATTATAAGAATAATGCTGATAATAGTACAAATTTTGTATGTATGTTTTCAGCCCTACAAAACCATAACTATAGAAGTTTAAATTTATACGTAAAGCTAGATATTTGTAGAAATATCTATATTGATATATAACTATCTATTTATATAGCTAGATATATATCTATGCAGTAACATACATTAGATAGATAGATAGATAGATAGATAGATAGATAGACTGTATATAAGCCTGCAAGTCTTGCACTTGAAGCAGCTTTATGATGTCATTAAGGCTCGATGGTGACACGCGCACCCGGAACAAGGACCACAGGTTGTTAGCGGCCATTTTTCCATCAGTCTCCACTGGAGCTAGAAGTGAGCAGACAGATACTCCTATAGACGCTGCTGGAGCCAGATCATTTGTCTCTGTGATGGACAACGTTTGAAATTCGCCCTTAAGCGGGAGACGGCAGCCTACAACAGTCAAATTGATCGCTGCTTATCACTTCTTTTGTGGTAGGTACAGTTATTCCAGATAGGGGAATGGGTAGGTTAAATTATTCCAGGGTGGGGAATGCTTATGGGCAAGGCATTATGCTTGATCGGAGGCAGATGAAGTGGCAAAAAAGGCTCGGCCTACACCATGACCATGCCAATCGTCAACCCAAAGTGAATATGAGCCACACAGGTTGGTTGAAATAGCGCAACATGAATGATGGAACCTGGATCCAAGCGTCCCAGGATGCATTGCAGCGAAAACGTTCAACAATGTTCAGCGTGACCAATGTTTCTATCTTGGAAAATGAAATTGCATGCTGTATGGAGTGTTTTTGACATATCTTGTCTCAGGATTTGCTTGCAGTCCTACCATATCCCACAAAATGCAGAAGTGCAGTCAATGCAGCTTTTTACCTAAAATGGTAAAAATTGGTCAAAGCCTCATGCGGTTTATTACCTGCCCCTGGAATAACATCAAAGGCAATTATAAGAATAATGCTGATAATAGTACAAATTTTGTATGTATGTTTTCAGCCCTACAAAACCATAACTATAGAAGTTTAAATTTATACGTAAAGCTAGATATTTGTAGAAATATCTATATTGATATATAACTATCTATTTATATAGCTAGATATATATCTATGCAGTAACATACATTAGATAGATAGATAGATAGATAGATAGATAGATAGATAGATAGATAGATAGATAGACTGTATAAAAGCCTGCAAGTCTTGCACTTGAAGCAGCTTTATGATGTCATTAAGGCTCGATGGTGACACGCGCACCCGGAACAAGGACCACAGGTTGTTAGCGGCCATTTTTCCATCAGTCTCCACTGGAGCTAGAGGTGAGCAGACAGATACTCCTATAGACGCTGCTGGAGCCAGATCATTTGTCTCTGTGATGGACAACGTTTGAAATTCGCCCTTAAGCGGGAGACGGCAGCCTACAACAGTCAAATTGATCGCTGCTTATCACTTCTTTTGTGGTAGGTACAGTTATTCCAGATAGGGGAATGGGTAGGTTAAATTATTCCAGGGTGGGGAATGCTTATGGGCAAGGCATTATGCTTGATCGGAGGCAGATGAAGTGGCAAAAAAGGCTCGGCCTACACCATGACCATGCCAATCGTCAACCCAAAGTGAATATGAGCCACACAGGTTGGTTGAAATAGCGCAACATGAATGATGGAACCTGGATCCAAGCGTCCCAGGATGCATTGCAGCGAAAACGTTCAACAATGTTCAGCGTGACCAATGTTTCTATCTTGGAAAATGAAATTGCATGCTGTATGGAGTGTTTTTGACATATCTTGTCTCAGGATTTGCTTGCAGTCCTACCATATCCCACAAAATGCAGAAGTGCAGTCAATGCAGCTTTTTACCTAAAATGGTAAAAATTGGTCAAAGCCTCATGCGGTTTATTACCTGCCCCTGGAATAACATCAAAGGCAATTATAAGAATAATGCTGATAATAGTACAAATTTTGTATGTATGTTTTCAGCCCTACAAAACCATAACTATAGAAGTTTAAATTTATACGTAAAGCTAGATATTTGTAGAAATATCTATATTGATATATAACTATCTATTTATATAGCTAGATATATATCTATGCAGTAACATACATTAGATAGATAGATAGATAGATAGATAGATAGATAGATAGACTGTATAAAAGCCTGCAAGTCTTGCACTTGAAGCAGCTTTATGATGTCATTAAGGCTCGATGGTGACACGCGCACCCGGAACAAGGACCACAGGTTGTTAGCGGCCATTTTTCCATCAGTCTCCACTGGAGCTAGAAGTGAGCAGACAGATACTCCTATAGACGCTGCTGGAGCCAGATCATTTGTCTCTGTGATGGACAACGTTTGAAATTCGCCCTTAAGCGGGAGACGGCAGCCTACAACAGTCAAATTGATCGCTGCTTATCACTTCTTTTGTGGTAGGTACAGTTATTCCAGATAGGGGAATGGGTAGGTTAAGTTATTCCAGGGAGGGGAATGCTTATGGGCAAGGCATTATGCTTGATCGGAGGCGGATGAAGTGGCAAAAAAGGCTCGGCCTACACCATGACCATGCCAATCGTCAACCCAAAGTGAATATGAGCCACACAGGTTGGTTGAAATAGCGCAACATGAATGATGGAACCTGGATCCAAGCGTCCCAGGATGCATTGCAGCGAAAACGTTCAACAATGTTCAGCGTGACCAATGTTTCTATCTTGGAAAATGGAATTGCATGCTGTATGGAGTGTTTTTGACATATCTTGTCTCAGGATTTGCTTGCAGTCCTACCATATCCCACAAAATGCAGAAGTACAGTCAATGCAGCTTTTTACCTAAAATGGTAAAAATTGGTCAAAGACTCATGCGGTTTATTACCTGCCCCTGGAATAACATCAATGGCAATTATAAGAATAATGCTGATAATAATACAAATTTTGTATGTATGTTTTCAGCCCTACAAAACCATAACTATAGAAGTTTAAATTTATACGTAAAGCTAGATATTTGTAGAAATATCTATATTGATATATAGCTATCTATTTATATAGCTAGATATATATCTATGCAGTAACATACATTAGATAATAGATAGATAGATAGATAGACTGTATATAAGCCTGCAAGTCTTGCACTTGAAGCAGCTTTATGATGTCATTAAGGCTCGATGGTGACACGCGCACCCGGAACAAGGACCACAGGTTGTTAGCGGCCATTTTTCCATCAGTCTCCACTGGAGCTAGAAGTGAGCAGACAGATACTCCTATAGACGCTGCTGGAGCCAGATCATTTGTCTCTGTGATGGACAACGTTTGAAATTCGCCCTTAAGCGGGAGACGGCAGCCTACAACAGTCAAATTGATTGCTGCTTATCACTTCTTTTGTGGTAGGTACAGTTATTCCAGATAGGGGAATGGGTAGGTTAAGTTATTCCAGGGAGGGGAATACTTATGGGCAAGGCATTATGCTTGATCAGAGGCGGATGAAGTGGCAAAAAAGGCTCGGCCTACACCATGACCATGCCAATCGTCAACCCAAAGTGAATATGAGCCACACAGGTTGGTTGAAATAGCGCAACATGAATGATGGAACCTGTATCCAAGCGTCCCAGGATGCATTGCAGCGAAAACGTTCAACAATGTTCAGCGTGACCAATGTTTCTATCTTAGAAAATGAAATTGCATGCTGTATGGAGTGTTTTTGACATATCTTGTCTCAGGATTTGCTTGCAGTCCTACCATATCCCACAAAATGCAGAAGTGCAGTCAATGCAGCTTTTTACCTAAAATGGTAAAAATTGGTCAAAGCCTCATGCGGTTTATTACCTGCCCCTGGAATAACATCAATGGCAATTATAAGAATAATGCTGATAATAGTACAAATTTTGTATGTATGTTTTCAGCCCTACAAAACCATAACTATAGAAGTTTAAATTTATACGTAAAGCTAGATATTTGTAGAAATATCTATATTGATATATAACTATCTATTTATATAGCTAGATATATATCTATGCAGTAACATACATTAGATAGATAGATAGATAGATAGATAGATAGATAGACTGTATATAAGCCTGCAAGTCTTGCACTTGAAGCAGCTTTATGATGTCATTAAGGCTCGATGGTGACACGCGCACCCGGAACAAGGACCACAGGTTGTTAGCGGCCATTTTTCCATCAGTCTCCACTGGAGCTAGAAGTGAGCAGACAGATACTCCTATAGACGCTGCTGGAGCCAGATCATTTGTCTCTGTGATGGACAACGTTTGAAATTCGCCCTTAAGCGGGAGACGGCAGCCTACAACAGTCAAATTGATTGCTGCTTATCACTTCTTTTGTGGTAGGTACAGTTATTCCAGATAGGGGAATGGGTAGGTTAAGTTATTCCAGGGAGGGGAATGCTTATGGGCAAGGCATTATGCTTGATCAGAGGCGGATGAAGTGGCAAAAAAGGCTCGGCCTACACCATGACCATGCCAATCGTCAACCCAAAGTAAATATGAGCCACACAGGTTGGTTGAAATAGCGCAACATGAATGATGGAACCTGTATCCAAGCGTCCCAGGATGCATTGCAGCGAAAACGTTCAACAATGTTCAGCGTGACCAATGTTTCTATCTTGGAAAATGAAATTGCATGCTGTATGGAGTGTTTTTGACATATCTTGTCTCAGGATTTGCTTGCAGTCCTACCATATCCCACAAAATGCAGAAGTGCAGTCAATGCAGCTTTTTACCTAAAATGGTAAAAATTGGTCAAAGCCTCATGCGGTTTATTACCTGCCCCTGGAATAACATCAATGGCAATTATAAGAATAATGCTGATAATAGTACAAATTTTGTATGTATGTTTTCAGCCCTACAAAACCATAACTATAGAAGTTTAAATTTATACGTAAAGCTAGATATTTGTAGAAATATCTATATTGATATATAACTATCTATTTATATAGCTAGATATATATCTATGCAGTAACATACATTAGATAGATAGATAGATAGATAGATAGATAGATAGATAGATAGATAGATAGATAGATAGATAGACTGTATATAAGCCTGCAAGTCTTGCACTTGAAGCAGCTTTATGATGTCATTAAGGCTCGATGGTGACACGCGCACCCGGAACAAGGACCACAGGTTGTTAGCGGCCATTTTTCCATCAGTCTCCACTGGAGCTAGAAGTGAGCAGACAGATACTCCTATAGACGCTGCTGGAGCCAGATCATTTGTCTCTGTGATGGACAACGTTTGAAATTCGCCCTTAAGCGGGAGACGGCAGCCTACAACAGTCAAATTGATCGCTGCTTATCACTTCTTTTGTGGTAGGTACAGTTATTCCAGATAGGGGAATGGGTAGGTTAAATTATTCCAGGGTGGGGAATGCTTATGGGCAAGGCATTATGCTTGATCGGAGGCGGATGAAGTGGCAAAAAAGGCTCGGCCTACACCATGACCATGCCAATCGTCAACCCAAAGTGAATATGAGCCACACAGGTTGGTTGAAATAGCGCAACATGAATGATGGAACCTGTATCCAAGCGTCCCAGGATGCATTGCAGCGAAAACGTTCAACAATGTTCAGCGTGACCAATGTTTCTATCTTGGAAAATGAAATTGCATGCTGTATGGAGTGTTTTTGACATATCTTGTCTCAGGATTTGCTTGCAGTCCTACCATATCCCACAAAATGCAGAAGTGCAGTCAATGCAGCTTTTTACCTAAAATGGTAAAAATTGGTCAAAGCCTCATGCGGTTTATTACCTGCCCCTGGAATAACATCAATGGCAATTATAAGAATAATGCTGATAATAGTACAAATTTTGTATGTATGTTTTCAGCCCTACAAAACCATAACTATAGAAGTTTAAATTTATACGTAAAGCTAGATATTTGTAGAAATATCTATATTGATATATAACTATCTATTTATATAGCTAGATATATATCTATGCAGTAACATACATTAGATAGATAGATAGATAGATAGATAGATAGATAGATAGATAGATAGATAGATAGACTGTATATAAGCCTGCAAGTCTTGCACTTGAAGCAGCTTTATGATGTCATTAAGGCTCGATGGTGACACGCGCACCCGGAACAAGGACCACAGGTTGTTAGCGGCCATTTTTCCATCAGTCTCCACTGGAGCTAGAAGTGAGCAGACAGATACTCCTATAGACGCTGCTGGAGCCAGATCATTTGTCTCTGTGATGGACAACGTTTGAAATTCGCCCTTAAGCGGGAGACGGCAGCCTACAACAGTCAAATTGATTGCTGCTTATCACTTCTTTTGTGGTAGGTACAGTTATTCCAGATAGGGGAATGGGTAGGTTAAGTTATTCCAGGGAGGGGAATGCTTATGGGCAAGGCATTATGCTTGATCAGAGGCGGATGAAGTGGCAAAAAAGGCTCGGCCTACACCATGACCATGCCAATCGTCAACCCAAAGTAAATATGAGCCACACAGGTTGGTTGAAATAGCGCAACATGAATGATGGAACCTGTATCCAAGCGTCCCAGGATGCATTGCAGCGAAAACGTTCAACAATGTTCAGCGTGACCAATGTTTCTATCTTGGAAAATGAAATTGCATGCTGTATGGAGTGTTTTTGACATATCTTGTCTCAGGATTTGCTTGCAGTCCTACCATATCCCACAAAATGCAGAAGTGCAGTCAATGCAGCTTTTTACCTAAAATGGTAAAAATTGGTCAAAGCCTCATGCGGTTTATTACCTGCCCCTGGAATAACATCAATGGCAATTATAAGAATAATGCTGATAATAGTACAAATTTTGTATGTATGTTTTCAGCCCTACAAAACCATAACTATAGAAGTTTAAATTTATACGTAAAGCTAGATATTTGTAGAAATATCTATATTGATATATAACTATCTATTTATATAGCTAGATATATATCTATGCAGTAACATACATTAGATAGATAGATAGATAGATAGATAGATAGATAGATAGATAGACTGTATATAAGCCTGCAAGTCTTGCACTTGAAGCAGCTTTATGATGTCATTAAGGCTCGATGGTGACACGCGCACCCGGAACAAGGACCACAGGTTGTTAGCGGCCATTTTTCCATCAGTCTCCACTGGAGCTAGAAGTGAGCAGACAGATACTCCTATAGACGCTGCTGGAGCCAGATCATTTGTCTCTGTGATGGACAACGTTTGAAATTCGCCCTTAAGCGGGAGACGGCAGCCTACAACAGTCAAATTGATCGCTGCTTATCACTTCTTTTGTGGTAGGTACAGTTATTCCAGATAGGGGAATGGGTAGGTTAAATTATTCCAGGGTGGGGAATGCTTATGGGCAAGGCATTATGCTTGATCGGAGGCGGATGAAGTGGCAAAAAAGGCTCGGCCTACACCATGACCATGCCAATCGTCAACCGAAAGTGAATATGAGCCACACAGGTTGGTTGAAATAGCGCAACATGAATGATGGAACCTGTATCCAAGCGTCCCAGGATGCATTGCAGCGAAAACGTTCAACAATGTTCAGCGTGACCAATGTTTCTATCTTGGAAAATGAAATTGCATGCTGTATGGAGTGTTTTTGACATATCTTGTCTCAGGATTTGCTTGCAGTCCTACCATATCCCACAAAATGCAGAAGTGCAGTCAATGCAGCTTTTTACCTAAAATGGTAAAAATTGGTCAAAGCCTCATGCGGTTTATTACCTGCCCCTGGAATAACATCAATGGCAATTATAAGAATAATGCTGATAATAGTACAAATTTTGTATGTATGTTTTCAGCCCTACAAAACCATAACTATAGAAGTTTAAATTTATACGTAAAGCTAGATATTTGTAGAAATATCTATATTGATATATAACTATCTATTTATATAGCTAGATATATATCTATGCAGTAACATACATTAGATAGATAGATAGATAGATAGATAGATAGATAGATAGATAGATAGATAGATAGATAGATAGACTGTATATAAGCCTGCAAGTCTTGCACTTGAAGCAGCTTTATGATGTCATTAAGGCTCGATGGTGACACGCGCACCCGGAACAAGGACCACAGGTTGTTAGCGGCCATTTTTCCATCAGTCTCCACTGGAGCTAGAAGTGAGCAGACAGATACTCCTATAGACGCTGCTGGAGCCAGATCATTTGTCTCTGTGATGGACAACGTTTGAAATTCGCCCTTAAGCGGGAGACGGCAGCCTACAACAGTCAAATTGATCGCTGCTTATCACTTCTTTTGTGGTAGGTACAGTTATTCCAGATAGGGGAATGGGTAGGTTAAATTATTCCAGGGTGGGGAATGCTTATGGGCAAGGCATTATGCTTGATCGGAGGCGGATGAAGTGGCAAAAAAGGCTCGGCCTACACCATGACCATGCCAATCGTCAACCGAAAGTGAATATGAGCCACACAGGTTGGTTGAAATAGCGCAACATGAATGATGGAACCTGTATCCAAGCGTCCCAGGATGCATTGCAGCGAAAACGTTCAACAATGTTCAGCGTGACCAATGTTTCTATCTTGGAAAATGAAATTGCATGCTGTATGGAGTGTTTTTGACATATCTTGTCTCAGGATTTGCTTGCAGTCCTACCATATCCCACAAAATGCAGAAGTGCAGTCAATGCAGCTTTTTACCTAAAATGGTAAAAATTGGTCAAAGCCTCATGCGGTTTATTACCTGCCCCTGGAATAACATCAATGGCAATTATAAGAATAATGCTGATAATAGTACAAATTTTGTATGTATGTTTTCAGCCCTACAAAACCATAACTATAGAAGTTTAAATTTATACGTAAAGCTAGATATTTGTAGAAATATCTATATTGATATATAACTATCTATTTATATAGCTAGATATATATCTATGCAGTAACATACATTAGATAGATAGATAGATAGATAGATAGATAGATAGATAGATAGACTGTATATAAGCCTGCAAGTCTTGCACTTGAAGCAGCTTTATGATGTCATTAAGGCTCGATGGTGACACGCGCACCCGGAACAAGGACCACAGGTTGTTAGCGGCCATTTTTCCATCAGTCTCCACTGGAGCTAGAAGTGAGCAGACAGATACTCCTATAGACGCTGCTGGAGCCAGATCATTTGTCTCTGTGATGGACAACGTTTGAAATTCGCCCTTAAGCGGGAGACGGCAGCCTACAACAGTCAAATTGATCGCTGCTTATCACTTCTTTTGTGGTAGGTACAGTTATTCCAGATAGGGGAATGGGTAGGTTAAATTATTCCAGGGTGGGGAATGCTTATGGGCAAGGCATTATGCTTGATCGGAGGCGGATGAAGTGGCAAAAAAGGCTCGGCCTACACCATGACCATGCCAATCGTCAACCGAAAGTGAATATGAGCCACACAGGTTGGTTGAAATAGCGCAACATGAATGATGGAACCTGTATCCAAGCGTCCCAGGATGCATTGCAGCGAAAACGTTCAACAATGTTCAGCGTGACCAATGTTTCTATCTTGGAAAATGAAATTGCATGCTGTATGGAGTGTTTTTGACATATCTTGTCTCAGGATTTGCTTGCAGTCCTACCATATCCCACAAAATGCAGAAGTGCAGTCAATGCAGCTTTTTACCTAAAATGGTAAAAATTGGTCAAAGCCTCATGCGGTTTATTACCTGCCCCTGGAATAACATCAATGGCAATTATAAGAATAATGCTGATAATAGTACAAATTTTGTATGTATGTTTTCAGCCCTACAAAACCATAACTATAGAAGTTTAAATTTATACGTAAAGCTAGATATTTGTAGAAATATCTATATTGATATATAACTATCTATTTATATAGCTAGATATATATCTATGCAGTAACATACATTAGATAGATAGATAGATAGATAGATAGATAGATAGATAGATAGATAGATAGACTGTATATAAGCCTGCAAGTCTTGCACTTGAAGCAGCTTTATGATGTCATTAAGGCTCGATGGTGACACGCGCACCCGGAACAAGGACCACAGGTTGTTAGCGGCCATTTTTCCATCAGTCTCCACTGGAGCTAGAAGTGAGCAGACAGATACTCCTATAGACGCTGCTGGAGCCAGATCATTTGTCTCTGTGATGGACAACGTTTGAAATTCGCCCTTAAGCGGGAGACGGCAGCCTACAACAGTCAAATTGATTGCTGCTTATCACTTCTTTTGTGGTAGGTACAGTTATTCCAGATAGGGGAATGGGTAGGTTAAGTTATTCCAGGGAGGGGAATGCTTATGGGCAAGGCATTATGCTTGATCAGAGGCGGATGAAGTGGCAAAAAAGGCTCGGCCTACACCATGACCATGCCAATCGTCAACCCAAAGTAAATATGAGCCACACAGGTTGGTTGAAATAGCGCAACATGAATGATGGAACCTGTATCCAAGCGTCCCAGGATGCATTGCAGCGAAAACGTTCAACAATGTTCAGCGTGACCAATGTTTCTATCTTGGAAAATGAAATTGCATGCTGTATGGAGTGTTTTTGACATATCTTGCCTCAGGATTTGCTTGCAGTCCTACCATATCCCACAAAATGCAGAAGTGCAGTCAATGCAGCTTTTTACCTAAAATGGTAAAAATTGGTCAAAGCCTCATGCGGTTTATTACCTGCCCCTGGAATAACATCAATGGCAATTATAAGAATAATGCTGATAATAGTACAAATTTTGTATGTATGTTTTCAGCCCTACAAAACCATAACTATAGAAGTTTAAATTTATACGTAAAGCTAGATATTTGTAGAAATATCTATATTGATATATAACTATCTATTTATATAGCTAGATATATATCTATGCAGTAACATACATTAGATAGATAGATAGATAGATAGATAGATAGATAGATAGATAGACTGTATATAAGCCTGCAAGTCTTGCACTTGAAGCAGCTTTATGATGTCATTAAGGCTCGATGGTGACACGCGCACCCGGAACAAGGACCACAGGTTGTTAGCGGCCATTTTTCCATCAGTCTCCACTGGAGCTAGAAGTGAGCAGACAGATACTCCTATAGACGCTGCTGGAGCCAGATCATTTGTCTCTGTGATGGACAACGTTTGAAATTCGCCCTTAAGCGGGAGACGGCAGCCTACAACAGTCAAATTGATTGCTGCTTATCACTTCTTTTGTGGTAGGTACAGTTATTCCAGATAGGGGAATGGGTAGGTTAAGTTATTCCAGGGAGGGGAATGCTTATGGGCAAGGCATTATGCTTGATCAGAGGCGGATGAAGTGGCAAAAAAGGCTCGGCCTACACCATGACCATGCCAATCGTCAACCCAAAGTAAATATGAGCCACACAGGTTGGTTGAAATAGCGCAACATGAATGATGGAACCTGTATCCAAGCGTCCCAGGATGCATTGCAGCGAAAACGTTCAACAATGTTCAGCGTGACCAATGTTTCTATCTTGGAAAATGAAATTGCATGCTGTATGGAGTGTTTTTGACATATCTTGTCTCAGGATTTGCTTGCAGTCCTACCATATCCCACAAAATGCAGAAGTGCAGTCAATGCAGCTTTTTACCTAAAATGGTAAAAATTGGTCAAAGCCTCATGCGGTTTATTACCTGCCCCTGGAATAACATCAATGGCAATTATAAGAATAATGCTGATAATAGTACAAATTTTGTATGTATGTTTTCAGCCCTACAAAACCATAACTATAGAAGTTTAAATTTATACGTAAAGCTAGATATTTGTAGAAATATCTATATTGATATATAACTATCTATTTATATAGCTAGATATATATCTATGCAGTAACATACATTAGATAGATAGATAGATAGATAGATAGATAGATAGACTGTATATAAGCCTGCAAGTCTTGCACTTGAAGCAGCTTTATGATGTCATTAAGGCTCGATGGTGACACGCGCACCCGGAACAAGGACCACAGGTTGTTAGCGGCCATTTTTCCATCAGTCTCCACTGGAGCTAGAAGTGAGCAGACAGATACTCCTATAGACGCTGCTGGAGCCAGATCATTTGTCTCTGTGATGGACAACGTTTGAAATTCGCCCTTAAGCGGGAGACGGCAGCCTACAACAGTCAAATTGATCGCTGCTTATCACTTCTTTTGTGGTAGGTACAGTTATTCCAGATAGGGGAATGGGTAGGTTAAATTATTCCAGGGTGGGGAATGCTTATGGGCAAGGCATTATGCTTGATCGGAGGCGGATGAAGTGGCAAAAAAGGCTCGGCCTACACCATGACCATGCCAATCGTCAACCCAAAGTGAATATGAGCCACACAGGTTGGTTGAAATAGCGCAACATGAATGATGGAACCTGTATCCAAGCGTCCCAGGATGCATTGCAGCGAAAACGTTCAACAATGTTCAGCGTGACCAATGTTTCTATCTTGGAAAATGAAATTGCATGCTGTATGGAGTGTTTTTGACATATCTTGTCTCAGGATTTGCTTGCAGTCCTACCATATCCCACAAAATGCAGAAGTGCAGTCAATGCAGCTTTTTACCTAAAATGGTAAAAATTGGTCAAAGCCTCATGCGGTTTATTACCTGCCCCTGGAATAACATCAATGGCAATTATAAGAATAATGCTGATAATAGTACAAATTTTGTATGTATGTTTTCAGCCCTACAAAACCATAACTATAGAAGTTTAAATTTATACGTAAAGCTAGATATTTGTAGAAATATCTATATTGATATATAACTATCTATTTATATAGCTAGATATATATCTATGCAGTAACATACATTAGATAGATAGATAGATAGATAGATAGATAGATAGATAGATAGATAGATAGATAGACTGTATATAAGCCTGCAAGTCTTGCACTTGAAGCAGCTTTATGATGTCATTAAGGCTCGATGGTGACACGCGCACCCGGAACAAGGACCACAGGTTGTTAGCGGCCATTTTTCCATCAGTCTCCACTGGAGCTAGAAGTGAGCAGACAGATACTCCTATAGACGCTGCTGGAGCCAGATCATTTGTCTCTGTGATGGACAACGTTTGAAATTCGCCCTTAAGCGGGAGACGGCAGCCTACAACAGTCAAATTGATTGCTGCTTATCACTTCTTTTGTGGTAGGTACAGTTATTCCAGATAGGGGAATGGGTAGGTTAAGTTATTCCAGGGAGGGGAATGCTTATGGGCAAGGCATTATGCTTGATCAGAGGCGGATGAAGTGGCAAAAAAGGCTCGGCCTACACCATGACCATGCCAATCGTCAACCCAAAGTAAATATGAGCCACACAGGTTGGTTGAAATAGCGCAACATGAATGATGGAACCTGTATCCAAGCGTCCCAGGATGCATTGCAGCGAAAACGTTCAACAATGTTCAGCGTGACCAATGTTTCTATCTTGGAAAATGAAATTGCATGCTGTATGGAGTGTTTTTGACATATCTTGTCTCAGGATTTGCTTGCAGTCCTACCATATCCCACAAAATGCAGAAGTGCAGTCAATGCAGCTTTTTACCTAAAATGGTAAAAATTGGTCAAAGCCTCATGCGGTTTATTACCTGCCCCTGGAATAACATCAATGGCAATTATAAGAATAATGCTGATAATAGTACAAATTTTGTATGTATGTTTTCAGCCCTACAAAACCATAACTATAGAAGTTTAAATTTATACGTAAAGCTAGATATTTGTAGAAATATCTATATTGATATATAACTATCTATTTATATAGCTAGATATATATCTATGCAGTAACATACATTAGATAGATAGATAGATAGATAGATAGATAGATAGATAGACTGTATATAAGCCTGCAAGTCTTGCACTTGAAGCAGCTTTATGATGTCATTAAGGCTCGATGGTGACACGCGCACCCGGAACAAGGACCACAGGTTGTTAGCGGCCATTTTTCCATCAGTCTCCACTGGAGCTAGAAGTGAGCAGACAGATACTCCTATAGACGCTGCTGGAGCCAGATCATTTGTCTCTGTGATGGACAACGTTTGAAATTCGCCCTTAAGCGGGAGACGGCAGCCTACAACAGTCAAATTGATCGCTGCTTATCACTTCTTTTGTGGTAGGTACAGTTATTCCAGATAGGGGAATGGGTAGGTTAAATTATTCCAGGGTGGGGAATGCTTATGGGCAAGGCATTATGCTTGATCGGAGGCGGATGAAGTGGCAAAAAAGGCTCGGCCTACACCATGACCATGCCAATCGTCAACCGAAAGTGAATATGAGCCACACAGGTTGGTTGAAATAGCGCAACATGAATGATGGAACCTGTATCCAAGCGTCCCAGGATGCATTGCAGCGAAAACGTTCAACAATGTTCAGCGTGACCAATGTTTCTATCTTGGAAAATGAAATTGCATGCTGTATGGAGTGTTTTTGACATATCTTGTCTCAGGATTTGCTTGCAGTCCTACCATATCCCACAAAATGCAGAAGTGCAGTCAATGCAGCTTTTTACCTAAAATGGTAAAAATTGGTCAAAGCCTCATGCGGTTTATTACCTGCCCCTGGAATAACATCAATGGCAATTATAAGAATAATGCTGATAATAGTACAAATTTTGTATGTATGTTTTCAGCCCTACAAAACCATAACTATAGAAGTTTAAATTTATACGTAAAGCTAGATATTTGTAGAAATATCTATATTGATATATAACTATCTATTTATATAGCTAGATATATATCTATGCAGTAACATACATTAGATAGATAGATAGATAGATAGATAGATAGATAGACTGTATATAAGCCTGCAAGTCTTGCACTTGAAGCAGGCTTTATGATGTCATTAAGGCTCGATGGTGACACGCGCACCCGGAACAAGGACCACAGGTTGTTAGCGGCCATTTTTCCATCAGTCTCCACTGGAGCTAGAAGTGAGCAGACAGATACTCCTATAGACGCTGCTGGAGCCAGATCATTTGTCTCTGTGATGGACAACGTTTGAAATTCGCCCTTAAGCGGGAGACGGCAGCCTACAACAGTCAAATTGATCGCTGCTTATCACTTCTTTTGTGGTAGGTACAGTTATTCCAGATAGGGGAATGGGTAGGTTAAATTATTCCAGGGTGGGGAATGCTTATGGGCAAGGCATTATGCTTGATCGGAGGCGGATGAAGTGGCAAAAAAGGCTCGGCCTACACCATGACCATGCCAATCGTCAACCGAAAGTGAATATGAGCCACACAGGTTGGTTGAAATAGCGCAACATGAATGATGGAACCTGTATCCAAGCGTCCCAGGATGCATTGCAGCGAAAACGTTCAACAATGTTCAGCGTGACCAATGTTTCTATCTTGGAAAATGAAATTGCATGCTGTATGGAGTGTTTTTGACATATCTTGTCTCAGGATTTGCTTGCAGTCCTACCATATCCCACAAAATGCAGAAGTGCAGTCAATGCAGCTTTTTACCTAAAATGGTAAAAATTGGTCAAAGCCTCATGCGGTTTATTACCTGCCCCTGGAATAACATCAATGGCAATTATAAGAATAATGCTGATAATAGTACAAATTTTGTATGTATGTTTTCAGCCCTACAAAACCATAACTATAGAAGTTTAAATTTATACGTAAAGCTAGATATTTGTAGAAATATCTATATTGATATATAACTATCTATTTATATAGCTAGATATATATCTATGCAGTAACATACATTAGATAGATAGATAGATAGATAGATAGATAGATAGATAGATAGATAGATAGATAGATAGATAGATAGACTGTATATAAGCCTGCAAGTCTTGCACTTGAAGCAGCTTTATGATGTCATTAAGGCTCGATGGTGACACGCGCACCCGGAACAAGGACCACAGGTTGTTAGCGGCCATTTTTCCATCAGTCTCCACTGGAGCTAGAAGTGAGCAGACAGATACTCCTATAGACGCTGCTGGAGCCAGATCATTTGTCTCTGTGATGGACAACGTTTGAAATTCGCCCTTAAGCGGGAGACGGCAGCCTACAACAGTCAAATTGATTGCTGCTTATCACTTCTTTTGTGGTAGGTACAGTTATTCCAGATAGGGGAATGGGTAGGTTAAGTTATTCCAGGGAGGGGAATGCTTATGGGCAAGGCATTATGCTTGATCAGAGGCGGATGAAGTGGCAAAAAAGGCTCGGCCTACACCATGACCATGCCAATCGTCAACCCAAAGTAAATATGAGCCACACAGGTTGGTTGAAATAGCGCAACATGAATGATGGAACCTGTATCCAAGCGTCCCAGGATGCATTGCAGCGAAAACGTTCAACAATGTTCAGCGTGACCAATGTTTCTATCTTGGAAAATGAAATTGCATGCTGTATGGAGTGTTTTTGACATATCTTGTCTCAGGATTTGCTTGCAGTCCTACCATATCCCACAAAATGCAGAAGTGCAGTCAATGCAGCTTTTTACCTAAAATGGTAAAAATTGGTCAAAGCCTCATGCGGTTTATTACCTGCCCCTGGAATAACATCAATGGCAATTATAAGAATAATGCTGATAATAGTACAAATTTTGTATGTATGTTTTCAGCCCTACAAAACCATAACTATAGAAGTTTAAATTTATACGTAAAGCTAGATATTTGTAGAAATATCTATATTGATATATAACTATCTATTTATATAGCTAGATATATATCTATGCAGTAACATACATTAGATAGATAGATAGATAGATAGATAGATAGATAGATAGATAGATAGATAGATAGATAGATAGATAGATAGACTGTATATAAGCCTGCAAGTCTTGCACTTGAAGCAGCTTTATGATGTCATTAAGGCTCGATGGTGACACGCGCACCCGGAACAAGGACCACAGGTTGTTAGCGGCCATTTTTCCATCAGTCTCCACTGGAGCTAGAAGTGAGCAGACAGATACTCCTATAGACGCTGCTGGAGCCAGATCATTTGTCTCTGTGATGGACAACGTTTGAAATTCGCCCTTAAGCGGGAGACGGCAGCCTACAACAGTCAAATTGATCGCTGCTTATCACTTCTTTTGTGGTAGGTACAGTTATTCCAGATAGGGGAATGGGTAGGTTAAATTATTCCAGGGTGGGGAATGCTTATGGGCAAGGCATTATGCTTGATCGGAGGCGGATGAAGTGGCAAAAAAGGCTCGGCCTACACCATGACCATGCCAATCGTCAACCCAAAGTGAATATGAGCCACACAGGTTGGTTGAAATAGCGCAACATGAATGATGGAACCTGTATCCAAGCGTCCCAGGATGCATTGCAGCGAAAACGTTCAACAATGTTCAGCGTGACCAATGTTTCTATCTTGGAAAATGAAATTGCATGCTGTATGGAGTGTTTTTGACATATCTTGTCTCAGGATTTGCTTGCAGTCCTACCATATCCCACAAAATGCAGAAGTGCAGTCAATGCAGCTTTTTACCTAAAATGGTAAAAATTGGTCAAAGCCTCATGCGGTTTATTACCTGCCCCTGGAATAACATCAATGGCAATTATAAGAATAATGCTGATAATAGTACAAATTTTGTATGTATGTTTTCAGCCCTACAAAACCATAACTATAGAAGTTTAAATTTATACGTAAAGCTAGATATTTGTAGAAATATCTATATTGATATATAACTATCTATTTATATAGCTAGATATATATCTATGCAGTAACATACATTAGATAGATAGATAGATAGATAGATAGATAGATAGATAGATAGATAGATAGATAGACTGTATATAAGCCTGCAAGTCTTGCACTTGAAGCAGCTTTATGATGTCATTAAGGCTCGATGGTGACACGCGCACCCGGAACAAGGACCACAGGTTGTTAGCGGCCATTTTTCCATCAGTCTCCACTGGAGCTAGAAGTGAGCAGACAGATACTCCTATAGACGCTGCTGGAGCCAGATCATTTGTCTCTGTGATGGACAACGTTTGAAATTCGCCCTTAAGCGGGAGACGGCAGCCTACAACAGTCAAATTGATTGCTGCTTATCACTTCTTTTGTGGTAGGTACAGTTATTCCAGATAGGGGAATGGGTAGGTTAAGTTATTCCAGGGAGGGGAATGCTTATGGGCAAGGCATTATGCTTGATCAGAGGCGGATGAAGTGGCAAAAAAGGCTCGGCCTACACCATGACCATGCCAATCGTCAACCCAAAGTAAATATGAGCCACACAGGTTGGTTGAAATAGCGCAACATGAATGATGGAACCTGTATCCAAGCGTCCCAGGATGCATTGCAGCGAAAACGTTCAACAATGTTCAGCGTGACCAATGTTTCTATCTTGGAAAATGAAATTGCATGCTGTATGGAGTGTTTTTGACATATCTTGTCTCAGGATTTGCTTGCAGTCCTACCATATCCCACAAAATGCAGAAGTGCAGTCAATGCAGCTTTTTACCTAAAATGGTAAAAATTGGTCAAAGCCTCATGCGGTTTATTACCTGCCCCTGGAATAACATCAATGGCAATTATAAGAATAATGCTGATAATAGTACAAATTTTGTATGTATGTTTTCAGCCCTACAAAACCATAACTATAGAAGTTTAAATTTATACGTAAAGCTAGATATTTGTAGAAATATCTATATTGATATATAACTATCTATTTATATAGCTAGATATATATCTATGCAGTAACATACATTAGATAGATAGATAGATAGATAGATAGATAGATAGATAGACTGTATATAAGCCTGCAAGTCTTGCACTTGAAGCAGCTTTATGATGTCATTAAGGCTCGATGGTGACACGCGCACCCGGAACAAGGACCACAGGTTGTTAGCGGCCATTTTTCCATCAGTCTCCACTGGAGCTAGAAGTGAGCAGACAGATACTCCTATAGACGCTGCTGGAGCCAGATCATTTGTCTCTGTGATGGACAACGTTTGAAATTCGCCCTTAAGCGGGAGACGGCAGCCTACAACAGTCAAATTGATCGCTGCTTATCACTTCTTTTGTGGTAGGTACAGTTATTCCAGATAGGGGAATGGGTAGGTTAAATTATTCCAGGGTGGGGAATGCTTATGGGCAAGGCATTATGCTTGATCGGAGGCGGATGAAGTGGCAAAAAAGGCTCGGCCTACACCATGACCATGCCAATCGTCAACCGAAAGTGAATATGAGCCACACAGGTTGGTTGAAATAGCGCAACATGAATGATGGAACCTGTATCCAAGCGTCCCAGGATGCATTGCAGCGAAAACGTTCAACAATGTTCAGCGTGACCAATGTTTCTATCTTGGAAAATGAAATTGCATGCTGTATGGAGTGTTTTTGACATATCTTGTCTCAGGATTTGCTTGCAGTCCTACCATATCCCACAAAATGCAGAAGTGCAGTCAATGCAGCTTTTTACCTAAAATGGTAAAAATTGGTCAAAGCCTCATGCGGTTTATTACCTGCCCCTGGAATAACATCAATGGCAATTATAAGAATAATGCTGATAATAGTACAAATTTTGTATGTATGTTTTCAGCCCTACAAAACCATAACTATAGAAGTTTAAATTTATACGTAAAGCTAGATATTTGTAGAAATATCTATATTGATATATAACTATCTATTTATATAGCTAGATATATATCTATGCAGTAACATACATTAGATAGATAGATAGATAGATAGATAGATAGATAGATAGATAGATAGATAGATAGACTGTATATAAGCCTGCAAGTCTTGCACTTGAAGCAGCTTTATGATGTCATTAAGGCTCGATGGTGACACGCGCACCCGGAACAAGGACCACAGGTTGTTAGCGGCCATTTTTCCATCAGTCTCCACTGGAGCTAGAAGTGAGCAGACAGATACTCCTATAGACGCTGCTGGAGCCAGATCATTTGTCTCTGTGATGGACAACGTTTGAAATTCGCCCTTAAGCGGGAGACGGCAGCCTACAACAGTCAAATTGATCGCTGCTTATCACTTCTTTTGTGGTAGGTACAGTTATTCCAGATAGGGGAATGGGTAGGTTAAATTATTCCAGGGTGGGGAATGCTTATGGGCAAGGCATTATGCTTGATCGGAGGCGGATGAAGTGGCAAAAAAGGCTCGGCCTACACCATGACCATGCCAATCGTCAACCGAAAGTGAATATGAGCCACACAGGTTGGTTGAAATAGCGCAACATGAATGATGGAACCTGTATCCAAGCGTCCCAGGATGCATTGCAGCGAAAACGTTCAACAATGTTCAGCGTGACCAATGTTTCTATCTTGGAAAATGAAATTGCATGCTGTATGGAGTGTTTTTGACATATCTTGTCTCAGGATTTGCTTGCAGTCCTACCATATCCCACAAAATGCAGAAGTGCAGTCAATGCAGCTTTTTACCTAAAATGGTAAAAATTGGTCAAAGCCTCATGCGGTTTATTACCTGCCCCTGGAATAACATCAATGGCAATTATAAGAATAATGCTGATAATAGTACAAATTTTGTATGTATGTTTTCAGCCCTACAAAACCATAACTATAGAAGTTTAAATTTATACGTAAAGCTAGATATTTGTAGAAATATCTATATTGATATATAACTATCTATTTATATAGCTAGATATATATCTATGCAGTAACATACATTAGATAGATAGATAGATAGATAGATAGATAGATAGATAGACTGTATATAAGCCTGCAAGTCTTGCACTTGAAGCAGCTTTATGATGTCATTAAGGCTCGATGGTGACACGCGCACCCGGAACAAGGACCACAGGTTGTTAGCGGCCATTTTTCCATCAGTCTCCACTGGAGCTAGAAGTGAGCAGACAGATACTCCTATAGACGCTGCTGGAGCCAGATCATTTGTCTCTGTGATGGACAACGTTTGAAATTCGCCCTTAAGCGGGAGACGGCAGCCTACAACAGTCAAATTGATCGCTGCTTATCACTTCTTTTGTGGTAGGTACAGTTATTCCAGATAGGGGAATGGGTAGGTTAAATTATTCCAGGGTGGGGAATGCTTATGGGCAAGGCATTATGCTTGATCGGAGGCGGATGAAGTGGCAAAAAAGGCTCGGCCTACACCATGACCATGCCAATCGTCAACCGAAAGTGAATATGAGCCACACAGGTTGGTTGAAATAGCGCAACATGAATGATGGAACCTGTATCCAAGCGTCCCAGGATGCATTGCAGCGAAAACGTTCAACAATGTTCAGCGTGACCAATGTTTCTATCTTGGAAAATGAAATTGCATGCTGTATGGAGTGTTTTTGACATATCTTGTCTCAGGATTTGCTTGCAGTCCTACCATATCCCACAAAATGCAGAAGTGCAGTCAATGCAGCTTTTTACCTAAAATGGTAAAAATTGGTCAAAGCCTCATGCGGTTTATTACCTGCCCCTGGAATAACATCAATGGCAATTATAAGAATAATGCTGATAATAGTACAAATTTTGTATGTATGTTTTCAGCCCTACAAAACCATAACTATAGAAGTTTAAATTTATACGTAAAGCTAGATATTTGTAGAAATATCTATATTGATATATAACTATCTATTTATATAGCTAGATATATATCTATGCAGTAACATACATTAGATAGATAGATAGATAGATAGATAGATAGATAGATAGATAGATAGATAGACTGTATATAAGCCTGCAAGTCTTGCACTTGAAGCAGCTTTATGATGTCATTAAGGCTCGATGGTGACACGCGCACCCGGAACAAGGACCACAGGTTGTTAGCGGCCATTTTTCCATCAGTCTCCACTGGAGCTAGAAGTGAGCAGACAGATACTCCTATAGACGCTGCTGGAGCCAGATCATTTGTCTCTGTGATGGACAACGTTTGAAATTCGCCCTTAAGCGGGAGACGGCAGCCTACAACAGTCAAATTGATTGCTGCTTATCACTTCTTTTGTGGTAGGTACAGTTATTCCAGATAGGGGAATGGGTAGGTTAAGTTATTCCAGGGAGGGGAATGCTTATGGGCAAGGCATTATGCTTGATCAGAGGCGGATGAAGTGGCAAAAAAGGCTCGGCCTACACCATGACCATGCCAATCGTCAACCCAAAGTAAATATGAGCCACACAGGTTGGTTGAAATAGCGCAACATGAATGATGGAACCTGTATCCAAGCGTCCCAGGATGCATTGCAGCGAAAACGTTCAACAATGTTCAGCGTGACCAATGTTTCTATCTTGGAAAATGAAATTGCATGCTGTATGGAGTGTTTTTGACATATCTTGCCTCAGGATTTGCTTGCAGTCCTACCATATCCCACAAAATGCAGAAGTGCAGTCAATGCAGCTTTTTACCTAAAATGGTAAAAATTGGTCAAAGCCTCATGCGGTTTATTACCTGCCCCTGGAATAACATCAATGGCAATTATAAGAATAATGCTGATAATAGTACAAATTTTGTATGTATGTTTTCAGCCCTACAAAACCATAACTATAGAAGTTTAAATTTATACGTAAAGCTAGATATTTGTAGAAATATCTATATTGATATATAACTATCTATTTATATAGCTAGATATATATCTATGCAGTAACATACATTAGATAGATAGATAGATAGATAGATAGATAGATAGATAGACTGTATATAAGCCTGCAAGTCTTGCACTTGAAGCAGCTTTATGATGTCATTAAGGCTCGATGGTGACACGCGCACCCGGAACAAGGACCACAGGTTGTTAGCGGCCATTTTTCCATCAGTCTCCACTGGAGCTAGAAGTGAGCAGACAGATACTCCTATAGACGCTGCTGGAGCCAGATCATTTGTCTCTGTGATGGACAACGTTTGAAATTCGCCCTTAAGCGGGAGACGGCAGCCTACAACAGTCAAATTGATTGCTGCTTATCACTTCTTTTGTGGTAGGTACAGTTATTCCAGATAGGGGAATGGGTAGGTTAAGTTATTCCAGGGAGGGGAATGCTTATGGGCAAGGCATTATGCTTGATCAGAGGCGGATGAAGTGGCAAAAAAGGCTCGGCCTACACCATGACCATGCCAATCGTCAACCCAAAGTAAATATGAGCCACACAGGTTGGTTGAAATAGCGCAACATGAATGATGGAACCTGTATCCAAGCGTCCCAGGATGCATTGCAGCGAAAACGTTCAACAATGTTCAGCGTGACCAATGTTTCTATCTTGGAAAATGAAATTGCATGCTGTATGGAGTGTTTTTGACATATCTTGTCTCAGGATTTGCTTGCAGTCCTACCATATCCCACAAAATGCAGAAGTGCAGTCAATGCAGCTTTTTACCTAAAATGGTAAAAATTGGTCAAAGCCTCATGCGGTTTATTACCTGCCCCTGGAATAACATCAATGGCAATTATAAGAATAATGCTGATAATAGTACAAATTTTGTATGTATGTTTTCAGCCCTACAAAACCATAACTATAGAAGTTTAAATTTATACGTAAAGCTAGATATTTGTAGAAATATCTATATTGATATATAACTATCTATTTATATAGCTAGATATATATCTATGCAGTAACATACATTAGATAGATAGATAGATAGATAGATAGATAGATAGACTGTATATAAGCCTGCAAGTCTTGCACTTGAAGCAGCTTTATGATGTCATTAAGGCTCGATGGTGACACGCGCACCCGGAACAAGGACCACAGGTTGTTAGCGGCCATTTTTCCATCAGTCTCCACTGGAGCTAGAAGTGAGCAGACAGATACTCCTATAGACGCTGCTGGAGCCAGATCATTTGTCTCTGTGATGGACAACGTTTGAAATTCGCCCTTAAGCGGGAGACGGCAGCCTACAACAGTCAAATTGATCGCTGCTTATCACTTCTTTTGTGGTAGGTACAGTTATTCCAGATAGGGGAATGGGTAGGTTAAATTATTCCAGGGTGGGGAATGCTTATGGGCAAGGCATTATGCTTGATCGGAGGCGGATGAAGTGGCAAAAAAGGCTCGGCCTACACCATGACCATGCCAATCGTCAACCCAAAGTGAATATGAGCCACACAGGTTGGTTGAAATAGCGCAACATGAATGATGGAACCTGTATCCAAGCGTCCCAGGATGCATTGCAGCGAAAACGTTCAACAATGTTCAGCGTGACCAATGTTTCTATCTTGGAAAATGAAATTGCATGCTGTATGGAGTGTTTTTGACATATCTTGTCTCAGGATTTGCTTGCAGTCCTACCATATCCCACAAAATGCAGAAGTGCAGTCAATGCAGCTTTTTACCTAAAATGGTAAAAATTGGTCAAAGCCTCATGCGGTTTATTACCTGCCCCTGGAATAACATCAATGGCAATTATAAGAATAATGCTGATAATAGTACAAATTTTGTATGTATGTTTTCAGCCCTACAAAACCATAACTATAGAAGTTTAAATTTATACGTAAAGCTAGATATTTGTAGAAATATCTATATTGATATATAACTATCTATTTATATAGCTAGATATATATCTATGCAGTAACATACATTAGATAGATAGATAGATAGATAGATAGATAGATAGATAGATAGATAGATAGATAGATAGATAGATAGACTGTATATAAGCCTGCAAGTCTTGCACTTGAAGCAGCTTTATGATGTCATTAAGGCTCGATGGTGACACGCGCACCCGGAACAAGGACCACAGGTTGTTAGCGGCCATTTTTCCATCAGTCTCCACTGGAGCTAGAAGTGAGCAGACAGATACTCCTATAGACGCTGCTGGAGCCAGATCATTTGTCTCTGTGATGGACAACGTTTGAAATTCGCCCTTAAGCGGGAGACGGCAGCCTACAACAGTCAAATTGATTGCTGCTTATCACTTCTTTTGTGGTAGGTACAGTTATTCCAGATAGGGGAATGGGTAGGTTAAGTTATTCCAGGGAGGGGAATGCTTATGGGCAAGGCATTATGCTTGATCAGAGGCGGATGAAGTGGCAAAAAAGGCTCGGCCTACACCATGACCATGCCAATCGTCAACCCAAAGTAAATATGAGCCACACAGGTTGGTTGAAATAGCGCAACATGAATGATGGAACCTGTATCCAAGCGTCCCAGGATGCATTGCAGCGAAAACGTTCAACAATGTTCAGCGTGACCAATGTTTCTATCTTGGAAAATGAAATTGCATGCTGTATGGAGTGTTTTTGACATATCTTGTCTCAGGATTTGCTTGCAGTCCTACCATATCCCACAAAATGCAGAAGTGCAGTCAATGCAGCTTTTTACCTAAAATGGTAAAAATTGGTCAAAGCCTCATGCGGTTTATTACCTGCCCCTGGAATAACATCAATGGCAATTATAAGAATAATGCTGATAATAGTACAAATTTTGTATGTATGTTTTCAGCCCTACAAAACCATAACTATAGAAGTTTAAATTTATACGTAAAGCTAGATATTTGTAGAAATATCTATATTGATATATAACTATCTATTTATATAGCTAGATATATATCTATGCAGTAACATACATTAGATAGATAGATAGATAGATAGATAGATAGATAGATAGACTGTATATAAGCCTGCAAGTCTTGCACTTGAAGCAGCTTTATGATGTCATTAAGGCTCGATGGTGACACGCGCACCCGGAACAAGGACCACAGGTTGTTAGCGGCCATTTTTCCATCAGTCTCCACTGGAGCTAGAAGTGAGCAGACAGATACTCCTATAGACGCTGCTGGAGCCAGATCATTTGTCTCTGTGATGGACAACGTTTGAAATTCGCCCTTAAGCGGGAGACGGCAGCCTACAACAGTCAAATTGATCGCTGCTTATCACTTCTTTTGTGGTAGGTACAGTTATTCCAGATAGGGGAATGGGTAGGTTAAATTATTCCAGGGTGGGGAATGCTTATGGGCAAGGCATTATGCTTGATCGGAGGCGGATGAAGTGGCAAAAAAGGCTCGGCCTACACCATGACCATGCCAATCGTCAACCGAAAGTGAATATGAGCCACACAGGTTGGTTGAAATAGCGCAACATGAATGATGGAACCTGTATCCAAGCGTCCCAGGATGCATTGCAGCGAAAACGTTCAACAATGTTCAGCGTGACCAATGTTTCTATCTTGGAAAATGAAATTGCATGCTGTATGGAGTGTTTTTGACATATCTTGTCTCAGGATTTGCTTGCAGTCCTACCATATCCCACAAAATGCAGAAGTGCAGTCAATGCAGCTTTTTACCTAAAATGGTAAAAATTGGTCAAAGCCTCATGCGGTTTATTACCTGCCCCTGGAATAACATCAATGGCAATTATAAGAATAATGCTGATAATAGTACAAATTTTGTATGTATGTTTTCAGCCCTACAAAACCATAACTATAGAAGTTTAAATTTATACGTAAAGCTAGATATTTGTAGAAATATCTATATTGATATATAACTATCTATTTATATAGCTAGATATATATCTATGCAGTAACATACATTAGATAGATAGATAGATAGATAGATAGATAGACTGTATATAAGCCTGCAAGTCTTGCACTTGAAGCAGGCTTTATGATGTCATTAAGGCTCGATGGTGACACGCGCACCCGGAACAAGGACCACAGGTTGTTAGCGGCCATTTTTCCATCAGTCTCCACTGGAGCTAGAAGTGAGCAGACAGATACTCCTATAGACGCTGCTGGAGCCAGATCATTTGTCTCTGTGATGGACAACGTTTGAAATTCGCCCTTAAGCGGGAGACGGCAGCCTACAACAGTCAAATTGATCGCTGCTTATCACTTCTTTTGTGGTAGGTACAGTTATTCCAGATAGGGGAATGGGTAGGTTAAATTATTCCAGGGTGGGGAATGCTTATGGGCAAGGCATTATGCTTGATCGGAGGCGGATGAAGTGGCAAAAAAGGCTCGGCCTACACCATGACCATGCCAATCGTCAACCGAAAGTGAATATGAGCCACACAGGTTGGTTGAAATAGCGCAACATGAATGATGGAACCTGTATCCAAGCGTCCCAGGATGCATTGCAGCGAAAACGTTCAACAATGTTCAGCGTGACCAATGTTTCTATCTTGGAAAATGAAATTGCATGCTGTATGGAGTGTTTTTGACATATCTTGTCTCAGGATTTGCTTGCAGTCCTACCATATCCCACAAAATGCAGAAGTGCAGTCAATGCAGCTTTTTACCTAAAATGGTAAAAATTGGTCAAAGCCTCATGCGGTTTATTACCTGCCCCTGGAATAACATCAATGGCAATTATAAGAATAATGCTGATAATAGTACAAATTTTGTATGTATGTTTTCAGCCCTACAAAACCATAACTATAGAAGTTTAAATTTATACGTAAAGCTAGATATTTGTAGAAATATCTATATTGATATATAACTATCTATTTATATAGCTAGATATATATCTATGCAGTAACATACATTAGATAGATAGATAGATAGATAGATAGATAGATAGATAGATAGATAGATAGACTGTATATAAGCCTGCAAGTCTTGCACTTGAAGCAGCTTTATGATGTCATTAAGGCTCGATGGTGACACGCGCACCCGGAACAAGGACCACAGGTTGTTAGCGGCCATTTTTCCATCAGTCTCCACTGGAGCTAGAAGTGAGCAGACAGATACTCCTATAGACGCTGCTGGAGCCAGATCATTTGTCTCTGTGATGGACAACGTTTGAAATTCGCCCTTAAGCGGGAGACGGCAGCCTACAACAGTCAAATTGATCGCTGCTTATCACTTCTTTTGTGGTAGGTACAGTTATTCCAGATAGGGGAATGGGTAGGTTAAATTATTCCAGGGTGGGGAATGCTTATGGGCAAGGCATTATGCTTGATCGGAGGCGGATGAAGTGGCAAAAAAGGCTCGGCCTACACCATGACCATGCCAATCGTCAACCGAAAGTGAATATGAGCCACACAGGTTGGTTGAAATAGCGCAACATGAATGATGGAACCTGTATCCAAGCGTCCCAGGATGCATTGCAGCGAAAACGTTCAACAATGTTCAGCGTGACCAATGTTTCTATCTTGGAAAATGAAATTGCATGCTGTATGGAGTGTTTTTGACATATCTTGTCTCAGGATTTGCTTGCAGTCCTACCATATCCCACAAAATGCAGAAGTGCAGTCAATGCAGCTTTTTACCTAAAATGGTAAAAATTGGTCAAAGCCTCATGCGGTTTATTACCTGCCCCTGGAATAACATCAATGGCAATTATAAGAATAATGCTGATAATAGTACAAATTTTGTATGTATGTTTTCAGCCCTACAAAACCATAACTATAGAAGTTTAAATTTATACGTAAAGCTAGATATTTGTAGAAATATCTATATTGATATATAACTATCTATTTATATAGCTAGATATATATCTATGCAGTAACATACATTAGATAGATAGATAGATAGATAGATAGATAGATAGATAGATAGATAGATAGATAGATAGATAGACTGTATATAAGCCTGCAAGTCTTGCACTTGAAGCAGCTTTATGATGTCATTAAGGCTCGATGGTGACACGCGCACCCGGAACAAGGACCACAGGTTGTTAGCGGCCATTTTTCCATCAGTCTCCACTGGAGCTAGAAGTGAGCAGACAGATACTCCTATAGACGCTGCTGGAGCCAGATCATTTGTCTCTGTGATGGACAACGTTTGAAATTCGCCCTTAAGCGGGAGACGGCAGCCTACAACAGTCAAATTGATTGCTGCTTATCACTTCTTTTGTGGTAGGTACAGTTATTCCAGATAGGGGAATGGGTAGGTTAAGTTATTCCAGGGAGGGGAATGCTTATGGGCAAGGCATTATGCTTGATCAGAGGCGGATGAAGTGGCAAAAAAGGCTCGGCCTACACCATGACCATGCCAATCGTCAACCCAAAGTAAATATGAGCCACACAGGTTGGTTGAAATAGCGCAACATGAATGATGGAACCTGTATCCAAGCGTCCCAGGATGCATTGCAGCGAAAACGTTCAACAATGTTCAGCGTGACCAATGTTTCTATCTTGGAAAATGAAATTGCATGCTGTATGGAGTGTTTTTGACATATCTTGTCTCAGGATTTGCTTGCAGTCCTACCATATCCCACAAAATGCAGAAGTGCAGTCAATGCAGCTTTTTACCTAAAATGGTAAAAATTGGTCAAAGCCTCATGCGGTTTATTACCTGCCCCTGGAATAACATCAATGGCAATTATAAGAATAATGCTGATAATAGTACAAATTTTGTATGTATGTTTTCAGCCCTACAAAACCATAACTATAGAAGTTTAAATTTATACGTAAAGCTAGATATTTGTAGAAATATCTATATTGATATATAACTATCTATTTATATAGCTAGATATATATCTATGCAGTAACATACATTAGATAGATAGATAGATAGATAGATAGATAGATAGATAGACTGTATATAAGCCTGCAAGTCTTGCACTTGAAGCAGCTTTATGATGTCATTAAGGCTCGATGGTGACACGCGCACCCGGAACAAGGACCACAGGTTGTTAGCGGCCATTTTTCCATCAGTCTCCACTGGAGCTAGAAGTGAGCAGACAGATACTCCTATAGACGCTGCTGGAGCCAGATCATTTGTCTCTGTGATGGACAACGTTTGAAATTCGCCCTTAAGCGGGAGACGGCAGCCTACAACAGTCAAATTGATCGCTGCTTATCACTTCTTTTGTGGTAGGTACAGTTATTCCAGATAGGGGAATGGGTAGGTTAAATTATTCCAGGGTGGGGAATGCTTATGGGCAAGGCATTATGCTTGATCGGAGGCAGATGAAGTGGCAAAAAAGGCTCGGCCTACACCATGACCATGCCAATCGTCAACCCAAAGTGAATATGAGCCACACAGGTTGGTTGAAATAGCGCAACATGAATGATGGAACCTGGATCCAAGCGTCCCAGGATGCATTGCAGCGAAAACGTTCAACAATGTTCAGCGTGACCAATGTTTCTATCTTGGAAAATGAAATTGCATGCTGTATGGAGTGTTTTTGACATATCTTGTCTCAGGATTTGCTTGCAGTCCTACCATATCCCACAAAATGCAGAAGTGCAGTCAATGCAGCTTTTTACCTAAAATGGTAAAAATTGGTCAAAGCCTCATGCGGTTTATTACCTGCCCCTGGAATAACATCAAAGGCAATTATAAGAATAATGCTGATAATAGTACAAATTTTGTATGTATGTTTTCAGCCCTACAAAACCATAACTATAGAAGTTTAAATTTATACGTAAAGCTAGATATTTGTAGAAATATCTATATTGATATATAACTATCTATTTATATAGCTAGATATATATCTATGCAGTAACATACATTAGATAGATAGATAGATAGATAGATAGATAGATAGATAGATAGATAGATAGATAGATAGATAGATAGACTGTATAAAAGCCTGCAAGTCTTGCACTTGAAGCAGCTTTATGATGTCATTAAGGCTCGATGGTGACACGCGCACCCGGAACAAGGACCACAGGTTGTTAGCGGCCATTTTTCCATCAGTCTCCACTGGAGCTAGAAGTGAGCAGACAGATACTCCTATAGACGCTGCTGGAGCCAGATCATTTGTCTCTGTGATGGACAACGTTTGAAATTCGCCCTTAAGCGGGAGACGGCAGCCTACAACAGTCAAATTGATCGCTGCTTATCACTTCTTTTGTGGTAGGTACAGTTATTCCAGATAGGGGAATGGGTAGGTTAAATTATTCCAGGGTGGGGAATGCTTATGGGCAAGGCATTATGCTTGATCGGAGGCAGATGAAGTGGCAAAAAAGGCTCGGCCTACACCATGACCATGCCAATCGTCAACCCAAAGTGAATATGAGCCACACAGGTTGGTTGAAATAGCGCAACATGAATGATGGAACCTGGATCCAAGCGTCCCAGGATGCATTGCAGCGAAAACGTTCAACAATGTTCAGCGTGACCAATGTTTCTATCTTGGAAAATGAAATTGCATGCTGTATGGAGTGTTTTTGACATATCTTGTCTCAGGATTTGCTTGCAGTCCTACCATATCCCACAAAATGCAGAAGTGCAGTCAATGCAGCTTTTTACCTAAAATGGTAAAAATTGGTCAAAGCCTCATGCGGTTTATTACCTGCCCCTGGAATAACATCAAAGGCAATTATAAGAATAATGCTGATAATAGTACAAATTTTGTATGTATGTTTTCAGCCCTACAAAACCATAACTATAGAAGTTTAAATTTATACGTAAAGCTAGATATTTGTAGAAATATCTATATTGATATATAACTATCTATTTATATAGCTAGATATATATCTATGCAGTAACATACATTAGATAGATAGATAGATAGATAGATAGATAGATAGATAGATAGATAGATAGATAGATAGATAGATAGACTGTATAAAAGCCTGCAAGTCTTGCACTTGAAGCAGCTTTATGATGTCATTAAGGCTCGATGGTGACACGCGCACCCGGAACAAGGACCACAGGTTGTTAGCGGCCATTTTTCCATCAGTCTCCACTGGAGCTAGAAGTGAGCAGACAGATACTCCTATAGACGCTGCTGGAGCCAGATCATTTGTCTCTGTGATGGACAACGTTTGAAATTCGCCCTTAAGCGGGAGACGGCAGCCTACAACAGTCAAATTGATCGCTGCTTATCACTTCTTTTGTGGTAGGTACAGTTATTCCAGATAGGGGAATGGGTAGGTTAAGTTATTCCAGGGAGGGGAATGCTTATGGGCAAGGCATTATGCTTGATCGGAGGCGGATGAAGTGGCAAAAAAGGCTCGGCCTACACCATGACCATGCCAATCGTCAACCCAAAGTGAATATGAGCCACACAGGTTGGTTGAAATAGCGCAACATGAATGATGGAACCTGGATCCAAGCGTCCCAGGATGCATTGCAGCGAAAACGTTCAACAATGTTCAGCGTGACCAATGTTTCTATCTTGGAAAATGGAATTGCATGCTGTATGGAGTGTTTTTGACATATCTTGTCTCAGGATTTGCTTGCAGTCCTACCATATCCCACAAAATGCAGAAGTACAGTCAATGCAGCTTTTTACCTAAAATGGTAAAAATTGGTCAAAGACTCATGCGGTTTATTACCTGCCCCTGGAATAACATCAATGGCAATTATAAGAATAATGCTGATAATAATACAAATTTTGTATGTATGTTTTCAGCCCTACAAAACCATAACTATAGAAGTTTAAATTTATACGTAAAGCTAGATATTTGTAGAAATATCTATATTGATATATAGCTATCTATTTATATAGCTAGATATATATCTATGCAGTAACATACATTAGATAATAGATAGATAGATAGATAGACTGTATATAAGCCTGCAAGTCTTGCACTTGAAGCAGCTTTATGATGTCATTAAGGCTCGATGGTGACACGCGCACCCGGAACAAGGACCACAGGTTGTTAGCGGCCATTTTTCCATCAGTCTCCACTGGAGCTAGAAGTGAGCAGACAGATACTCCTATAGACGCTGCTGGAGCCAGATCATTTGTCTCTGTGATGGACAACGTTTGAAATTCGCCCTTAAGCGGGAGACGGCAGCCTACAACAGTCAAATTGATTGCTGCTTATCACTTCTTTTGTGGTAGGTACAGTTATTCCAGATAGGGGAATGGGTAGGTTAAGTTATTCCAGGGAGGGGAATACTTATGGGCAAGGCATTATGCTTGATCAGAGGCGGATGAAGTGGCAAAAAAGGCTCGGCCTACACCATGACCATGCCAATCGTCAACCCAAAGTGAATATGAGCCACACAGGTTGGTTGAAATAGCGCAACATGAATGATGGAACCTGTATCCAAGCGTCCCAGGATGCATTGCAGCGAAAACGTTCAACAATGTTCAGCGTGACCAATGTTTCTATCTTAGAAAATGAAATTGCATGCTGTATGGAGTGTTTTTGACATATCTTGTCTCAGGATTTGCTTGCAGTCCTACCATATCCCACAAAATGCAGAAGTGCAGTCAATGCAGCTTTTTACCTAAAATGGTAAAAATTGGTCAAAGCCTCATGCGGTTTATTACCTGCCCCTGGAATAACATCAATGGCAATTATAAGAATAATGCTGATAATAGTACAAATTTTGTATGTATGTTTTCAGCCCTACAAAACCATAACTATAGAAGTTTAAATTTATACGTAAAGCTAGATATTTGTAGAAATATCTATATTGATATATAACTATCTATTTATATAGCTAGATATATATCTATGCAGTAACATACATTAGATAGATAGATAGATAGATAGATAGATAGATAGATAGATAGATAGATAGATAGATAGATAGACTGTATATAAGCCTGCAAGTCTTGCACTTGAAGCAGCTTTATGATGTCATTAAGGCTCGATGGTGACACGCGCACCCGGAACAAGGACCACAGGTTGTTAGCGGCCATTTTTCCATCAGTCTCCACTGGAGCTAGAAGTGAGCAGACAGATACTCCTATAGACGCTGCTGGAGCCAGATCATTTGTCTCTGTGATGGACAACGTTTGAAATTCGCCCTTAAGCGGGAGACGGCAGCCTACAACAGTCAAATTGATTGCTGCTTATCACTTCTTTTGTGGTAGGTACAGTTATTCCAGATAGGGGAATGGGTAGGTTAAGTTATTCCAGGGAGGGGAATGCTTATGGGCAAGGCATTATGCTTGATCAGAGGCGGATGAAGTGGCAAAAAAGGCTCGGCCTACACCATGACCATGCCAATCGTCAACCCAAAGTAAATATGAGCCACACAGGTTGGTTGAAATAGCGCAACATGAATGATGGAACCTGTATCCAAGCGTCCCAGGATGCATTGCAGCGAAAACGTTCAACAATGTTCAGCGTGACCAATGTTTCTATCTTGGAAAATGAAATTGCATGCTGTATGGAGTGTTTTTGACATATCTTGTCTCAGGATTTGCTTGCAGTCCTACCATATCCCACAAAATGCAGAAGTGCAGTCAATGCAGCTTTTTACCTAAAATGGTAAAAATTGGTCAAAGCCTCATGCGGTTTATTACCTGCCCCTGGAATAACATCAATGGCAATTATAAGAATAATGCTGATAATAGTACAAATTTTGTATGTATGTTTTCAGCCCTACAAAACCATAACTATAGAAGTTTAAATTTATACGTAAAGCTAGATATTTGTAGAAATATCTATATTGATATATAACTATCTATTTATATAGCTAGATATATATCTATGCAGTAACATACATTAGATAGATAGATAGATAGATAGATAGATAGATAGATAGATAGATAGACTGTATATAAGCCTGCAAGTCTTGCACTTGAAGCAGCTTTATGATGTCATTAAGGCTCGATGGTGACACGCGCACCCGGAACAAGGACCACAGGTTGTTAGCGGCCATTTTTCCATCAGTCTCCACTGGAGCTAGAAGTGAGCAGACAGATACTCCTATAGACGCTGCTGGAGCCAGATCATTTGTCTCTGTGATGGACAACGTTTGAAATTCGCCCTTAAGCGGGAGACGGCAGCCTACAACAGTCAAATTGATCGCTGCTTATCACTTCTTTTGTGGTAGGTACAGTTATTCCAGATAGGGGAATGGGTAGGTTAAATTATTCCAGGGTGGGGAATGCTTATGGGCAAGGCATTATGCTTGATCGGAGGCGGATGAAGTGGCAAAAAAGGCTCGGCCTACACCATGACCATGCCAATCGTCAACCCAAAGTGAATATGAGCCACACAGGTTGGTTGAAATAGCGCAACATGAATGATGGAACCTGGATCCAAGCGTCCCAGGATGCATTGCAGCGAAAACGTTCAACAATGTTCAGCGTGACCAATGTTTCTATCTTGGAAAATGAAATTGCATGCTGTATGGAGTGTTTTTGACATATCTTGTCTCAGGATTTGCTTGCAGTCCTACCATATCCCACAAAATGCAGAAGTGCAGTCAATGCAGCTTTTTACCTAAAATGGTAAAAATTGGTCAAAGCCTCATGCGGTTTATTACCTGCCCCTGGAATAACATCAAAGGCAATTATAAGAATAATGCTGATAATAGTACAAATTTTGTATGTATGTTTTCAGCCCTACAAAACCATAACTATAGAAGTTTAAATTTATACGTAAAGCTAGATATTTGTAGAAATATCTATATTGATATATAACTATCTATTTATATAGCTAGATATATATCTATGCAGTAACATACATTAGATAGATAGATAGATAGATAGATAGATAGATAGATAGACTGTATAAAAGCCTGCAAGTCTTGCACTTGAAGCAGCTTTATGATGTCATTAAGGCTCGATGGTGACACGCGCACCCGGAACAAGGACCACAGGTTGTTAGCGGCCATTTTTCCATCAGTCTCCACTGGAGCTAGAAGTGAGCAGACAGATACTCCTATAGACGCTGCTGGAGCCAGATCATTTGTCTCTGTGATGGACAACGTTTGAAATTCGCCCTTAAGCGGGAGACGGCAGCCTACAACAGTCAAATTGATCGCTGCTTATCACTTCTTTTGTGGTAGGTACAGTTATTCCAGATAGGGGAATGGGTAGGTTAAGTTATTCCAGGGAGGGGAATGCTTATGGGCAAGGCATTATGCTTGATCGGAGGCGGATGAAGTGGCAAAAAAGGCTCGGCCTACACCATGACCATGCCAATCGTCAACCCAAAGTGAATATGAGCCACACAGGTTGGTTGAAATAGCGCAACATGAATGATGGAACCTGGATCCAAGCGTCCCAGGATGCATTGCAGCGAAAACGTTCAACAATGTTCAGCGTGACCAATGTTTCTATCTTGGAAAATGGAATTGCATGCTGTATGGAGTGTTTTTGACATATCTTGTCTCAGGATTTGCTTGCAGTCCTACCATATCCCACAAAATGCAGAAGTACAGTCAATGCAGCTTTTTACCTAAAATGGTAAAAATTGGTCAAAGACTCATGCGGTTTATTACCTGCCCCTGGAATAACATCAATGGCAATTATAAGAATAATGCTGATAATAATACAAATTTTGTATGTATGTTTTCAGCCCTACAAAACCATAACTATAGAAGTTTAAATTTATACGTAAAGCTAGATATTTGTAGAAATATCTATATTGATATATAGCTATCTATTTATATAGCTAGATATATATCTATGCAGTAACATACATTAGATAATAGATAGATAGATAGATAGACTGTATATAAGCCTGCAAGTCTTGCACTTGAAGCAGCTTTATGATGTCATTAAGGCTCGATGGTGACACGCGCACCCGGAACAAGGACCACAGGTTGTTAGCGGCCATTTTTCCATCAGTCTCCACTGGAGCTAGAAGTGAGCAGACAGATACTCCTATAGACGCTGCTGGAGCCAGATCATTTGTCTCTGTGATGGACAACGTTTGAAATTCGCCCTTAAGCGGGAGACGGCAGCCTACAACAGTCAAATTGATTGCTGCTTATCACTTCTTTTGTGGTAGGTACAGTTATTCCAGATAGGGGAATGGGTAGGTTAAGTTATTCCAGGGAGGGGAATACTTATGGGCAAGGCATTATGCTTGATCAGAGGCGGATGAAGTGGCAAAAAAGGCTCGGCCTACACCATGACCATGCCAATCGTCAACCCAAAGTGAATATGAGCCACACAGGTTGGTTGAAATAGCGCAACATGAATGATGGAACCTGTATCCAAGCGTCCCAGGATGCATTGCAGCGAAAACGTTCAACAATGTTCAGCGTGACCAATGTTTCTATCTTAGAAAATGAAATTGCATGCTGTATGGAGTGTTTTTGACATATCTTGTCTCAGGATTTGCTTGCAGTCCTACCATATCCCACAAAATGCAGAAGTGCAGTCAATGCAGCTTTTTACCTAAAATGGTAAAAATTGGTCAAAGCCTCATGCGGTTTATTACCTGCCCCTGGAATAACATCAATGGCAATTATAAGAATAATGCTGATAATAGTACAAATTTTGTATGTATGTTTTCAGCCCTACAAAACCATAACTATAGAAGTTTAAATTTATACGTAAAGCTAGATATTTGTAGAAATATCTATATTGATATATAACTATCTATTTATATAGCTAGATATATATCTATGCAGTAACATACATTAGATAGATAGATAGATAGATAGATAGATAGATAGATAGATAGATAGATAGATAGACTGTATATAAGCCTGCAAGTCTTGCACTTGAAGCAGCTTTATGATGTCATTAAGGCTCGATGGTGACACGCGCACCCGGAACAAGGACCACAGGTTGTTAGCGGCCATTTTTCCATCAGTCTCCACTGGAGCTAGAAGTGAGCAGACAGATACTCCTATAGACGCTGCTGGAGCCAGATCATTTGTCTCTGTGATGGACAACGTTTGAAATTCGCCCTTAAGCGGGAGACGGCAGCCTACAACAGTCAAATTGATTGCTGCTTATCACTTCTTTTGTGGTAGGTACAGTTATTCCAGATAGGGGAATGGGTAGGTTAAGTTATTCCAGGGAGGGGAATGCTTATGGGCAAGGCATTATGCTTGATCAGAGGCGGATGAAGTGGCAAAAAAGGCTCGGCCTACACCATGACCATGCCAATCGTCAACCCAAAGTAAATATGAGCCACACAGGTTGGTTGAAATAGCGCAACATGAATGATGGAACCTGTATCCAAGCGTCCCAGGATGCATTGCAGCGAAAACGTTCAACAATGTTCAGCGTGACCAATGTTTCTATCTTGGAAAATGAAATTGCATGCTGTATGGAGTGTTTTTGACATATCTTGTCTCAGGATTTGCTTGCAGTCCTACCATATCCCACAAAATGCAGAAGTGCAGTCAATGCAGCTTTTTACCTAAAATGGTAAAAATTGGTCAAAGCCTCATGCGGTTTATTACCTGCCCCTGGAATAACATCAATGGCAATTATAAGAATAATGCTGATAATAGTACAAATTTTGTATGTATGTTTTCAGCCCTACAAAACCATAACTATAGAAGTTTAAATTTATACGTAAAGCTAGATATTTGTAGAAATATCTATATTGATATATAACTATCTATTTATATAGCTAGATATATATCTATGCAGTAACATACATTAGATAGATAGATAGATAGATAGATAGATAGATAGATAGATAGATAGATAGATAGATAGATAGATAGACTGTATATAAGCCTGCAAGTCTTGCACTTGAAGCAGCTTTATGATGTCATTAAGGCTCGATGGTGACACGCGCACCCGGAACAAGGACCACAGGTTGTTAGCGGCCATTTTTCCATCAGTCTCCACTGGAGCTAGAAGTGAGCAGACAGATACTCCTATAGACGCTGCTGGAGCCAGATCATTTGTCTCTGTGATGGACAACGTTTGAAATTCGCCCTTAAGCGGGAGACGGCAGCCTACAACAGTCAAATTGATCGCTGCTTATCACTTCTTTTGTGGTAGGTACAGTTATTCCAGATAGGGGAATGGGTAGGTTAAATTATTCCAGGGTGGGGAATGCTTATGGGCAAGGCATTATGCTTGATCGGAGGCGGATGAAGTGGCAAAAAAGGCTCGGCCTACACCATGACCATGCCAATCGTCAACCGAAAGTGAATATGAGCCACACAGGTTGGTTGAAATAGCGCAACATGAATGATGGAACCTGTATCCAAGCGTCCCAGGATGCATTGCAGCGAAAACGTTCAACAATGTTCAGCGTGACCAATGTTTCTATCTTGGAAAATGAAATTGCATGCTGTATGGAGTGTTTTTGACATATCTTGTCTCAGGATTTGCTTGCAGTCCTACCATATCCCACAAAATGCAGAAGTGCAGTCAATGCAGCTTTTTACCTAAAATGGTAAAAATTGGTCAAAGCCTCATGCGGTTTATTACCTGCCCCTGGAATAACATCAATGGCAATTATAAGAATAATGCTGATAATAGTACAAATTTTGTATGTATGTTTTCAGCCCTACAAAACCATAACTATAGAAGTTTAAATTTATACGTAAAGCTAGATATTTGTAGAAATATCTATATTGATATATAACTATCTATTTATATAGCTAGATATATATCTATGCAGTAACATACATTAGATAGATAGATAGATAGATAGATAGATAGATAGATAGATAGACTGTATATAAGCCTGCAAGTCTTGCACTTGAAGCAGCTTTATGATGTCATTAAGGCTCGATGGTGACACGCGCACCCGGAACAAGGACCACAGGTTGTTAGCGGCCATTTTTCCATCAGTCTCCACTGGAGCTAGAAGTGAGCAGACAGATACTCCTATAGACGCTGCTGGAGCCAGATCATTTGTCTCTGTGATGGACAACGTTTGAAATTCGCCCTTAAGCGGGAGACGGCAGCCTACAACAGTCAAATTGATCGCTGCTTATCACTTCTTTTGTGGTAGGTACAGTTATTCCAGATAGGGGAATGGGTAGGTTAAATTATTCCAGGGTGGGGAATGCTTATGGGCAAGGCATTATGCTTGATCGGAGGCGGATGAAGTGGCAAAAAAGGCTCGGCCTACACCATGACCATGCCAATCGTCAACCGAAAGTGAATATGAGCCACACAGGTTGGTTGAAATAGCGCAACATGAATGATGGAACCTGTATCCAAGCGTCCCAGGATGCATTGCAGCGAAAACGTTCAACAATGTTCAGCGTGACCAATGTTTCTATCTTGGAAAATGAAATTGCATGCTGTATGGAGTGTTTTTGACATATCTTGTCTCAGGATTTGCTTGCAGTCCTACCATATCCCACAAAATGCAGAAGTGCAGTCAATGCAGCTTTTTACCTAAAATGGTAAAAATTGGTCAAAGCCTCATGCGGTTTATTACCTGCCCCTGGAATAACATCAATGGCAATTATAAGAATAATGCTGATAATAGTACAAATTTTGTATGTATGTTTTCAGCCCTACAAAACCATAACTATAGAAGTTTAAATTTATACGTAAAGCTAGATATTTGTAGAAATATCTATATTGATATATAACTATCTATTTATATAGCTAGATATATATCTATGCAGTAACATACATTAGATAGATAGATAGATAGATAGATAGATAGATAGATAGATAGATAGATAGATAGACTGTATATAAGCCTGCAAGTCTTGCACTTGAAGCAGCTTTATGATGTCATTAAGGCTCGATGGTGACACGCGCACCCGGAACAAGGACCACAGGTTGTTAGCGGCCATTTTTCCATCAGTCTCCACTGGAGCTAGAAGTGAGCAGACAGATACTCCTATAGACGCTGCTGGAGCCAGATCATTTGTCTCTGTGATGGACAACGTTTGAAATTCGCCCTTAAGCGGGAGACGGCAGCCTACAACAGTCAAATTGATTGCTGCTTATCACTTCTTTTGTGGTAGGTACAGTTATTCCAGATAGGGGAATGGGTAGGTTAAGTTATTCCAGGGAGGGGAATGCTTATGGGCAAGGCATTATGCTTGATCAGAGGCGGATGAAGTGGCAAAAAAGGCTCGGCCTACACCATGACCATGCCAATCGTCAACCCAAAGTAAATATGAGCCACACAGGTTGGTTGAAATAGCGCAACATGAATGATGGAACCTGTATCCAAGCGTCCCAGGATGCATTGCAGCGAAAACGTTCAACAATGTTCAGCGTGACCAATGTTTCTATCTTGGAAAATGAAATTGCATGCTGTATGGAGTGTTTTTGACATATCTTGCCTCAGGATTTGCTTGCAGTCCTACCATATCCCACAAAATGCAGAAGTGCAGTCAATGCAGCTTTTTACCTAAAATGGTAAAAATTGGTCAAAGCCTCATGCGGTTTATTACCTGCCCCTGGAATAACATCAATGGCAATTATAAGAATAATGCTGATAATAGTACAAATTTTGTATGTATGTTTTCAGCCCTACAAAACCATAACTATAGAAGTTTAAATTTATACGTAAAGCTAGATATTTGTAGAAATATCTATATTGATATATAACTATCTATTTATATAGCTAGATATATATCTATGCAGTAACATACATTAGATAGATAGATAGATAGATAGATAGATAGATAGACTGTATATAAGCCTGCAAGTCTTGCACTTGAAGCAGCTTTATGATGTCATTAAGGCTCGATGGTGACACGCGCACCCGGAACAAGGACCACAGGTTGTTAGCGGCCATTTTTCCATCAGTCTCCACTGGAGCTAGAAGTGAGCAGACAGATACTCCTATAGACGCTGCTGGAGCCAGATCATTTGTCTCTGTGATGGACAACGTTTGAAATTCGCCCTTAAGCGGGAGACGGCAGCCTACAACAGTCAAATTGATTGCTGCTTATCACTTCTTTTGTGGTAGGTACAGTTATTCCAGATAGGGGAATGGGTAGGTTAAGTTATTCCAGGGAGGGGAATGCTTATGGGCAAGGCATTATGCTTGATCAGAGGCGGATGAAGTGGCAAAAAAGGCTCGGCCTACACCATGACCATGCCAATCGTCAACCCAAAGTAAATATGAGCCACACAGGTTGGTTGAAATAGCGCAACATGAATGATGGAACCTGTATCCAAGCGTCCCAGGATGCATTGCAGCGAAAACGTTCAACAATGTTCAGCGTGACCAATGTTTCTATCTTGGAAAATGAAATTGCATGCTGTATGGAGTGTTTTTGACATATCTTGTCTCAGGATTTGCTTGCAGTCCTACCATATCCCACAAAATGCAGAAGTGCAGTCAATGCAGCTTTTTACCTAAAATGGTAAAAATTGGTCAAAGCCTCATGCGGTTTATTACCTGCCCCTGGAATAACATCAATGGCAATTATAAGAATAATGCTGATAATAGTACAAATTTTGTATGTATGTTTTCAGCCCTACAAAACCATAACTATAGAAGTTTAAATTTATACGTAAAGCTAGATATTTGTAGAAATATCTATATTGATATATAACTATCTATTTATATAGCTAGATATATATCTATGCAGTAACATACATTAGATAGATAGATAGATAGATAGATAGATAGATAGACTGTATATAAGCCTGCAAGTCTTGCACTTGAAGCAGCTTTATGATGTCATTAAGGCTCGATGGTGACACGCGCACCCGGAACAAGGACCACAGGTTGTTAGCGGCCATTTTTCCATCAGTCTCCACTGGAGCTAGAAGTGAGCAGACAGATACTCCTATAGACGCTGCTGGAGCCAGATCATTTGTCTCTGTGATGGACAACGTTTGAAATTCGCCCTTAAGCGGGAGACGGCAGCCTACAACAGTCAAATTGATCGCTGCTTATCACTTCTTTTGTGGTAGGTACAGTTATTCCAGATAGGGGAATGGGTAGGTTAAATTATTCCAGGGTGGGGAATGCTTATGGGCAAGGCATTATGCTTGATCGGAGGCGGATGAAGTGGCAAAAAAGGCTCGGCCTACACCATGACCATGCCAATCGTCAACCCAAAGTGAATATGAGCCACACAGGTTGGTTGAAATAGCGCAACATGAATGATGGAACCTGTATCCAAGCGTCCCAGGATGCATTGCAGCGAAAACGTTCAACAATGTTCAGCGTGACCAATGTTTCTATCTTGGAAAATGAAATTGCATGCTGTATGGAGTGTTTTTGACATATCTTGTCTCAGGATTTGCTTGCAGTCCTACCATATCCCACAAAATGCAGAAGTGCAGTCAATGCAGCTTTTTACCTAAAATGGTAAAAATTGGTCAAAGCCTCATGCGGTTTATTACCTGCCCCTGGAATAACATCAATGGCAATTATAAGAATAATGCTGATAATAGTACAAATTTTGTATGTATGTTTTCAGCCCTACAAAACCATAACTATAGAAGTTTAAATTTATACGTAAAGCTAGATATTTGTAGAAATATCTATATTGATATATAACTATCTATTTATATAGCTAGATATATATCTATGCAGTAACATACATTAGATAGATAGATAGATAGATAGATAGATAGATAGATAGATAGATAGATAGATAGACTGTATATAAGCCTGCAAGTCTTGCACTTGAAGCAGCTTTATGATGTCATTAAGGCTCGATGGTGACACGCGCACCCGGAACAAGGACCACAGGTTGTTAGCGGCCATTTTTCCATCAGTCTCCACTGGAGCTAGAAGTGAGCAGACAGATACTCCTATAGACGCTGCTGGAGCCAGATCATTTGTCTCTGTGATGGACAACGTTTGAAATTCGCCCTTAAGCGGGAGACGGCAGCCTACAACAGTCAAATTGATTGCTGCTTATCACTTCTTTTGTGGTAGGTACAGTTATTCCAGATAGGGGAATGGGTAGGTTAAGTTATTCCAGGGAGGGGAATGCTTATGGGCAAGGCATTATGCTTGATCAGAGGCGGATGAAGTGGCAAAAAAGGCTCGGCCTACACCATGACCATGCCAATCGTCAACCCAAAGTAAATATGAGCCACACAGGTTGGTTGAAATAGCGCAACATGAATGATGGAACCTGTATCCAAGCGTCCCAGGATGCATTGCAGCGAAAACGTTCAACAATGTCAGCGTGACCAATGTTTCTATCTTGGAAAATGAAATTGCATGCTGTATGGAGTGTTTTTGACATATCTTGTCTCAGGATTTGCTTGCAGTCCTACCATATCCCACAAAATGCAGAAGTGCAGTCAATGCAGCTTTTTACCTAAAATGGTAAAAATTGGTCAAAGCCTCATGCGGTTTATTACCTGCCCCTGGAATAACATCAATGGCAATTATAAGAATAATGCTGATAATAGTACAAATTTTGTATGTATGTTTTCAGCCCTACAAAACCATAACTATAGAAGTTTAAATTTATACGTAAAGCTAGATATTTGTAGAAATATCTATATTGATATATAACTATCTATTTATATAGCTAGATATATATCTATGCAGTAACATACATTAGATAGATAGATAGATAGATAGATAGATAGATAGACTGTATATAAGCCTGCAAGTCTTGCACTTGAAGCAGCTTTATGATGTCATTAAGGCTCGATGGTGACACGCGCACCCGGAACAAGGACCACAGGTTGTTAGCGGCCATTTTTCCATCAGTCTCCACTGGAGCTAGAAGTGAGCAGACAGATACTCCTATAGACGCTGCTGGAGCCAGATCATTTGTCTCTGTGATGGACAACGTTTGAAATTCGCCCTTAAGCGGGAGACGGCAGCCTACAACAGTCAAATTGATCGCTGCTTATCACTTCTTTTGTGGTAGGTACAGTTATTCCAGATAGGGGAATGGGTAGGTTAAATTATTCCAGGGTGGGGAATGCTTATGGGCAAGGCATTATGCTTGATCGGAGGCGGATGAAGTGGCAAAAAAGGCTCGGCCTACACCATGACCATGCCAATCGTCAACCGAAAGTGAATATGAGCCACACAGGTTGGTTGAAATAGCGCAACATGAATGATGGAACCTGTATCCAAGCGTCCCAGGATGCATTGCAGCGAAAACGTTCAACAATGTTCAGCGTGACAATGTTTCTATCTTGGAAAATGAAATTGCATGCTGTATGGAGTGTTTTTGACATATCTTGTCTCAGGATTTGCTTGCAGTCCTACCATATCCCACAAAATGCAGAAGTGCAGTCAATGCAGCTTTTTACCTAAAATGGTAAAAATTGGTCAAAGCCTCATGCGGTTTATTACCTGCCCCTGGAATAACATCAATGGCAATTATAAGAATAATGCTGATAATAGTACAAATTTTGTATGTATGTTTTCAGCCCTACAAAACCATAACTATAGAAGTTTAAATTTATACGTAAAGCTAGATATTTGTAGAAATATCTATATTGATATATAACTATCTATTTATATAGCTAGATATATATCTATGCAGTAACATACATTAGATAGATAGATAGATAGATAGATAGATAGATAGATAGACTGTATATAAGCCTGCAAGTCTTGCACTTGAAGCAGGCTTTATGATGTCATTAAGGCTCGATGGTGACACGCGCACCCGGAACAAGGACCACAGGTTGTTAGCGGCCATTTTTCCATCAGTCTCCACTGGAGCTAGAAGTGAGCAGACAGATACTCCTATAGACGCTGCTGGAGCCAGATCATTTGTCTCTGTGATGGACAACGTTTGAAAATTCGCCCTTAAGCGGGAGACGGCAGCCTACAACAGTCAAATTGATCGCTGCTTATCACTTCTTTTGTGGTAGGTACAGTTATTCCAGATAGGGGAATGGGTAGGTTAAATTATTCCAGGGTGGGGAATGCTTATGGGCAAGGCATTATGCTTGATCGGAGGCGGATGAAGTGGCAAAAAAGGGCTCGGCCTACACCATGACCATGCCAATCGTCAACCGAAAGTGAATATGAGCCACACAGGTTGGTTGAAATAGCGCAACATGAATGATGGAACCTGTATCCAAGCGTCCCAGGATGCATTGCAGCGAAAACGTTCAACAATGTTCAGCGTGACCAATGTTTCTATCTTGGAAAATGAAATTGCATGCTGTATGGAGTGTTTTTGACATATCTTGTCTCAGGATTTGCTTGCAGTCCTACCATATCCCACAAAATGCAGAAGTGCAGTCAATGCAGCTTTTTACCTAAAATGGTAAAAATTGGTCAAAGCCTCATGCGGTTTATTACCTGCCCCTGGAATAACATCAATGGCAATTATAAGAATAATGCTGATAATAGTACAAATTTTGTATGTATGTTTTCAGCCCTACAAAACCATAACTATAGAAGTTTAAATTTATACGTAAAGCTAGATATTTGTAGAAATATCTATATTGATATATAACTATCTATTTATATAGCTAGATATATATCTATGCAGTAACATACATTAGATAGATAGATAGATAGATAGATAGATAGATAGATAGATAGATAGATAGATAGATAGATAGACTGTATATAAGCCTGCAAGTCTTGCACTTGAAGCAGCTTTATGATGTCATTAAGGCTCGATGGTGACACGCGCACCCGGAACAAGGACCACAGGTTGTTAGCGGCCATTTTTCCATCAGTCTCCACTGGAGCTAGAAGTGAGCAGACAGATACTCCTATAGACGCTGCTGGAGCCAGATCATTTGTCTCTGTGATGGACAACGTTTGAAATTCGCCCTTAAGCGGGAGACGGCAGCCTACAACAGTCAAATTGATCGCTGCTTATCACTTCTTTTGTGGTAGGTACAGTTATTCCAGATAGGGGAATGGGTAGGTTAAATTATTCCAGGGTGGGGAATGCTTATGGGCAAGGCATTATGCTTGATCGGAGGCGGATGAAGTGGCAAAAAAGGCTCGGCCTACACCATGACCATGCCAATCGTCAACCGAAAGTGAATATGAGCCACACAGGTTGGTTGAAATAGCGCAACATGAATGATGGAACCTGTATCCAAGCGTCCCAGGATGCATTGCAGCGAAAACGTTCAACAATGTTCAGCGTGACCAATGTTTCTATCTTGGAAAATGAAATTGCATGCTGTATGGAGTGTTTTTGACATATCTTGTCTCAGGATTTGCTTGCAGTCCTACCATATCCCACAAAATGCAGAAGTGCAGTCAATGCAGCTTTTTACCTAAAATGGTAAAAATTGGTCAAAGCCTCATGCGGTTTATTACCTGCCCCTGGAATAACATCAATGGCAATTATAAGAATAATGCTGATAATAGTACAAATTTTGTATGTATGTTTTCAGCCCTACAAAACCATAACTATAGAAGTTTAAATTTATACGTAAAGCTAGATATTTGTAGAAATATCTATATTGATATATAACTATCTATTTATATAGCTAGATATATATCTATGCAGTAACATACATTAGATAGATAGATAGATAGATAGATAGATAGATAGATAGATAGATAGATAGATAGATAGATAGATAGACTGTATATAAGCCTGCAAGTCTTGCACTTGAAGCAGCTTTATGATGTCATTAAGGCTCGATGGTGACACGCGCACCCGGAACAAGGACCACAGGTTGTTAGCGGCCATTTTTCCATCAGTCTCCACTGGAGCTAGAAGTGAGCAGACAGATACTCCTATAGACGCTGCTGGAGCCAGATCATTTGTCTCTGTGATGGACAACGTTTGAAATTCGCCCTTAAGCGGGAGACGGCAGCCTACAACAGTCAAATTGATTGCTGCTTATCACTTCTTTTGTGGTAGGTACAGTTATTCCAGATAGGGGAATGGGTAGGTTAAGTTATTCCAGGGAGGGGAATGCTTATGGGCAAGGCATTATGCTTGATCAGAGGCGGATGAAGTGGCAAAAAAGGCTCGGCCTACACCATGACCATGCCAATCGTCAACCCAAAGTAAATATGAGCCACACAGGTTGGTTGAAATAGCGCAACATGAATGATGGAACCTGTATCCAAGCGTCCCAGGATGCATTGCAGCGAAAACGTTCAACAATGTTCAGCGTGACCAATGTTTCTATCTTGAAAATGAAATTGCATGCTGTATGGAGTGTTTTTGACATATCTTGTCTCAGGATTTGCTTGCAGTCCTACCATATCCCACAAAATGCAGAAGTGCAGTCAATGCAGCTTTTTACCTAAAATGGTAAAAATTGGTCAAAGCCTCATGCGGTTTATTACCTGCCCCTGGAATAACATCAATGGCAATTATAAGAATAATGCTGATAATAGTACAAATTTTGTATGTATGTTTTCAGCCCTACAAAACCATAACTATAGAAGTTTAAATTTATACGTAAAGCTAGATATTTGTAGAAATATCTATATTGATATATAACTATCTATTTATATAGCTAGATATATATAATATATATCTATGCAGTAACATACATTAGATAGATAGATAGATAGATAGATAGATAGATAGATAGACTGTATATAAGCCTGCAAGTCTTGCACTTGAAGCAGCTTTATGATGTCATTAAGGCTCGATGGTGACACGCGCACCCGGAACAAGGACCACAGGTTGTTAGCGGCCATTTTTCCATCAGTCTCCACTGGAGCTAGAAGTGAGCAGACAGATACTCCTATAGACGCTGCTGGAGCCAGATCATTTGTCTCTGTGATGGACAACGTTTGAAATTCGCCCTTAAGCGGGAGACGGCAGCCTACAACAGTCAAATTGATCGCTGCTTATCACTTCTTTTGTGGTAGGTACAGTTATTCCAGATAGGGGAATGGGTAGGTTAAATTATTCCAGGGTGGGGAATGCTTATGGGCAAGGCATTATGCTTGATCGGAGGCAGATGAAGTGGCAAAAAAGGCTCGGCCTACACCATGACCATGCCAATCGTCAACCCAAAGTGAATATGAGCCACACAGGTTGGTTGAAATAGCGCAACATGAATGATGGAACCTGGATCCAAGCGTCCCAGGATGCATTGCAGCGAAAACGTTCAACAATGTTCAGCGTGACCAATGTTTCTATCTTGGAAAATGAAATTGCATGCTGTATGGAGTGTTTTTGACATATCTTGTCTCAGGATTTGCTTGCAGTCCTACCATATCCCACAAAATGCAGAAGTGCAGTCAATGCAGCTTTTTACCTAAAATGGTAAAAATTGGTCAAAGCCTCATGCGGTTTATTACCTGCCCCTGGAATAACATCAAAGGCAATTATAAGAATAATGCTGATAATAGTACAAATTTTGTATGTATGTTTTCAGCCCTACAAAACCATAACTATAGAAGTTTAAATTTATACGTAAAGCTAGATATTTGTAGAAATATCTATATTGATATATAACTATCTATTTATATAGCTAGATATATATCTATGCAGTAACATACATTAGATAGATAGATAGATAGATAGATAGATAGATAGATAGATAGATAGATAGATAGATAGATAGATAGACTGTATAAAAGCCTGCAAGTCTTGCACTTGAAGCAGCTTTATGATGTCATTAAGGCTCGATGGTGACACGCGCACCCGGAACAAGGACCACAGGTTGTTAGCGGCCATTTTTCCATCAGTCTCCACTGGAGCTAGAAGTGAGCAGACAGATACTCCTATAGACGCTGCTGGAGCCAGATCATTTGTCTCTGTGATGGACAACGTTTGAAATTCGCCCTTAAGCGGGAGACGGCAGCCTACAACAGTCAAATTGATCGCTGCTTATCACTTCTTTTGTGGTAGGTACAGTTATTCCAGATAGGGGAATGGGTAGGTTAAATTATTCCAGGGTGGGGAATGCTTATGGGCAAGGCATTATGCTTGATCGGAGGCAGATGAAGTGGCAAAAAAGGCTCGGCCTACACCATGACCATGCCAATCGTCAACCCAAAGTGAATATGAGCCACACAGGTTGGTTGAAATAGCGCAACATGAATGATGGAACCTGGATCCAAGCGTCCCAGGATGCATTGCAGCGAAAACGTTCAACAATGTTCAGCGTGACCAATGTTTCTATCTTGGAAAATGAAATTGCATGCTGTATGGAGTGTTTTTGACATATCTTGTCTCAGGATTTGCTTGCAGTCCTACCATATCCCACAAAATGCAGAAGTGCAGTCAATGCAGCTTTTTACCTAAAATGGTAAAAATTGGTCAAAGCCTCATGCGGTTTATTACCTGCCCCTGGAATAACATCAAAGGCAATTATAAGAATAATGCTGATAATAGTACAAATTTTGTATGTATGTTTTCAGCCCTACAAAACCATAACTATAGAAGTTTAAATTTATACGTAAAGCTAGATATTTGTAGAAATATCTATATTGATATATAACTATCTATTTATATAGCTAGATATATATCTATGCAGTAACATACATTAGATAGATAGATAGATAGATAGATAGATAGATAGATAGATAGATAGATAGATAGATAGACTGTATAAAAGCCTGCAAGTCTTGCACTTGAAGCAGCTTTATGATGTCATTAAGGCTCGATGGTGACACGCGCACCCGGAACAAGGACCACAGGTTGTTAGCGGCCATTTTTCCATCAGTCTCCACTGGAGCTAGAAGTGAGCAGACAGATACTCCTATAGACGCTGCTGGAGCCAGATCATTTGTCTCTGTGATGGACAACGTTTGAAATTCGCCCTTAAGCGGGAGACGGCAGCCTACAACAGTCAAATTGATCGCTGCTTATCACTTCTTTTGTGGTAGGTACAGTTATTCCAGATAGGGGAATGGGTAGGTTAAGTTATTCCAGGGAGGGGAATGCTTATGGGCAAGGCATTATGCTTGATCGGAGGCGGATGAAGTGGCAAAAAAGGCTCGGCCTACACCATGACCATGCCAATCGTCAACCCAAAGTGAATATGAGCCACACAGGTTGGTTGAAATAGCGCAACATGAATGATGGAACCTGGATCCAAGCGTCCCAGGATGCATTGCAGCGAAAACGTTCAACAATGTTCAGCGTGACCAATGTTTCTATCTTGGAAAATGGAATTGCATGCTGTATGGAGTGTTTTTGACATATCTTGTCTCAGGATTTGCTTGCAGTCCTACCATATCCCACAAAATGCAGAAGTACAGTCAATGCAGCTTTTTACCTAAAATGGTAAAAATTGGTCAAAGACTCATGCGGTTTATTACCTGCCCCTGGAATAACATCAATGGCAATTATAAGAATAATGCTGATAATAATACAAATTTTGTATGTATGTTTTCAGCCCTACAAAACCATAACTATAGAAGTTTAAATTTATACGTAAAGCTAGATATTTGTAGAAATATCTATATTGATATATAGCTATCTATTTATATAGCTAGATATATATCTATGCAGTAACATACATTAGATAATAGATAGATAGATAGATAGACTGTATATAAGCCTGCAAGTCTTGCACTTGAAGCAGCTTTATGATGTCATTAAGGCTCGATGGTGACACGCGCACCCGGAACAAGGACCACAGGTTGTTAGCGGCCATTTTTCCATCAGTCTCCACTGGAGCTAGAAGTGAGCAGACAGATACTCCTATAGACGCTGCTGGAGCCAGATCATTTGTCTCTGTGATGGACAACGTTTGAAATTCGCCCTTAAGCGGGAGACGGCAGCCTACAACAGTCAAATTGATTGCTGCTTATCACTTCTTTTGTGGTAGGTACAGTTATTCCAGATAGGGGAATGGGTAGGTTAAGTTATTCCAGGGAGGGGAATACTTATGGGCAAGGCATTATGCTTGATCAGAGGCGGATGAAGTGGCAAAAAAGGCTCGGCCTACACCATGACCATGCCAATCGTCAACCCAAAGTGAATATGAGCCACACAGGTTGGTTGAAATAGCGCAACATGAATGATGGAACCTGTATCCAAGCGTCCCAGGATGCATTGCAGCGAAAACGTTCAACAATGTTCAGCGTGACCAATGTTTCTATCTTAGAAAATGAAATTGCATGCTGTATGGAGTGTTTTTGACATATCTTGTCTCAGGATTTGCTTGCAGTCCTACCATATCCCACAAAATGCAGAAGTGCAGTCAATGCAGCTTTTTACCTAAAATGGTAAAAATTGGTCAAAGCCTCATGCGGTTTATTACCTGCCCCTGGAATAACATCAATGGCAATTATAAGAATAATGCTGATAATAGTACAAATTTTGTATGTATGTTTTCAGCCCTACAAAACCATAACTATAGAAGTTTAAATTTATACGTAAAGCTAGATATTTGTAGAAATATCTATATTGATATATAACTATCTATTTATATAGCTAGATATATATCTATGCAGTAACATACATTAGATAGATAGATAGATAGATAGATAGATAGATAGATAGATAGATAGATAGACTGTATATAAGCCTGCAAGTCTTGCACTTGAAGCAGCTTTATGATGTCATTAAGGCTCGATGGTGACACGCGCACCCGGAACAAGGACCACAGGTTGTTAGCGGCCATTTTTCCATCAGTCTCCACTGGAGCTAGAAGTGAGCAGACAGATACTCCTATAGACGCTGCTGGAGCCAGATCATTTGTCTCTGTGATGGACAACGTTTGAAATTCGCCCTTAAGCGGGAGACGGCAGCCTACAACAGTCAAATTGATTGCTGCTTATCACTTCTTTTGTGGTAGGTACAGTTATTCCAGATAGGGGAATGGGTAGGTTAAGTTATTCCAGGGAGGGGAATGCTTATGGGCAAGGCATTATGCTTGATCAGAGGCGGATGAAGTGGCAAAAAAGGCTCGGCCTACACCATGACCATGCCAATCGTCAACCCAAAGTAAATATGAGCCACACAGGTTGGTTGAAATAGCGCAACATGAATGATGGAACCTGTATCCAAGCGTCCCAGGATGCATTGCAGCGAAAACGTTCAACAATGTTCAGCGTGACCAATGTTTCTATCTTGGAAAATGAAATTGCATGCTGTATGGAGTGTTTTTGACATATCTTGTCTCAGGATTTGCTTGCAGTCCTACCATATCCCACAAAATGCAGAAGTGCAGTCAATGCAGCTTTTTACCTAAAATGGTAAAAATTGGTCAAAGCCTCATGCGGTTTATTACCTGCCCCTGGAATAACATCAATGGCAATTATAAGAATAATGCTGATAATAGTACAAATTTTGTATGTATGTTTTCAGCCCTACAAAACCATAACTATAGAAGTTTAAATTTATACGTAAAGCTAGATATTTGTAGAAATATCTATATTGATATATAACTATCTATTTATATAGCTAGATATATATCTATGCAGTAACATACATTAGATAGATAGATAGATAGATAGATAGATAGATAGATAGATAGATAGATAGATAGATAGACTGTATATAAGCCTGCAAGTCTTGCACTTGAAGCAGCTTTATGATGTCATTAAGGCTCGATGGTGACACGCACCCGGAACAAGGACCACAGGTTGTTAGCGGCCATTTTTCCATCAGTCTCCACTGGAGCTAGAAGTGAGCAGACAGATACTCCTATAGACGCTGCTGGAGCCAGATCATTTGTCTCTGTGATGGACAACGTTTGAAATTCGCCCTTAAGCGGGAGACGGCAGCCTACAACAGTCAAATTGATCGCTGCTTATCACTTCTTTTGTGGTAGGTACAGTTATTCCAGATAGGGGAATGGGTAGGTTAAATTATTCCAGGGTGGGGAATGCTTATGGGCAAGGCATTATGCTTGATCGGAGGCGGATGAAGTGGCAAAAAAGGCTCGGCCTACACCATGA